>NC_080746.1:19193533-19496563 GCF_020826845.1 Diceros bicornis minor
AGCCTGCCTTTCGCTCACCCAGCTCCTCACCACTGGTCCCACTGTAGTCCTCCTGCTTTCTGCTTCATCCTGCCTCTGGTCTAGATCTGATTCTGCCCATTGAATCTGATAAAAGGGATTTGAGCATCCTGAGCTAAGAACAGAGACAGCCGGTCAAAGGTCAGATTGCTCCCCTTCTCTGGGCCTATGCCCCTCTACTCTGAAATTAGCTGGAGTAGG
This sequence comes from Diceros bicornis minor, assembly GCF_020826845.1. Classification (NCBI taxonomy): domain Eukaryota; kingdom Metazoa; phylum Chordata; class Mammalia; order Perissodactyla; family Rhinocerotidae; genus Diceros; species Diceros bicornis. The sequence continues at coordinate 19,193,753 of NC_080746.1, forward strand.
GGGGTGACTAACTTATTGCTAAGATCTCTTCCAGCTCCAACTTTCTATTATTTCTAGCGTAGCTATTTGGTGGGGCCCCAGGCTATTGTCTCCAAATCCTAGGAAGAAATGTCCATGCAGAATGCAGGATACCTTGGTGGCCCCACACAGCCGCCGAGAACAAACCTTTAGAAGAGTCATACAGAACCTCTGAGATTTTGCTCTTTCTACCGAAGTAGGCTCTGCCAGGAAAACATCTCCTTTATCTTGTCATTTTTGGTGCTGCTGCTGCCATTAGAACAAGGAGTTCTCAAACTCTTGCCACAGTGACGTCAGATGAGGTCTGGATGTCACATTCAGAAGGAAGAGTAGAGACGCTGGACAGCACTGCCAGCCACTGCTGGCTGAGGGGTCGGGGGCTCCCAGCTGTAACCAGGGAACGATGTGCATTACATCATTTCGTCATGGCGTTTGGAGTGGAGCTCCCGCTCCATCCATCACCGGCAGAACCTGGACTGCACTGGAAGTGGGAAAAGACAAGGTGAAGGAAGAGAACTGTGGGAAGCCACATGGAAAGAGACAAGTTCCAGCCCCGCTCAGCCGCGTTGCCAAGGCACAGGGTTTATAACCACCACTTCCAGTTCTTGAGCACCTGCCATGGGCCAGGTGCTGTGCATGTCGTCAGTTGTCATCAAAACCCTGTAAGGGAGGCATCTTGGTCCCTAGCAAATAAAATAACTGATGGTCAGAGAGGTTAAAGAGCTTGGCGGAGGTTACACAGCTGGAAAGAGCATAGCCAGGATCCAGGAACACATGTCCGTGCATTTTCCAGGATACTGCGCTGAGCCTCAGTTAGTTGGTCTGTAAAATGGGAGTCTCACCTGATTGTGTGTTGTTTTGTCAATGGTAAAGCTAAACATACACATAGGGAGAGGGTGGATTGTGGGGAGAGGTGTGACAGGCTGGGCAGAGGGAGAGAGGGAAGGCTGCAGATAATGAAAGCCTCTCTGGAAAGTTCTGGCCAGCTCCCTAGGCTCAAAGAGGCTTCTGGGAGACCCACTCAATTTCTTGATTGAGCACGTTGGGCTCCTCCCCTCTAGCATATGCCCTCCAGGCAAGGAGAAGTGAGACCAGAGAATGGGGAGCTGGAAGAATCAGGTGACACCCGTGAGTCACTAACTCATTGCCAAGACACCAGGACAAGGGCGAGGAGAGAGGTAGGAAGAACTGGTGGGAAAACACACTGGGAGGAGTTCAGGCTGCCCTATGCCATCAGCCCCTCCCCAATACCATTTAAACACCACCCTTTAGCTAAGGAAATGGGAACTGGAGAGAGCGGGGTAAAATCCAGTGCAGATATGGACTCCATGATCTCCCCAAAAGGTCCCAGATTTCCATTTTTGTGTCTCATGGCGAGCTTGGGTCTGCCCAAAGAGACCCGCAGAATGTTTATTTGGAGCGTGGGCAATATGTGTCTGAGAAGAGAACATTGGAAAAGAAAGTGTCCTTGCTGTGACCTACTTGGGAGGAGGAGGAGGAGGAGGATGTTCCCTTAACTCAAGGTGAGCCTTACCAGAAACAATACCCCACTTCTTGGGGTCAAAGAGCAGGCTGCGCTAAACCTAGGGGTGGGAAGTTAAGGAATCGAGTTGGTCTCTCCACTAGGATGTTGCAAAGGAGTAGGGGTCCTCCTCCACCCAGATGGCTACCTTGTAGGGCCACAGTGGAAGGCTCTGGAGAATCAGCTGTTTCCTGTGCCTTGGAGTGGGGGCCCTCAGCCTCCTGCCACTATCTTCCCATAGAACATGAACCGTGCTCTAATGTATGCAGGTGGAGGAGAGAGGTAAGATGGGTGGCAGGCAGCAGGTAGGTGTGAGGTGCCAAGAGCAGAGCCCTGGGCCCAGAGTCAAGAGACCTGCATTCTAATCCCACCTCTGCCACCAAATGTGTGATCTTGGGGATGTCAATTCCCCTCCCTAGTGTTTTGGATCCGTAAAAGGAGAAGGTTGGTCCAGTTGGTTCTCAGGTCCCTCCTCCTGGCATTCTAGGGTTCTAGAAGTGGTCAGTCACCCAAGGGCTTTCAGGCTTTTATCAGCAAATATTTGCTGAGAACCTCCCCGACCCCAGGCAAGGTGCTGGATGCTCAGGACATTCAGATGAATCAGGGACCATCCTGCCCTCAGGGTTCTCAGGCAGACAGTCAGCTCCAGGCCTGTGATATAAACACAAATGCTATGAGAATAAGGAAAGGTGTGATTCATTCGGACAGGAAATAACCAACAAGGTTTCACAGAGGAAGTAACATTTCAACTGAGCCTCCAGGAATGACTGGGGTCCCCTGGCCTGGTGACTCACACTCCCTGAGCTCCCCAACAAAGGCACCAGTTCTCCCACCAGGCTTGTCCTGCTGTCCCTCCTACATGTCACAGCTCAATGACTATCAACAGGGGATGCTATTAGAAGTCGACTCTGTGATGACATCCCTTAAATACCAATGCTGCTCTCTTATTTATGCACGTGTACAGATATATTTGTAGAAACTATGAAACCACTCATTTAACACAACAGATAACCCCCCAAAATTATTTCCATTTGATTTTACCTTTGGGGGTAGAAAATATGAATTCCTAATTCCATTTTGCTGAGCATCAAAATGAGATGAGTCACATGGAAGCACTGAATGACTATAAAGAGAGGAAGCTCTGAATAATCCTGGGAGAGAATACTGGCAAGGATAATCTGGACCGAAATCATCAAAATGAAACTGTAGCAGATAGGCCATCCATTACTAACTAGTAATATTTGCTATGACTTTAAGTCATATTATAACAAGAGCTAATATTTAGTGAAGACTTGCCTTGTACCATCGTTGCTCGGGGTACTTCCCTCTTCCTCCCAACAACTCTGGGAGGTAGGTACTGCTGTTAAACCATTTTACAGACGAGGAGACTGAGTACCTTGCCCCAAGCCCATGCTCTTTGCCACTGTATTGCACTTGGAGATACAACATCATCTCTGTTCAAATTTAACGAGCAACACTCAAAGCTATTCAAAACCAACTAAAGCAGCCACACACTGGAGATGATGCACATGTCTGATTTTTCCTGACTCAGAACACAGAACAAATAGTGCAGCTGCCAGAACCCACCCAGGCCCTGAGAACTTTGCTCTGACGACTCTGAAAGGGCAAGACAGAGAGGTATATTTTCGTGCTGAGCAAGTCTCATTGATTCCACCAGGTGTCCATGGGCACTCTCTGGATCTGGGCAGACCTGGTCCCATGCAATTCCTTGATACGGGCCTGATCGCAGACAGATGCCTTGCTTTCTGGCTTGGCTTTGGGATTGGCTATTCCTCCTAAACATCCCCATCTCTCCGAGATAGAATTTGGCTCCTGAGAGCTGGTAGGACTCTAGCCTGATGGGGAGTGAGTGGGGCAGGTGATGAATCAGACCAAGAATCCCAGCATCTAGGTTTCAGTTGCAAAAATGGAGCTAGAACAAAGATGTTGTCCCTGCCCCTCAGGGCTAGAGCCCAAAGTTAGAGACAGGGGAGATGAGGCCAGCTTTGAGTCAGTCATCTGAATGCAAGAGGACAGAAGCAGAAAAGAATTTAAATGTGTTTCTATTTTCTTAGTTCCCTGAGGATCCCTTAATGTTGCATGGGAGGTGGGACAGAGGGAGTGAGGAGTAGGAAAATCTCCACAAAGCAGACTTGGCCCTTAGCTGGGAGGAGATGGCCCCCCGCAGGGTACCAGGAAGTTGCCCCCACCCCAAAATGTCACAGCTTCTTTCCTTTGGCTGAAAGCATTGTGACTGTTAAAATGCAAATTCCCGGAGATGAGCAATGTTAGACCATATCTGTTTTTTATACCACTGTCTGATGAGGTCCATAATCCTAGGGAATGTGGGGTAAACAGGACCTCCAAGATCTGGGTTCCACCCCCTCCCATTTTGTGGATGAAGATGTGGAGAGGGCACACCAGGACCAGGGGGGTCTGGGCCTGTGCTGTCAGATGCTCCCAGAAGGGGGAAAGGCAGATGTGTACATGCAAAGGGGTGACTAGCAATGCAAGGCAGAGTGTAATGGCGCTTGTGACAGGAGTTGAAGGGGGAGAGCAGTGTGGGCTGGGATAATCTGGAAAGTCACCCCAAGGAGGAGGGGCTGCAGCTGAGCCTTGTGGGATGGCAGACATTTGGATTTGATGGCCAGGGGATTCACATGGGGAGAGATGATGTCAGACCATGGAGGCTGAATGACAGGCTTACACTTTGGATAGAATCCCATAGGAAAAGGGGAGCCAAGCAAGGACCTTGAGTAGAGGGGTGCTGATGGGGGAGCGTGTTTAAGAAGATTTGCCTGGCAGAGGGATATGTGGCAGGAATTGGAAAAGGAAAGACCAGAGGCGAGGAGACTCAAACGTGAGAGGTCTGGTGATGGAAGGGGCACTAGAAATAGATAGGGAGGAAGAAACGAGGGACAAGGATCCCAAGACTGTCCAGGCTCCCCAAAGCAATATGGGGAGGGGAAAAGCCATGGTTTCATGAATTAGAAAACCACCTGGTCAGTGGGTGACCTTGAGGAACTCACTTCATCTCTCTGGGCCTCAGTGTTCTCATCTGTCAAATGGGAATGCTAGTAATATCCCTGCCTCCTATGCAAAGTCTTTGTGAGAATGAAATGAGACCCTGATATGGAAGCACTCTGAAAGGGTGAAGGGCTGTGCACATTTTTTGGTCCACTTTCCCCCTTGGAGATTGATACTGAAAAGTCTCATATTTCCCCCACCCAGGCTCCTTCACCGCCAACCTTATTTACTTCAAAGCACAAATAGGAAAGATTTCTTTCCAGCACACTGGGATAAACTGACTGGGCTGCTGGCAGCCAGAAGGCCTTCCGGAGCCACCCCATGCTCCGGGCCCCATCCAGCTGCCCTGGGGCTGAGGGGATCAATATCCCAGCACAGACACAACCCATTGGCCAGGGCACCCCGGTTGGAAAGCTTAAGCTCAGCCAGTCCTCGAGATGGAGGGTCCTGGCATCGAGGCAGGGCCCTGTGGGGTTTTGCTCTCCCTTCCAGTCTAGCACTGTCTGGTTTTCACTTGGCAGGCCTAAGGATCCCCCTCACTCTCCATCCAACCAGGAGCATCTCTCTCTCCCTCCCTCCCCACATGCTTGCCTAGGCGTCCTTAGGCATAACCACTTAATTTATTTATATTTATGAAACCTCCAACTAGGTCAACGCACTTTCATGCACATCTTAATAATTGTTGATATAGTGGGGAGAAGAAGAGGATCACGTGGGCTGTAGGAACCAGCACATCCCTCTCTCCACCAGCGAGGTCATCAGGGACTCAGTGCAAGGAAGATGCCTTTGTTGGTGTGCTAATTGCTGAGTCCATATCAACGCTGCCTTCCACAGCGCCAGTCAGCACTTCTCCAAAGAAATGCAGAATGGTTTTGTGGTTTCAAACCACATTGCACCCCGAGATCCCCCTGGACTTGTAAATTGATGTAGCGCTCAAAACCCACAAAGCAGCAGCTGAAATGACATTAGACACTGAGTCCAAAAGAAATCAGGCTGTGATTCTCACAATAAATGGAACCTAACTTTTCTCCTCTGCAAGTCCCAGATGCCCTTCTTGTTCCCTGCACTCATCCCAATCTCCTCACAGTGCACTTGCTCTTACTTGATCCTGAGAGCCCATCAGTGGTCGTGGGGCTTTCTGCCTCCAGGAGAGCTGTAGTGTGTGTCTTACAGGGAGCTGTACCCTAGGGATCAGGGATGGGTCTCTAAGTCATGTATAAAACGAACTGAATTTGAAGAGATAGGAATGAGCTCAGGGGATAAGAATGGCCTCTGGAAAAGAGAGTAGAATTGATGCAAACAAGTAACCAAATTTGCTGTATTGGTTTCTAGAAAGGCCATACATACCCTGATATGCCTGTGGAGTGCCACCGTGATTAAATCCTTGGGCTTCGAGATCAGAAGTCTGGAGTTTAAATCCCAGCTTCATGCCTTATTAGCTGTGTGACCTTAATCAAGTTAACTAATATTTCTAAGCCTCAATTTCCTCATCTATGAAATGGAGATCATGATAGTACCTAAATCAGAGTTGTCTTGAGAATGAAAAGAGAGAAGGCATGCACACAAAAATTTTAATGCCTGGATTTTACGTGCATCATGCTCAAATGCATCCTAGTAGGTGAAAGAAGCCAGTCTCAAAAGGCTATCCCCCAGATAATTCCATTGATATGACATTCCAGAAAGGGCAAAACTGTAGGGACAGACAACAGATCAGTGGTCCCCAGGAGCTGGGGAAAGGGGGAAAGGTACAACAAAGGGACCTGAAGGAGTTTGGCAGGTGATAGAACTCTTCTGTATCTTGATTACGGTAGTGGGTACAAGCCTACGTGTGTATGGCAAGACTTTTGGAACTGTCACTAAAATGGTGTGTTTTACTGAATGCAAATTGTACCTCAATAAGTCGACCCCTCCAAAAAAAGAGAGAATGTATTCATGTAAAACCCTTAAGGCATGGTGTTTACTAGATAACTACACTTTCATAATGAGTAGGGGATCTATGGTAACTCTTAGTATTATCGCTCTGCTGGGGTCCCCTTCCTACCTCAAAGTGCAGAGGCTTGGGACATTTTTCAAAGCGGCAAAGGGCTGAGTTTGAAATCCTCCTCAAAGGAGGCAACTTTGGCTCAGTGGGCTGTGGTGGTCCCTTCCAGTCTGTGACATTTATTGAAGATATTCCACCTCTTTGGCTCGCCAAGTAGTTTTGCATAAGAATGACTGAGTTTTTTGTTCTGGTTTAAACAGCCTGGCAGGCTGGCAGGCCTGGGGCCCCAGCCTCAGAGCTTAATAGCCACTTTCTCAACTCCCCTCATTGTTCTGTAATCTGTATAATTTTAGGACCCTGTGCGGCACCTTCTCCAGGCTCGTGGTTCCCATTAATAATCATGATCAGCACTCACCTAGGTGCTTTTCATTTTCAAAGCCCATTAATTAACACTAATTAATCCACACAGCGGTGCTGGAAGGAAGGGGAGCTATCATTATCCTGGTTGCAAAAAAGCAGAGAAGAGGGTGGCTCCAGGTGACTTACCTGTGGCTGCAAGGGAGAGAGAGAGAGAGGAGGAAATCTCAGGCAGAGAACCCTGGTACCGCAGACCCCAGTTCAAGGCCACAACTATTAGTGATCATTAAAATGGCCTGCATTTATTGAGCAACTGCTGTGTGCAAGGTAACATACAAAGAGCTTTCCATGCATTTTCTCATTTAATCATCACAGCAATCCTCTGAGCACCTATGGCTGTGATTCATTCCTTTTTACAAATAAAGAAATGGAGACACAGAGAGATGAAGTACCTGCCCAAGGTCACAGAGCCAACACAGTCCAGAGTTAACCTCTCGCCACCCTCACTCCACCACCTCCACCAGACTGACCCTTAAGAGAGAAAGGCGGCATCATTTCCTCCAGCCGGTGCCTAGGTGGGAAAGCTGCTGGTGACTTTGCCTAGTCCTTTTCATGTACCAGGAAGGAATAAAAAGAGCTTTGGAGACAGCCAGGCCAGAAAGTAGAGAACAGAGCTGAGCCATAGGACCAACTGAGTAGCCATAGGCGTCATGACCCCTGAGCAAATTTCCTCCCTATTCTCTGCCTCAGTTTCCTTCCTTCACCCTGAAGAGGACCATCCATTCATTCTCTCTTAAAAAGCACAATGCTGAGCTCTGGGGACACTTGAAGATGAGTAAGGCGTAGTCTCTGTCTTCATAGAATTCACTGTGTCTCTGAGAAGCAAAGCATTAATACCTGAAACATCCAGACAGCTAAAGAGCTACAAGAAACAGTGAAACTCTTTCCAGTTACTCCACATTCAAAATCACACTATTGGGCTCCACAAAATTTACGTGGAATAACATAATTAATATATCTAGAACTGGATGAGAACTTACATTTATTCACTTATTTGATAAATATTTATTGATTACCTACGATGTTCCAAGCTGTGTTCTAGGCACCAGGAATACAGCAGTAAACATAACAAATGATGTCTCTGACCTCATGAGTTTTACATTCTAGAGGAGAGAGACAATCAACAAACAAACAAGAAAAACAGCAGCACGAACTATTGAGTATCAGCCAGTGGTATGTGCTGTGCAGAGAATGGAAACAGAATAAAGTAAAAGGGTGCTCCATATCTACTACAAGTTGGGTGGTCAGCAAAGGCCTGTGTGGGGAGGTGACATGTAGCTGAGATCTAAATGACAGGAAGGAGCCAGCTGTGTGAAGATCAAAGGCAGAGCTTCCAAGCAGAGGGACAGCCAGTGCAAAGGCCCCAGGTGGAAATGATCTTTACTCAAGAGAGCTGGAGTGGCCAGAGTGGTGTGAACAAGGATGAGAGTGCCATAGAGGTGGGGTCCCAGAGGGAGGCAGGGGCCAGATTATGAGCGGCTTTAAGGTCCTAGTAAGGGGTTTGGAATTTATTTTGGGGTCCAAGCAAGCTATAGGAGGAGATGACATCTTTTTAAAAGGAGGATTTTGGCTACCAAGTGGAGAATGGATTACAAGAGGAGAAGAGGGGAAGCAGAGAGAACAGTCAAACTGCAGAGCCTGGGTGGGAAATGAGGAGATCATGGCAATGTACTTGGAGAGAAGTAGAGGGACCTGGGGCGTATTTGGAGATCAAGCCAGCAAGACTTGCTGATGATTAGACGAGGGCAGAAAGGAAAAAGGAGGAATCAAGGATAATGCCTGTATTTTTGGATTAGCATCTGCATGGGTTGGAATGCCCTTTATGGAGAATGAGAAGATGGGAGAAATAGGTTGGAGTGGGAGGGTGGAACTAAATGTTCTGTTGTGGACATGTTCACTTTGAAATGACTGTTAGACCTCCTGGTGGAGCTGAAAAATAAGCAGTTCTGGGGGAAGCTCAGGGCTATAGATTCAGACCTGGGAAGCCACTGAATATGGGTGGGACTTAAAGCCATGGGAGCAGATGCAAAAACCAAGGGAGAGAGTTTAGATAGAAAAGAAGAGGTTCAGGACCTTGGGACACACCAACATTTAGATGTGGAACAGAAGAGAGGCAGCAGGAAAGGAGGTGGAGAAGGGGTGGCAGTGAGGGGGGAGGGGAGACGAGATAAAATGACGTCATGGAACCCAAGAGAATTTGAGGGTTTCACCAGGGAGGAGGGGTCAGCTGGGTAAATGCCTCTGATGGGACAAGCAGGATAAGAAAATATCCTCTGGCCACACAGTTCCCAAGCCTGGCAGTGCATTAAGATCATTGTGGGGCTTTTTAAAAATATGGGTGCTCAGGCTGTATCCTGGAACTATTCAATTGGACACACTGAGGATAGGGCCAGGACGCCAGTACTTTGTAAAACGTGTTCCAGGTGATTCTGGCGCAGCCAGGCCATGGGCCGGGATCTGAGAACACTAACCTAGTCCAGCTTCTGGGCCAGAGACCAGAGAGACTCAGTAACCTGGGGCGACACCAGCACGAGGGGAGTCTAGGATTAGACCACAGACTCCCTATTACTTAATGTGGTGCTCTGTCCGTTACACCACGTTGCCGCTCTGGTTTGGAGGGAATATGATTTGCCATATAGAAATAAGTTGTAGAAGAAATTTAACTCTAAATCAGGGATTTAAATTTGAAATTAAGCCCAAGCCATGTGAAAAGCATGATGCCTCTGAGTAAAATGCCTAGAATGTTCAAATCAATGGTAATTAGCCTTCCAAGGCCGCCATTTCTGTGACTCCAGGCCGGTTCTCAATTATCGGCACTTGGGTTATCCACTTGCACTGATGAAAATGTTGACTCTGCTGCTGATTGTTCCCTGACACTCAGGACACAGCTGGATCCCTCCTCTCCAGCAGCTCCTGCAGGCTCGCGAACTGAAAACTGCGAGGGGTTTGCGTACAGAGAGAAAAGCGCTTGTTGAGAACAATCAGGCTTCACTTAGGTTGTGTGAGGCTTGGGGAAGGGACGGCGGGGGTATTTCCATGTCGTGAGCACGTCTCAGGTGCCAGGCACTGTATACTGTCCCTTGTATACGCTGTATACTCACCTGTATGCTCTGTCCTTTAATAAGCACAGTATCTTGGTTCTCTTATTCAATTCTATTGACTAAAATAGACACTGGAAGCTAGAGGGTGATGAAAATGTTGGCAGTAAGTGAGGGGGGCTGGAAATAGAAAGCAAGCAAATAAATGTGGGGAGAGTCTACTGTTACGAAAGTCATCTGCTCGCCCGTGGAATGGTGAGGACCGAGGCTGCACCCGCTGGATGAGCCAGGTCAGTCTCGTGCTCTGTGGTGGCAGGCCCTCACATCTAGGAATGGCGGTTGACCCCCTCCCCGCTGGACGAGAACCCCCTCATTGATCACAGTGGAGGCAGTAAAGCCACGAATGAGGTCCTAACCCCAGGCAGGCCAATGGCCCTCCCAAGGCGACTCCTCACAGGCCCTGGTTGTAAGTGGGAGCAGGTAGTCCTAGAGGGTTTTAAGATGAGGGCACAGCTGCCTCAGCACCAGAGCCATCCCAGGGAGACCGTGGGATTTGGCTTGGAGCCCAGGATCTGCTGGTGGAGGGTAGGAGCATCGCCAGGGAAAGGGTGGCTTTATCTGCACAGTGTCTGGGCATTCGGTCCTCCAGACATCCTACCCAGAGCCCAGACCCGCACCCTCTCTCTGTTCTGCAGTGCAGTTGGACATCACCCCAGCGGGGTGGACGTGAGCCTTTTCATTCTGATTGCCACCTTACAGTGTACTACCCCGTGCGGAGAGAAAAGTTCTGCCTGTTTTAGAGACCATGAGTCACAGCATCTTAGTTGGGGGGCAAGCTTTAGGTTCTTCTCAGGCCGTGCCTCTCAACCCTGGCCATGCAGCACGATCACCAGGAGAAGTTTTATGAAATCAGGTGCCCAGACCTCACCCTCACCTACAAAATCAGAAGCTCCAGGGGTGAAGCCTAGGCTTCAGAACTTTGAAAAGTGGTCCAAACATGCATCAAAGACTGAGAACCACTGATTTAAACTCAATTACCAGGTCCCCTGCATGCCCTTCTCCCAGACAGCTCTCCATGACCGAGCTTTTCTCATAGCCGCGCCGGCTCACGTGGACCTGGACCCCTGGGGCTTTAGTCCGTGGCCAGGTCTGCTGGGCCAGGCCTCTACTCCCAGGGTCTGTGCAGTGGAATCGTTCTCTGCTTTACGTGGAGTCTGGTTGGTGCTGGTGCCCGAGGAGCTTCCATGGTTTGCCGTAGGCCCCACAGCAGGTGAGGGGTGGATTCCAGAGTACCTGATGCCCTGGTCCTCACCTGTCCAGGGCCTGAGCCTCTGCCCTTGGGAGGGGGGCGAGCCAGGCTCAGGGGCCCACATGCCCAGAAGTGCCCTCAGAGAAGAGATGACAACGGAAGCGCAGCAGAGATGATGCAGTTCACCTGGTTCATGTCCCCTTGCCGGTGCTGAAGAGCCCTGGATCTAAAGGACGGGCTGGTCCACAGTCCACAGCAGAAGCCTAAGAGCAGAGGGCAGGTCATTTGCGGAAAGGGCAGAGGCCTGAGAGGCATCCAGACCATGAGAGCTCAGCTTCCCCTGAGAATAACAGTAGGCAACCACCTCTGGGACCACCACCAACGCACCCTCCACCCAATCTTCTAACAGTGGGGGAGAGTAGGGGGTCTTTTGAGAGCAGGGCATTAACCCCCAGTACGAGGCCTCTGAGGGACTTCCTAGGGAATCAGGATTTGCTGTTCCTGCCCCTGCCCCTAAATGGTGGGTTTCCCCCAAGGACATAGTGCCCATTTGTCCTTTTGCAGAGTTCGTCCCACAGAGGATATAACCGAGACCCAAGAGCCAGAAATTGCCCCTCCCAGAGTGGCCTAGGAGTTGAGGTGGGAGGGTGGGTGGGCACCCTGAACCTCCCTCCCGTCCTATCCACTTCTACAATGAGGGATTTGGCACTCCCTCATTCCCAGCTCCAGAAAGCCATGGAATTTTAGAGCCAGAAGGAACCCGGAAGGAAGAAGGGAAAGAGCACCTGTCCACCTTGGCGCTGCCTTGGACCCAGCCCTTCATTTCAAAGCTGAAGACATTTCCCCAGAGCAGGGATCACAGAAAGCCAGAGCTTGGAGGGGATCTTGGAAAGAAGAGCTGGTGCTCACGCCATGGCTGCCCTGGGGAGACCCAGGGGTCACAGCTGTCCTGGAGGGATGAGAAGCATCCAGGACCCAAAAAGGTGTGGCCATGGTAAAGGCGGAGGTGCTCTGGCTCCCCAGCCTCCGCTCTGACACCAGCCACAGCAGCCTTACCTCAAACGGTAAGACAGGAGGTAAGACAGGAGGGCTTGTAATGTAGCAACAGCCTGAAGAGGGCGTTCAGCTGATACAGAGCCCCTAGAATGCATGTGCCTGCAGACAAACCTTGACCCCAGCAGTCCCTCTCTCCAGGAGAGCCCCTCCATTCTATTAACCAAATCCCCCTCTCCTTAAAACCTGAGCACCGATGCTCACCAGAATCAGAGCTGCCTTCCCTGCCCCCACCCCCAGTGCTTTCCCTCCTCCGACCCCCAGTACTCACTCACTCATTGTATTCACGTCTAGTGGAGTCTGGCTAAACGCCTCGTCACCTGTGTCTGCCTCATCTCCCCAACTAGACTATATGTTCCTTGAGGGTGGGGACGGTAAGATATGCTTCTTTGCATCACTTTCTCCTCCTTGCCCCTCATGCAGAGAACATGACTAAACACATCTTGTATGTGTGTGTATGTGTGTGTCAGTTAAGGTGGACCAGGATGTGGTAGCAAGTAGATCTTTAAAAGTATGATGGCTCAAACACAGTAGGAGTTTATGTCCCAGGCGATGGCCCCATCTGTAGGTGACTCTTTAGGCTCCTGGGCCCCTCCTGTCTTATGGCTTCTCCAGCCCCAGGACCTCACATTGGCTGTACCCAGCTATGACAGGGGAAATAGAGCTTAGATGTCCACAGCTTTGGAGAATCCCTGGCCCCAAAACAGCACTCGGGGGGCCGGGAGGTGAGGTATAGCTGTGTGCTCAGGAAGAGGGGACACAGATGCTGCTGAATATTATCAGCGCCACCACAGCCTAGACGGGATGCTCAGCCTGAGTGATGGGTTAAGGTTTGGGGCTGAAGGAACCCAGCGGGCGTCTCTCCTCTTTGGCCCTCAGTTTCTTTGTGAATACATGAGCATAAAGCAGCTGGCTGCCGCCAAACAGGGTAGTGATGAGAGCCAACTGAGGTAACGGCTCCTACAAGGATGTCATCCTCCAAGCACTTGACAAATGATAAGGCTTTTTATACTGTTATTGCCCTGCCTCCGATTTGACTCCTGGTCTCCAACAGCCTTTGCCTCTTGAATGTTCCAGCAAGCCTAAGGGACCCAGAGCAGCAGAGGGAGGCAGTAATAGCTGGCAGATGCTGGGACGTCTCCTTCAGCTGCGCTGGGGTTCCCAGAAGGGTGCAGTGGGCTGGGTGGGAGGGAGGAAGGCAAGGTTCTCCTTCCAGGAAAGGGGTGGCTGCATTCCCCCTCCAACAATCTCCTTGGGATACTGTCCTTCAGCTCTTGCCAGAGAAGGTGTAAGGGAGAATGTGGCGTTTAGGACTTAGCACTCCAAGGGGGTCTAAACCGGCTTTGCATTACTGATGTGGAGCTGGGGTGATGGGCGCCAGGAAGCGGCAGAGGAAAGGGGCTGCTGGTTTCCCCAGGAGCTGCCTTCTCTGCAGGACCCTGCCCCACCTCTGGGTGTTGTGACTCAGAGATTCCCGCCCTGGGGGATCAGCTGGGGCTGGCAGAGCACAGGGGTGACACACTCCGGGGCCTGGGACTCAGGGGTCAGGGAAGGCTCTGAATGGAATGGAAGGCAGGCTCCTCTGCCTACCTGCAGCTGCGGGGGGCCAACAGAGGCAGCCCTGCCCAGTCTGTCCAGCAGCCCAGCCTGAGGGGGCCTTGCAAGATTCCTCCAGACTGGAATGTGATTGATCAGCCCCTGTGTCTGGGCATCAGTACCCGTAAATGAGGACCCTGGAGGCTCTGTCACGCTGGACACAAGCTTGCAGGAGGTGTATGGACAGTCCGCTCTGGGCATGATGCGCTGATAGCAGATCAGGTCTGGAACGTTCAGATCATCTTCTGACTGCTCCAGGACGTGCGTGAGTTTTGCATCCTGGCCGGTGCCACTTAGTATCATCCATGTGAACTTGAGCAGGTCCCTTAACCTCATATTCCCCATTTGGGGAATGGAATGTTAATTAAGACAGTAGCTCTCTCACAGGCTGTTATGCAGAACAACTAAGACAGCATCTGGGAAAGTGGTAGGCCTCCCAAAGTGTTCGCTGGCATCGCTGTAGTCACCATTGTGACCTTGAAGGCTGAAAGGGACCAATACATAGAGATCACTTTTCCCCTCCCTCTGCCCCAGGGCAAAAACCTAATTGACCCAACACTCTAGAGAGCAGGGTCTGGTTATACCTGCACTTGAACTAGCAGAGGGGACTTTGATCAACAATCTCTTATCTAATGGAGGGGGGTAACCTTCAGCAGATAACCCATCTCTATTTCTCCTTCACTGACAAGGATTGCTTGCTCGCCTTCACTCAGCTGAATTTTGAGGACCCGCTCTTTGCAAGACACGTTCCCCCAGATACTGGCCTTCCTAATAATTCACCTGCAAAGTACTTACTGAGCACCTTTGAAGTGCCCATCATTGGTGTTAGATGGGAAACAGAGCTTGTATTACCTGAGTGCATGCCCGGTGACCAAATGCAGGGGTGGGTAAGAAGGCAGAAGAACAGGAGTGGTGGGGGAGGCTGAAGCCTTGCCAAGGACCGTATTCCACATTCGTAACAATGACAAGGAAATGCCAGATGCGAAATCAGGAGCCCTGACTTCTCCTTCGGCTTCCCCGCCGCCGGCTGGGTGACCTGGACAAGTCGCGGCCCCCTTCTCAGCCTCACTCACCTCGTCTCCCAGGACTAGGCTGGGAATCCAACAAGGAAGGCCACAGCTGAGTGAGCCCTTGTGAAAACTAAAAGGAGCTTTCGTGAGAATTTTTATTACTGGAGGAGGAGGCAGGAGCGCATGGCTTAGGTGGGGAAGCCGGGGGTGAGGACCTGGGCCGAGAGCTCGAGTCCGCTTTTCCTCTTCCACCTTCTCTCAAATGGCTGTTCTGAGAGGAGAGCAGAGAACTTCCCAGGCCCCAGAGCCGCCTTCACCTGGCATGCTGGATCACAGCACAGAATGACCACGGCTGGGGCTCCAGGAAGCCACAGAGAGTGGCGGGATGGGCACTGGGCAGGGAGTCCAAAGATGGTTCCTCCTCCCAGCCTGGCCACTCACTCCTTCCAGGATCTTGGGAAAATCAGTCTCTCTCTCTGAGCTTCAGTGTCCTCATCTGTAAAATATAGACAGTAATACCTACCTCTAGGGTTGCTGAGAGGACTCTGTCGGTGTCTGGTACATAGTAGCTGCTCAATAAATTGTAGCAAAGACTGCCATGAGGATGATCTCTAAAGCCCCATCCTGCCCTCAGGTTCTCTGCTCCCAACCCAGAGATGTCTCTCAGGCCCCCACGACTATTTGTGCTAGAGCAAAGAGAGCCGGGTGCAGCCGCGGGCCCTCCGGAGCTCTTGTCTCCCCACACCTTCTGCACCGGGGCTCAGTCGCTGGGCCCTGCTGCTTCCCCGTAATGAGGCTTGGATTTTGTTATCTCGTTTGTCTGCGGCTCCTGGTGCCCAGCTGAAGATCATGTGACATGGGAGCTGGGTTCTGTACAAGGCCAGTCTTAATCCTTAAAGCTTAGCATCTACCCTCAGCTGCCAAGTGTGGAAAGCTGGCCCTGCAGCTGGCGTGGAGCCAGGCTGGCGGGGAGCATGAGACCTAATCCTGCTTTGAGCTCTCCAGGGAGCAAGGCTTCAGCCTCAGCACCATGTTCCAGCTGCCATGGCCAGTGGCTTCCTTGTGTGTTAGCTGAACCTCCCCACCCCCAACACCATGAAGGGTCATGGCCCTCAGTGGCCCCTGGAGTAGGTAGGCACAGTCAGCAAAGAGCTCCGCCATCTGCCACCAGCCACTAGAGCAGCGTTTACAAAGTGTGATAGTTAAGGGAAATGATAATAGGTCCTGCACACACAGTAAAATTCCTATACTGCAGGACTTCTCAGAGCCTTTAATTGCTCAGTCACCAAAAATGTATTGAGCACCAACTAGCTGCCAGGTACTCGTGTAGCTGCTGGGAATAGGTGGTGAATAAGACAGACAAGTTTTATGCTCTCGTGGGGCTTATATTATAGTGTAGGGGGAGATAGAAAATAAATATGTAAATAAATAAGAGAGCTTCAAATAGTGGTGAGCACTGTGAAGAAAGAAAACCAGTTAAGGCGTAGACGGATTGGTGTGTTAATGTGCATTTTTAAGGGAAAGCAGAGCTGCATTTTCTATGAATAAGTCAGGACTGGAATTCCTTGGAAAGGTCTTGAGGAAAAACAGCACTAGAAAGATCCTTCTAAAACTCGGTTTAAGGGGCCGGCCTGGTGGCACAAGCAGGTAAGTGCGCGCGCTCCGCTGCAGCGGCCCGAGGTTCGCCGGTTTGGATCCTGGGCGCGCACCGACTCACCACCTGTTAAGCCATGCTGTGGGGGCGTCCCATATAAGTGGAGGAAGATGGGCATGGATGTTAGCCCAGGGCCAGTCTTCCTCAGCAAAAAAGAGGAGGATTGGCATCGGATGTTAGCTCTGGGCTGGTCTTCCTCACAAAAAAAAAAAAAAAAAAAAAACACCTCGGTTTAAATGTGTCGGTCTTTGACATAAATCCCCTCAGGGCCCCCATCATCTCCAGGACAGCATTTAAGGCCTTCTCTCAGCTGGCCCCGGCCATTCTAGCTCACCTCCTACCGCCCCTCTGTAAAGTCTGCCAGCTTGAAATTCCCCCATCACGTTCCTCAAATCCACCCAAGGTCTTCTTGCTTCTCAGCAAGTCCTTCCCCGCTTTCTTTGCCTTGCAAAGTGTCCTCATCCTGCAAGGCTGTATTAGCCACGATGGGCGATCTGCTGGAATAAACAGCTGCAGAATCTCAACGACTTGGTACCATACAAGTTTATTTCCCACTCACATCACCCCCCGGTGAGTCAGTTGGGGGCAGAGCTCTCCTTCTCCTGGGGTCTCGGAGCCCCCCGCTGGATTCCAGGTATGGCGCCAGCAAGCGGAGAAGAGGGAGTGGTGTGGAGGAGCACGCAGGAGGTCTCAGGAGCCAGGCCTGGAGTGGCTGCGTCATTTCAGCCCGCATCCCGCTGGTCAGTTATCCAGGCCCACCTGGCTGCAAAGAGGGCTGGGAAATGTAGTTTTACTCTTAGCCTACGGGAAATGGAAACTTGGCCAATAGCAATATCTGGGCCACAAAGACCCAGATCGGATGTCACCACCTCGATGAAGCCTTCCTGACTTCTTCTTCAGCAAAATTAGTGCAGAATAAACTAAGGGCAGTAGCTGGGTGTGATAGAAGGGACGTAGGATGGGAACCAAGGGACCTGAGATCATGTCCTGTCTCTGCACTCTGTGAGCGGAGGTGGAGGGAAACCTGGCTTCCGAGTCCTTCGCTTGACCAGCTCTCTAACTTTGTGCAAGTTACTCTAAGGGTCTCGCTTCCCTCATCTATAAAATAGATATGATGACGCCGATGATGATAAAAATTACCCAAGAAGGTTGTGTGGAGGATAAAATGAGGTAATGGGCGTGAAGTGCCTGACCCACACCGAGTACTCAAAAGTGTATCTATTATTAGCATAGGGTCTGGGAACCCGGGGCAGGCCGTGAGTCCTCAGGCCCAGACCTTGTCCTGAAGATGACAGTGAGGGAACGGGGGAGACGGTTCTCGAGAGATGTCTGCCCCTCTCACAGAACGAGCTTGCTCTTCCGCAGCTTCAAGCTCCAGCATGCAGGGGACGGGGTCTGCGCTGTCCCTGATCAGGCCAGACCCCCGACTCCGTCTGCCAGCTGCCGGCTCTGAGCATGCCTGGTCCTGCGTCCGTCACAGCCAGAGGGCAGGCACTGTGGCCAGGCACACCTGGGCAGGAGACAAGAACAGCCCACAGCCGGCCGGTGCTGCGGGCACGGGGAGAAATGCCTGCGGGCCACCAAAAAGGTGAAACTACAGGCCTAACCAGGGGATGGGGCACGAGGGAGCTGCTTCCTTTCATACGTACTGAGCCCCGTCTAGGAGGTAGATACTGACCCAGGATCTAGGATAGACCGCTGAATACAACAGAGACCCCCACCCTTGTGGGGTGTATATTCTAGTGGGAAGAGACAGACAACCAACATGCTAAATAAGTATACTCTATACTGTGTATATCCGTGCTAAGGTCCTGTGCTAAGGAGAGGAGGTGCTAAGGTCCTGTGCTAAGGAGAGGAGGTGCTAAGGTCCTGTGCTAAGGAGCAGGTGGCCAGGAAAAGGGCTGAGGAGGACGGGGCGGGAGGCAGGACACAGCGTTGAACAGAGCGGTCAGGGCAGCCTCCCTGAGACGGTGGGAGCTGAGCACAGACTTGAAGGGGTGAGGAGTGAGCAACATACGCCTGGGAAGAGCGTCCTGGGCAGGGGGAACAGCGAGGGCGAAGGCCTGAGTCAAGAGTATGCTTGGCATGTTCAAGGAACCTCAAGGAGGCCAGCTGGTTGTGGGAGTGCCTCCAGGGCCTGCGAGGCCCGTTGATTGACAGATGATTCTCGAGCAGAGAAACCTCCCATTGGCCTCAAGAGGTGCATGTTCTCAGGTGAATAAAAATAATAATTATAGCTACTAACTGCCTTCTCGAAGTGTTCAAGGATCAAAGGGTTTCTGCACAAAGTAGGGAAGCTTCTCTGCTTACACGCGGGTTCCGTCGGCAGAGGCTGTTAGCGGCCCATGTACTCATAAATCCAAAGTGACTAGGAGAGGTTTATGTTGCCGTCCCCAGGTATATTTCCATCAAAGGGGAGTGTGAGTCAGTTCTTTGAAGCTTTGAGTCTTTTTCTTCCTGCACCTGAGATGTTTAACAGGCGTCTTTTCCCAAAACAGACCTGCTTGATCGACACTGAAAATCCACTGGGGTAGGTAACCTCCACCTTGCTCGTCCCCACCAAGGCCCCCGGGAGCTCCTAGGCAGCTACGCCACAGGCACTTGCAGCCTCGACTCCGTTTCATGTGGGGCCGATTCCAGTGGGCCTCAGACCCAGGGAACCAGCCTTGGCTTGTTGAAAAAGTTCCACTGGCACCACTTCACCTTCTCAGCCTTGGAACCCCTGGTTAGACTGGCATCCTGCAGAGATGCCGAGCAGCACACAGAGCACATTTTCCGTTACATCAGTCATTTCTGCCTGTGCCTTACTTTATCATCGTCTTGCACAGGCCCAGCCCAGCCCATTTCCCATGTTGTATGATTTGCTCTCTGCCTCAGAATAGGCCCCACTGTCACACAGCTCATCCTCTAGGGAAGCAGGGCAGCCTTTGTCACTTTCTCTCCTCTTGTGTTTTTTTAAATTGTCCCCACTTTGTAGTCCATTGTCGTAGTTTTCTTCTTCTTTCCAGCACTTACAGCACTCACTGCTTTTACCTTTCCAAAGCATGAAGGAGTTAGTGTAATGGTTATAAGATTCCTCAAAACTGAGCACAAACTCAGCAAACATATGAGAGACAAACACCGTGGTGGAGGAGGCCTCAATGACACAGACAGGCGTTAAGAACCTCCGTGTAGCAATGAGACTTTATTTCCCTCTGGCACGTAGCCTTGTTCACATCAAGTCTAGAAGGAGAAAGTCCACAAGTAGAAGAGCTTTCATCAGTTGTTTTAAAACGCAGCTGGCCCCTGAACCCTCCTTCCAGCCCTTCCTAGTTTCCACCTCAGCTCTGGGCTCAGCACTGAATAAGCTTCTGGGGCCGGGGATCTGCGGGGCCAGGCCGTCCATCTCACATGGTGCTGGCTTGTTAAGTTTTTTTTTCCTCTCTTTCCTTTATCCCCTTGTCCTGAAGCTCTTAACTTTCCTCCTATATGCAAGAAATAAGCCCATTAAAATAAAATGGCACACTGCCCCTGAGTGAGCCGCAGGCAGCCTCCACTGCAGGACTGGCTTTGTGGTGGGTGATCCCCCACAAGAAATGGGCTTGGTGCTTCAGTGACTGCTCTTGGCATTCCCTCGTTTCAGTCAGCAGTGGGCTAGGGTGCGAGGCAAGGGTGGGGTGCACTGATGGGTAGCTATGATAATAACCTTTTTGTGTGTGTGTGAGGAAGATCAGCTCTGAGCTAACATCCGTGCTAATCCTCCTCTTTTTGCTGAGGAAGACCAGCCCTGAGCTAACATCTATTGCCAATCCTCCTCCTCTTTATTTCTTTCCCTTTTTCTCCCCAAAGCCCCAGTAGATAGTTGTATGTCATAGGTGCACATCCTTCTAGTTGCTGTATGTGGGACGCCGCCTCAGCATGGCCAGACAAGCGGTGCATCGGTGCGCGCCCGGGATCCGAACCCGGGCCACCAGTAGCAGAGCACACACACTTAACCGCTAAGCCATGGGGCAGGCCCCTAATAATAACCTTTTATTTTCTGTGTCAGACCCTCTTTTTTTTAATTAATTAAATTATAATTTTTTTATTGAGGTAACGTTGGTTTATAACATGATATAAATTTCAGGTGTACATCATTATTTTTTGATTTCATGTAGATTACGTCATGTTCACCACCCAAAGACTAAATACAATCCATCACCACACATATGTGCCTAATCACCCCTTTCAGCCTCCTCCCTCCCCTCTTCCCTTCTGGTAACCACCAATCTAATCTCTGTCTCTATGTGATTGTTTGTTGTTGTTGTTATCTTCTATTTATAAATGAGATCATACAGTGTTGGACTTTCTCCCTCTGACTTATTTCGCTTAGCATAATACCCTCAAGGTCCATCCATGTTGTCACAAATAGCCAGATTTCATCATTTTTTATGGCTGAGTAGTATTCCATTGTGTATATACACCACATCTTCTTTATCCATTCATCCCTTCTTGGGCACCTAAGTTGCCTCCAAGTCTTGGCTACCGTGCATGCTGCTGCAACGAACACAGGGGTGCATGTATCTTTACACATTCCTGTTTTCATGTTCTTTGGATAAATACTCAGCAGTGGAATAGCTGGATTGTATGGTAGTTCTATTCTTAATTTTTTGAGGAATCTCCGTACTGTTTTCCATAGTGGCTGCACTAGTTTGCACTCCCACCAGCAGTGTATGAGAGTTCCCTTTTCTCCACATCCTATCCCACACTTGTTGTTTCCTGAGTCGTTAATTAGAGCCATTCTGACGGGAGTGAGGTGATATCTCATTGTAGTTTTGATTTGCATTTCCTTGATAGTTAGTGTTGAACATCCTTTCATGTGCCTGTTGGCCATCTGTATATCTTCTTTGGAGAAATGTCTGTTCAGATCTTTTGCCCATTTTTTAATTGGGTTGTTAGTTTTTTGTTGTTGAGATGTATGAGTTCCTTATATATTGTGGAGATTAAGCCCTTATCAGAAGTATGGTTTGCAAATATCTTCTCCCAATTATTAGGTTGTCTTTTCATTTTGTTGATGGTTTCCTTTGCTGTGCAGAAGATTTTTAGTTTGATGTAGTCCCATTTGTTTGTTTTTTCTATTGTTTCCCTTGCCCTGTCAGACATGGTACTTGAAAATATGCTGCTAAGACCGATGCCAAAGAGCGTACTGCCTATGTTTTCTTCTAGAAGTTTCATGGTTTCAGGTCTTACATTCAAGTCTTTAATCCATTTTGAGTTAGTTTTTGTGTATGGTGTAACATAATGGTCTACTTTCATTCTTCTGCATGTGGCTGTCCAGTTTTCCCAACACCATTTATTAGAGAGACTTTCCTTTCTCCATTATATGTTCTTGGCTCCCTTGTCGAAAATTAGCTGTCCATAGGTATAGGGGTTTATTTCTGGGCTTTCAATTCTGTTCCATAGATCTGTGTGTCTGTTTTTGTCCTAGTACCATGCTGTTTTGGTTACTATAGCTTTGTAGTATATTTTGAAATCAGAGAGTGTGATACCTCCAGCTTTGTTCTTTTTTCTCAGGATTCCTTTGGCTATTTGGGGTCTTTTGTTGTTCGTATAAATTTTAAGATTCTCTGTTATATTTTGGTGAAAAATGTTGTTGGAACTTTGATAAGGACTGCATTGAATCTGTAGATTGCTTTAGAAAGTATGGACATTTTAACTATGTTAATTCTTCCAATCCAAGAGCACGGAATAGCTTTCCATTTCTTTGTGTCTTCTCCAATTTCTTTCAACAATGTTTTATAGTTTTCAGTGTACAGGTGTTTTACCTCTTTGGTTAAGTTTATTCCTAGGTATTTTATTCTTTTTGTTGCAATTGTAAATGGGATTGTATGCTTAATTTCTCTTTCTGCTACTCCGTGGGTAGTGTATGGAAACGCAACCAATTTCTGTACGTTGATTTTGTCTCTTGCAACTTTACCATAGTCATTTATTATTTATAAAAGTTTTTTGGTGGGTTCTTTAGGGTTTTCTATATATAAAATCATGTCATCTGCAAATAGTGACAGTTTCACTACTTCCTTTCCAATTTGGATTCCTTTTATTTCTTTTTCTTGCCTGATTGCTCAGGCTAGGACTTCCAATACTATGCTAAATAAGAGTGGTGAAAGTAGGCATCCTTGTCTGGTTCCTGTTCGTAGAGGGATAGCTTTCAGTTTTTCACCATTGAGAATGATATTAGCTGTAGGTTTGTCATATATGGCCTTGCTTATGTTGAGGTACTTTCCTTCTATACCCATTTTATTCAGAGTTTTTATCATAAATGGATGCTGTATCTTGTCAAATGCTTTCCCTGCACCTATTGAGATGATCGTGTGATTTTTATTCTTTATTTTGTTAATGTGGTGTATCTGACAGCCTTACAACGTCCCTATGATATAGATATGATGATCCCCATTTTAGAAAGAAGGAACTTGAGTCCAGAAAAGTGAAACACCTTCACTTGTTCATTCATTCATTCATTCACAAAGTGTCTACTCTATGTTAGCTACTGGCTAAGAACTGACATTCAAGCCCAAGTCTGCTGGATTTCCACTAACTCATGCTTCCTTGACCTTGGCCTCAGAGAACTTGCCTTCTAGCCAAGGAGACCCACAGGTCAACATTTCACTGCAACTCGCAAAATGGTGCTAAACACATGCCCCATGCTGTGGGAGCTCAGAGCAAGACACTATTCCAAGGGCACCTGGGAGGCGCACAGAGGAGGTGGCATGTGCATGGAGGTTGGAACACACACCCTGCTGAGGAGCCCTGGAGTCCAGGCACAAGGGGGAGGGGAGTTGTGATGTTTTCAGGGAGCAGCACAGCCTGGGTGGTGAGCATATGTGGGGCTTGGGGGGCTGCCTTGGGAACCGTGATGTGTTGCTAATGTGAGCTTGGGCTCTTCAGGCCTTGCAGGGCAGAACAGCATCTTAGAGGGCCACTTCCATGCCCCTGGAGCTGGTCCTCAATGCTGGGTCAGACTCAGAGCCCCAGAAAGCCCACCCCTGTGAACCAAGGCTGCAGGCGGAAGGCTCCTTCATCAGTGGTCTGTGATACTCTGTTCCCTCTCAGCACTGTCTCTCCAGCAGAGGCTGTGAGGCTACTCTGGCTGCCTCCATCCTCTCCCTTCCCGCCACCGCCCCCCCCCGCAACAACATATTCCTCTTGGGCTCTGTGCCCATGGAGTCATTACATGCAACCAGTTATTCATTCCACCACTACCAAGTGATACTTAACAAGACACTCGGGATACAGCCAGGGCCAAAACAGACTCGGCCCCATCCTCAGGGAGAGTATACTTAACAGGGAAAGGCATGTGTAAAAGGCAATCACAGTGTGGTGGTACACAGTCAGCCCAGGTGCTCTGGGGCGTGTACAAGAGGCATGCAGCCCATCTGAGTGGTCCCTGAGGGGTTTTCAGTGAAAGTGAAAGCTGAGCTACAACCTGAAGACAAGATGTTACGGAGGAGGTGGGTGGGGTGGGAAACAGAGACCCAGACTGTCACAGGCAAGGGGAGCCGCATGTGCAAAGGCCCAGGGGAGAAGGAAAGAGAACCAGGGCAGGGCTGGAGACGTGAGCAGTAGCCTCATCATGAGAAGCCCCACAGAACTGTAGAAAGGAATTCAGCTCTCATCCTGACAGCAGCACAGAGCCATTGAAGGGTTTTAAGAGAAGGAGGGGCAGGATCACGGAGTGCTCTAACGGGATGAGGTCTGAAAAGTCATCTGGCACAAGTCCTCATTTTGCACAAAGAAACCAAAACTTGGAGAGGGGAAGCAACAGGGCCAGGATCACTCAGCTGAATTAGAATGCAGGTGTCCTGACTCATAGCCCAGTGCTCACTGCCCTGAGCCACAGTCTAACTCCCCATTAGGGAGGGATCTGAAGGTGCACGAAGGAGAGGGCTCACACTCACTCATTCCAGGTGGCTGCAGCCCTGCACAGCATGGCATGCCCTATTTCCTGCAGTTTCCCCACTGAGCCCTGTGCCCCCGATCGCCTGGAAGGGCCTGCTCCTGCAGCCGGAGCTCTCCTGCTCACCTGCTGGACAGTGGCTGTGCCCAGGGGCCCCAGCACCCACCCTCCATCTCTATCGCTGGGCAGCCCTGGAGACCAGGGCTCAGGACAGCTCATGGTCCAGACCAGCTGAGACTGGGAAGTTTAAGCTTTGTGAAGCATTTCCTATCACTGCCTCATGAGTTATTTAGTAAATGAAGATTAATTTTACAGCGATAAGTAAAGCCTCAAAGAGGGTGGGCAGTGGGGGAGAAGGGGTGCCAGCAAGTCTGGAATGAAAGCCACTGCCCCTGAAGCAGGGATGGCGGGGCGGGATCTCATGCCCATTTGCTCTGATACTCTGACCCCCAGGGCCTCTCCCAGATCTGCTTCAGGAACCTGGTGGGATGGCTGAGGCAAGTTGCACGGGAGCTAGATTCAATACGACCCTCATGAAGAGGCAGGGGCAGAAGCAGGGCAGGGAGACTTGCCCTTTCCAAGCTCTAGAGGGTTCTAGAAAGAAGCTTGAGTAGGCGTCAAAAGGCTGGGTTCTGGTTCTGGCTCTCCCACTAATGAACTGGGCTCCCTCGATTTTCTTAGATGTAAAGTAGGATTATTGCTACTTGCCCAGTCTACTTTGTGGGGCAATCAAATGAAAAGCTGGATTTGAAAGCACTGATGTAAGGTATAACGAGGAGATGACAGCAGAGAAAGGGACTGTGACGGTGACGGGGCTTCTCTGGACCGCTTGGTCCATCACTTCACCCCTCTGGGCTTAGCTGCATACGGCATGGCGCTGCTGTGCCGATTAAATGAGATACTACATTAAAATGCCTCGCGGGGCCAGCCTGGTGACGCAGTGGTTAAGTGAGCGCACTCCACTTCGTTGGCCCAAGGGTTCGCAGGTTGGGATCCCGGGCGCGCACCGCCGCACCGCTTGTCAAGCCATGCTGTGGTGGCGTCCCATATAAACTAGAGGAAGATGGGCACAGATGTTAGCCCGGGGCCAATCTTCCTCAGCAAAAAGAGGAGGATTGGCATCGATGTTGGCTCAAGGCTGATCTTCCTCACAAAAAAAAAGCCTCACATTGTGCCTGACGCAAAGAAGGTGCTTGATAGACGGCAGCTATATTAGAACTTATTATTTCCATCAGCGTCATCATCACTAATAAAATGTAGTCCTTTCCAGCCGCTGAAATCTCCACTATGTCCCTGGTCAGAGTGATCCCTCTTCCCTTCCAAAGAAGAGGTCAGCCTCAGGCCCTCACCGCCCCCCAAGCAGCCTGACCTGAGTTCACTTGGGGAACTCACCCAAGGATCCCTGGGCCAGGAGCTGGAGCTTCTCTAGGTTTAGGGCAGGCCTTTTCTCAGGGGCCCTTCACCCCACCCCCAGCCCATCTCCTCTGTAACCTGGCCCTGACCCACCCCAGCCAACCCGCACATCTCTGCGCCTGGACAGCGCCCTCGCGGGACCTCCATCCTTGCCCAGGGCTTCTGTGTTCCCTCTCTCCTCTTTCTCCACCACGGGCTCGCTGCCCCTCCCTAGCCCGGGCCACCGGCCATCCGAAGACTGCCTCCTCCTTACTCCGCCTTCCCCAAGGGACCCGACAGCAGCTTCTCAGCGTGCCCACAGCTAGATGGCCACTGCTCCTTTTGTCGACTCCACAGCACCCGCTAGATGCCAGTAGCAACTCCTTCCACCCAGTTGTGACAACCAAAAGTGTCTCCAGATACTGCCAAATGTCCCCTGGGGAGGCAAAGTCACCCCCACTTGAGAGCCCCGGCCCAAGCCTCTGACACCCACCCCCAGCCCCAAGCTTTGTTCCTCTCACGGCCCCTCTCCTGTCTCAGAGCAATGCCCACCCCCCCACCCCCAACACCAACACTTTACATCCCAGACTGGACAAAGCACCTTCTCTGGTCTGAGCCGCTCCTCTGTCTTCTGGCTGCCAGGGCCTCTCAAGGTAGAAACAGAAAATGCAAAATGCACACAGTGAAGGACTTGACTAGTGCCTGGGGCCTCTCCCTTGTTTTCTGCTCAGATGAAGGGCCAGAAAAGGGGCTGGGCTGAGCGAGGCAGGCTGGGGCTCCCTCCAACCCCTCTCTGTTGACGTCAGGTACCTCCAGGGGGGAGGGCAGGAGTGGGGGTGGGGCCTGGTTCCCTCCGGGATGGGAAGCCTGGGCAAGTTCCATGCTCTGCAAAGGTACAGAAGGCAGGTGGGAGCAAGATGGAGCCTCTTCCGTGGAAGTCGGGAGTTCAGGGCCCACAACTGGTCAGGGAAACAGCCTGGACTAGTATTAAGCACTTGCAGTCTGATCCCAGGAAGTCACCTTCTGTCTCTTGTCGGAGCCTGTCCTGCCAAACTCTGCCCGTCCACCTGCTTCTCCAAGTCCCCACATGCTTGACCTCCCATCTGTGCCACTGGACTCGCACTAGAGTATCTAGGGGACGTTTTCCATTCCTCCAGCATCTCCACAAAGAACTCCATCATGCTCATTTTAAAGATCCCTCATCCAAGGTCTAGTCCAGCCTCTAGCCTGCCTGGTCCTGTCTAGACTGGCCCTTCCCTGCGTCCATCTCCAGGAGGGGCATTGCTCCCCTCTTACTGGGGGGATGCCAACACACCACCTCTTTAACTAGCACCCTCTTCCCCACCAGACCAATTTAATCTGACAAAAATGGATTAGCACCACAATTTAGAAGATGTAGGCCAGGGGCTGTTAAGCTCTGGATGGATAGCTGCCAAGGGACGCCAACCCTTGCCCAATGCATATAAAGTCCTGCTGGACAAGCTGACTTCTGAGGGCCCTTGACCTTCACTTGGAGGATGAGGATGTGGCTGAACCCATCTCCTGGGCCTTTGGCATTCATGCCGGCCACACAGGTGGTGTAGCCGCAGCACAAGGCAGAGCCCCCGCTCCCAGGGCCTGGAGACAGGCAGGATCTCGTGTAGGGCGTGTTGATAGGATGTGTCTTTGTCTCCAACTTTTCCCCGTGTCTCCTCCACCTGCTTCCTCTTGGACCCACTAGTAGGGCCAAGGTGGAGGGTGAGAGAACCTGGGCAGGACTTAGATTGCTGACTGTGAGCCTGGAAGAGAAAATGTCTGGTCCCCTCTCACTCACCCCTGTCTCCGCTCTTTCCCTGTCTGCCCTGCAAATATAGCCCAATTCGTCTTTCTAAAGCGCTTTCCCATCCTGCATGCCGCTATCCAGAAACCTCCAGTGGCCCTCCAGGGCTCATCAGATGAGATCAGACTCCTTGTCCAGGCATTCAAGGCCTCTGCCATCCAGCCCTCCCCTCTCAACCACCTGGACCTCCCACAGCCCCCAGTGTACCCCTCAGCTCTAGCCGCAGGTTCCCCTCCCCCTGAACATCCCACAGGGACTGAGGGTGTCCCTTCCCCCCATCCTCCTTCAGGGTCACTGAGCATTTCCTGTGCGCCAGTCCTCACGCTCATCATGTTATAATCGTTTATCTCACGTAATTCTCATAACACACCTCTGAGATCAGTACTTGAGGAACCCCCTTTCATAAATGTGGAAACTGAGGCCCAGAGAAATTGGGAACTGGCCTTAAATGACATCAGTGAGTGACACAGCCAGGTTTTGGTCTTAGAGAGTCTGGCTGCAGAGTCTCCCCTCTCTCCTGCACACCACACTCTCCTCCTCCTCTATCTCCTCCTCCTCCTCCTCCTCCTGCTCCAGCGTGCACCAGGACTTCTGCACAAGGCTCCGACTGGCTTCCAGCTGCCACCCTCTCCCCGTTCTGGCCCTCGTCCACATGCCACCAGAGAGCTTTTCATGGATCCAAGTTGATCGCAATGCTGACAAGTTTGCAGAGCTGACTGTGTGCCCGTCCCCAGGCCCTGAGCTCCCAGCCACCACACTCTCTCTCCTCTGCCAAAAGCCCTCAACAGCTGCCTCCCATGTACAGGCTAAAAGGCAAGCTCTTCACTCTGGCCCCATCGTGTCCAAACTCATTGCCTACTAAAACCCTGCTCTCCCCACCGCCCCGTGCAGCCCCTGCTTCCCAGAGGCTCCCTGCCCTGTCATGCTTACACCTTCACATGCGCTGTCTCCTTCACATCAAATACTTCCCCTCACTCCTACCCTGGGAGGCAGACACACAGGTGTCCTTCAGGCCACAGCTCAACTGTGACCTCCTCTGTGATGGAGTGATCACTTGGTCCTCTAAGCTTCCTGAGCACCTTGAGCTGCTTCTCTGAGAGAACTGTATCTGGGTCTGTATCCTCCTCCTCAAATGTGAGCCCCTGGAGATCAGAAGAGTTCTAGTCAACCCATTGTTACTGAGCATCTGCCATGTGCCTGACACCCATGCAGGCACCAGGGTTCTAGACCTGAACCAGATCTTGACCTTCAAAGAGCTTGCTGTCTAGAGGGGAGAGAGCATGGAAATAGCCAATTTTGAGAAAAGTGATAAATTCTATGAGGGAGGTGGGCATAGGGTGCTAGGGCAGCCCCAGCAAGGGGTGACCACCCATCCAGGGCGATGCCCAACCTGAATACAGAAGGCCGTGGAAGAAGCTGTCAGGCCAAAAAAGGAGGTGGCTCAGAAGGAGGAGGGCCCCTGCAGAGGGCCTGGCATGCCCAAAGACACAGAGCCTGGGGTTTCAGGAGAGCCGAGGTTCCATCACGTCAGAGAAGTTGAGCAGGAAGATGTCCGTACAAGAGGCTGGAGGGATGGAAGCAGCCAGAGGTGATGAGCTTTGGATGCTGTCTCCATTAGGATCGCTTTTGGCTGCATGTAACAAAAAGTCATTGGCAATGGCTTAGCCAAAGTGGAGGGTTGTTTTTCTCTTATGACGGGGAGTCCGGGAGCCGGCAGTTCAGGGCTGGCCCAGTTGCTAAGAACCCAGACTCCTTTTCCTTTCCCACTCTGCCGTCCTCACAGCTGCAGGACAGCTGCTGCACTTCCGAGCCTCATGTCTGTCTTTTCAGCAGGAAAAAGGAGGAAGGGCGAAGGTTAAAAGGTTTGTGCCAGTAGAATCTGCCATTGTCATTGTTTTTTAATTATGCTAGAATATACACAACATAAAATTTACTGTCTTAACTACTTTTTTTCCATCTTAACCATTTTCAAGTATATAGTGCAGTGGCATTAAGTACATTCACACTGTTGTGCAACTATCATCACCATCGACCTCTAGACAGTGATGTTCAAGTTCAGTTTCATCTTGCAAAACTGAAACTCTATGCCCATTAAACAACAATTCCCCATTTTCCCCTCCCCCCTAAGCCCCTGGCAAACACCATTCTAATTTCTGTCTCTGTGAAGTTGACTACTCTAGGTACCTCATACCAGTGGAATCATACAGTATTTGTCCTTTTGTGACTGGCTTATTTCACTTAACATAGTGTCCTCAAGGTTCATCCATGCTATAGCATGTGTCAGAATTTTCTTCCTTTTTAAGGCTGAATAATATTCCATCGTGTGTGTATATATCTATACCACATTCTTTTAACCATTCACTAGTCGATGGACGCTTGAGTTGCTTTCACTTTTTGGTTATTGTGAATAATGCTGTTATGAACATGAGTGTAGAATTAGCTTTTAGAGTCTCTGTTTTCAATTCTTTTGGGTGTGTACCCACAAGTGGACTTCCTGGATCATATGGTAATTCTCTTTTTAATTTTTTGAGGAAGCACCCTACTGTTTTCCATAGTGCTGCCCCATTTTACATTCCCTCCAGCTGTGCACAAGGGTCTCAATTTTTCCACGTCTTCAGCAACCCTTGCTGAGGGGCTTGGACTTGACCACTAGAGGATTTTAAGCATCTTTGTGTCTGTCCCCAACTTAGCACAGCACCAGCTACATAATATGTACATAACGTGTGTGGAGCACCAGGTGTTCCATAACTGTTTGCTGGAGGTTCATCCAACTTCTCTTAATCTATCCCAACCCCACACATCCTTTAAGACCCACCAGGAGTCCCGATTCCTCTGTGGAGCCCTCCCTCATGGCGCCAGTCCAGTGGTCTTTGCCCTTGTTGCGCACCCTCTGCCTGGCCCCTAGTCCTATGCACGTGTTTGTGGGGGCAGGGGAGGCACCCTGACTTGAACTCTTCTCCCTGCTCCATGGACCTGCCTCCTCCTCCCCAACTGGATGCTAAGCTTCTTGAGGGTGGGCCTTTGTCCTTGACCCCGCTGGTTTCCCCAGGCCAGCCTGGAAGAACACCCAGCACATCATGGACCCTTAATAAACAGACACTCAGGTTTGTACCGATTGACTTCCCGCGTGATTGCCTAGTCAAAGACCAGGCAGTGCGGTGATTTCACGGCAGCAGAAATGACCCTGGATTTGAGACTAAAGGGTCAAGCCCTGACTGGACACTTCCACCTTGTTACTTCCAGCAAGACACTTAACCCGTTGCCTCAACTTCAAAATGGTGATAAAGATCACTTCCCTTTATGTAAATGCTTCACAGATTACGAGGCCCTCTTGCATACGTTATCCTTTTTAATCCCCACAAGGACCCTGTGAAGTAGGTAGGGCAGGATTTATTTAATCTCTATTTTCAAGATGAGAAAATGATCGCTCAGAGAGGTTAAATGATTTGCCTGAAATACTCAGCTGATAAGTGCCAGAAAGGGCCCTCTGACTTCCTAGGTGTGTAATCCCCTCCCTGCCCGCCTCACAGGAAAGGGTGCTGTGGGAATTAAATGACCCTCTGAACAGGAAGGTGCTTTGTAGACCAATGGGTGTTCTTTGCTTTTTCAGCATCTCTGTAGATTTGGGATTGTCCTCTTTGATCCATGGGAGATGGGAAAAGATGGGGATTTGGTCAAAGAAGGAGAGTGGAAGGTCCTGCTTCTCTGGAGGGCGCCTGTGGATTCAGACAACTGACAGGGCAGGGAGGGTGTTCCCAGCAACCCAGTAGGGTGTTAGCTCCCGGGGAGAGTTTTCATCCCTGGCCTCCATCTGAGGAAAGCGGAGACCGACAGGCAAGGTCCTGTTCCTCAGAGCCTGCAAGTCTCACGTACTTCCCTGGAACCCACAGGCTCTGTCACCACAGCTCCCCGACCTCTCTCCTTCCTTCTCCATGGCTAACCCCCATCCCCTCTCCCTCCACCTCCTCTTAGCCCTCCTGCTCCCTCCTTTCAAAAGCATAATGAGTTTGATAAGAAATTGTCTCATTAACAGGATTAGCCATGGAAATCTCTTGTCCCCTCCCATTCCTTCTGTAATGCTCCTGTCTTGTGTCCTGTAATTTTCTGCTGGTATCAGAGGCTCTGGACCACCTCAGGGATATTAATTCCTACTTGTTCTTTGATCGTGTGACTGCTGATATGCCAGGACGCCCCCACAGCTGCTGGGCCAGCTGCCGAGGCCTTGTGGGTAAATTACAGGAGGCCCTCACTGGCTGTCTCCCTCCAGAGTTGGCCGCTCCTGATTTTCTGCTGCTATTACCATCCCCTTCACCCTTCAGCTTCCAATTCTGGGAGTAGCAACTACCTCTAACTTATGGGCCGAGGAGGCAGATTTAAAGCTGGAGCTTAGCTGATAGAAGAATGATAAATGAATGCCTTTCAATCCACTCCTTTCCACCCCTAAACACACACACGTGCACGCGTCCCTCGGAAGGCTCTAGAGAGGGGGAATGCAAATGTAGTTTGGCAGTGTGGATGAGGGTCGGGCTTTGGCCCTGGGTTCACTTCCTGGACCTGTGACATAATCAACAACTGGCTTAACCTCTCTGAGCCTCGATTTTCTCATCTGTACATTGGGGATGATAATGCCCATCTGGCAAGGTTGTGGTAAGGCACAGAGTATTGTACCTGACACATGGTAGGTGCCTGATTAATGCTGTTTTCCTTCTCTGCTCTTTCAAGACTGGAATTCAGTGGGAGTGGGGAATACCATTCTTGGGATTTTCCAAGAAATTCTTGTTTCAATCTTGAGTTATATCCCCAAACACTTTCCTTGCACCAATTCCCTCTGACCTTTGTCCTCCCAAGTTTCATACTCTACACATTTTTAGGGACTTATGCAGAGGAAACTTTATGGCCTGTTCAGCCCAAACCATTAATTAAAAGAAAGCTCTGCATATAGGG
Organism: Diceros bicornis minor; assembly: GCF_020826845.1. Classification (NCBI taxonomy): domain Eukaryota; kingdom Metazoa; phylum Chordata; class Mammalia; order Perissodactyla; family Rhinocerotidae; genus Diceros; species Diceros bicornis. The sequence continues at coordinate 19,226,385 of NC_080746.1, forward strand.
TGAATCCCAAGGAGAGGTAGCAGGAAAGAAGGGAATCGCCTATCCTATGCCCCTAAACCATGATTGAGGACAGGGCAAAGAGGCATCCTGAGGAGGAGACCAGGTCCAGAACAGTCCAGGCCAAGTCCAGAATAGTCCAGGCCAAGGCAAAGTCCAGAATAGGCAAGAGAGCTGAATGGGCAGAAACCCAGGCTTTGGGTCAGCAGGGCATTTTCAGGGAGGGCAAAGACACAGGGAGGCCGGTGCTTAGATGAGTTAACCTACGTAGGAGGTAGGTAGGAAATTGCTGGGGTCAGAAGACGGGAGACCAGAGCTGAATCTCAGTTGATTTGGAAACAGTTTTGTGATTGATTGTGCAGAAAGCGTCAGAGGGTGAGAGGTGGGAAATTGCACCTGTCTGGTGAATGAGCCCAGAATTCGAAATGCTGCGGGGAGACCGGGAGCTGGCGCCACTCTGGGCAGGGTGGGGAGGCAGCAGGCACCCGGGGAGGTGGCGTGGGCAGAGCTACGCTGAGAGGACGTGGGCCGCAGACAAGGCCGGTGTCACCACTCAGAATACACACACACACAGAGCATCGCATGAATCGTCGATGAAGCCCTCGCTGTGAGCCTGGCCTGGGGTGAAGCTTTCACCTACATTTCTCATTTCTTGTTTGTACTACCCTGAAAGGTGGCCATTGTCAACAGCTAATGTCAATAAACAAACCCTGGGCTTCCAGGCCCGTGGACATCCCATGGGGGCATTTGAGGCCTCTGTCCTCAAAGAGCTATGGAGACAGACAATTTGAGTTAAAATCACAGTTATATTGTTTTCCAGCAGTGTGACCTTGGGCCGGTTTCTGACTCTGTGAGCCCGGTTTCCTCATCTATAAGATGGGGATAATATTGCCTGCCTCTCGGGATTAAATTGAGGCAATGTCTGTGAGGTATCTAGCACTCTTCCTGGCACATGATGGAAATCCATAAATGAAGATACATCCACACCACCCTCCCCTTCTCCTCCCACCGTGCACCAAGGAAGACAAGCCACCAATGCATTTTTTAAATTAACAACAAAAAGCAAGTGTATGATGAAAGCTAAGTAAAGGATACAGATACCACAAGTGAGCGGAGAAGGAGATGATAGAGGGCTGGGCAGGAGGAAGAGAGGCTCCTGGAGAAGTAGGGTGTAATTTAGAGCCAAAAGGCTCTAAGGTTGCACAGTGTTGAGGGGAAAGTGAATGGGCCAGCAGAGTGGGGGCGGAGCTCTCCTGTATTCACATCATTTCAATAAGACAGACTCGCTTTGAGAGCTGATAAAAAGCAAATGTTGGTGGGACTGTGGACATCTCTACCTTTCCTGATAAGCTCCCTGGCTTATGGCACATGATGGAAAGCTAAGTAAAGCTAAGTAAAGGATACAGCACATCGCTGATGTGCTGCACAGTCGCGCTGATTAGCCTGTAAATAAAAAAGGTAGATGTCTAGAATAGCAAAATTGCCTCTGCTGTTTGAGCGGCGTCATAGGATTTTTAAGGGTTCTAAGAAGAGGGACTCAGGAGCAATCTAGAATCAGCAACATGAGTGGTCACTCCAAGCTCCTAAGTGGGTGGAAGTCGACATTAGATGGATTCTTTCTTCCCCAGAAGCTGTGTAGTAATAACAACGAGAGCCATCCTTTACTGAACTATCACTGTGCTGGCACCAGGCCAGGTGCTATAAATCTTGCAATGACTCCAACTCTGTCTTATTGGTACTATTATTAGCACCATTTTGTGGATAAGGAAACTGAATCAGAAGGTTAGGTAACCTGGGCAGGATCACCCCGATGGAGCCAAAGTCTGTCTTACTTCAGAGTCCAAGTATTTAATCACTTTAAAAGTCTGAGATTCATGCACTCATTCATTCATTCATTCACTCAACAAATATTTATTGAGCATCACCACATGCATGCATTGTGCCCGAAACTGAGCCCAGAGCAATGGACAGGCAGGCAGCCCCTGCCCTCATGGAGGTTGTGGTCTCATTCACCAACATGCACTGGGTCATTAGCAGGTGCCGGGCTTGGGCTGTGCTGGCGACTGGGAGGCAGAGGTGATGGATCTGCCAGTTGCTCTTGGCCTCTGGGGTTTCCGACCAGTCATCATGGGAGCATCTTCTCTCTATACCATGTGACACTGGGGGCTTCTGAACCAGGCAGGCCTCTGCGGTGGGAAGATGGTGAATCAGGAGGCAAACAGAGGAAGGACAGAGGGATGGTCCCCACTGCCATCCCAGTGCCCTTGGAGCCACATCAGATGACTTTGAGAAGTCACAGTGCTATGTCCCTTTTAGCTACACCCTCTTCTGGGACACTGTAAGACCAGCTTTCTTGTTCCCTGTCTACACCCACCCCATTGTCACCAAACAGAGAGACCAAAGGAAAGAATAGGACGAGAGAAAGCAATGAGCATCTGTGAGGCGCTGCTTCTACAGCAGCTCATTTGATCCTCACATAGCCCTGTAAGTGAGTCATTGTTACCCCTTTAGAGGTGAGCAGGCTGAGGCTCAGAGGGTTTCCTCTCTGAGACTTGCCTCCAGGTCACACAGCTGCTAAGGGGCAGAGCCAGCTCTTCTGACTGTAGATCCCAGGCTCTATTTGTAGTATATTCCCAGCCCTGGCCCAAGAGTAATGGGGGTTCAGAAGAGTGACATGTGGTGTCTTTAAGGAACCTGCATTCCATTTGGGAATACAAGACTGACTCACTTGGAACAGGTAGGAACAATCCAGATATGAAACTTGAGGCCCTTCAGGGACCCAGGCTGTGGCCCCACAGTAGGAGCCATGAACTGTCTGGAAAGGGAGAGAGGGTCTGCATTAGCTAGACTCACAAAGAGGCCTTCCAGAAGAAATAGGGTTTGAGAAGGGCCTTGCTGGGGTGCGGGGGAGGTGAGCAGCACTCCTGCTGGGGAGGAACTGGTGGGCATGCCCACAGCCATGCAGTGTACTTGAAAGTAGCACAACAAAAGCGTGGTTTGGATTCGTGGTTTGGATGGCAAATTGCTTTGAGCTCTCTGATTCACGGTTTCCTCTTCTATTAGAGGGAAAGGAAAAAACCCTCCACCTCAATAAGGCTGTATCAGGGACTGAAGGAGCTATCACATTGGGAAGTCCCTGGCACAGTGCCTGGCATCCACCCCATTGTCCTGAGCCTTTGCCTTGGAGTGGGGGCTGGGCCCAGGACCTACCCCTCCCTGCCCTCAAGGGGCTTACAGTCTAGGGCAGTGTCAGGCCTTTGGTGACTCAGTACCTTCTTCATCACAGCTGTGACAAGTGTGCAGGGAAAGAGGACATGAGACAGAAAGACTCTTGGGTGGGGTCTTCTTGAGGAAGGGAGTATGAGCTCCATGGTGGGGATCAGAGTAAACTTTGGGAAGGAGGTGGAATAAGTCTCCTGAGTAGCAGCAGGGCTTGCGGGAGGAGGAAGGAGCTCGGCGCCCTGGAGGAAGGCCAGCATGGTTGGAGTCGCGAGGACCAGAGATGGGGCTGGGTGGGGCCAGGGGAAGGGTGGCAGGCCTTGGCTGCCCTGTTAAGGACTTTGGTCTTTATCCTAAGAAAAATAGGAGGCCATGGGATGGTCTTCAGCGTGATCAGATGTCCATTTTAAGAGGATCTGGCTATAGTGAAGGGAATGAATTAGATGAGACCACAAGTAGGTATGGACACATAGTCGGTAGGCCCTTGATACATAGTAGGCCCTTTATGGTACACACAGGATGCTCTGGGGAGCGTCTGCTCACTGAGGATGGAGGTGGAGCAGGGAGTGAAGGCTCCACCAGGGCCAGGCCCTGGGGTCAGAATGGATCTCCTCCACCTGTCTCTGCAGAGCCACCCAAGGTAAAAGAAAAATCCCAGCTATTCAGTGGCCCATGGGGCTTGGGAGGCAGGGTGGTCGTTCAAGGGGAGGAGCAGTAGGGTGGGGGCCACGCTTTAGAGGTAAGTGCTGGGCTGGCCGTCACCATCCGCCTCCCTCAGGCCCGAGGACACAGGGTCCCCCTCCCTGCTATTGGGGTTCTGTGGAAGCAAGGCAGCCTTTCCAAATTGTAATAACAGTTATTTCTATTACACCGCGAGCATCTGACACATGGAGCGAGGAGCTATGAAGCCCCCCCCAGCGGCTAACATAAAAGTGGCGGTGGGGGCTCCGGGGAAGGCTTGGAGGCTGCGGCTGAGGCTGGGCTCTGCCATGTGCGGCGGGAGGAGGACTGGAAAGAAAGAGGCTTATTTCAGCACTCTGTTATTATGGCATCTTGTTTTCATAGTTTGTTCAACAAACCTCTCTCCCTCTCTCTCCCCTACTCGCCTCTCTTTTTTTCATCTTCCTCTCTCAGCAAATCCATTTAAATGCAATTCTATTCTTAAAGCGCCCCTCTCATGCATGTCTAATGAATGTCAGGGAAATGCTATTACAATGGGGCTGAGGAGGATCCGATCGGCAGTGTGTGTACAAGTCATTTGAAAGGAAGCCTGGGAGCGCTCCAGTTTTATTACAGCATAATTAGAAATAAAATCTTGTTGCAAGAGGAGAATGAGAGATGTGTGCTAATCCTGTGGTGGAGAAAGGTAGAGCTGTATTTAGAGAAGAGGACTCAGGGAGAGAGAGAATTAGCCGCCGTTCCTCTGTCCCCCCCACCCAGACTCTCCTGCTGGTTCCCCTCCCTGAGCCCTCCATCCTCACACCCCCTGTGACCCCCAGCTCCTTGGGGGCCGCTCCAGAGACAGTGCTGGTGCCCTTCTAGATCTCAGCTGCCCAAAGCAGTCAGTCTGCCAGGGCCCCCAGGGAGCCGAGCCTGGTCCCTCCCTGAAAATCCACACCCTCCCACCTTCTTAAGAGGCTGGTTTATGGGCAGTTGGGAGGTGGTGGGAGTGGTCGGCAGAGCCCTGCACTTGGAGGCTGGGGCCCAGGTCAAGTTCTGAGTCCCCCACTGTCGAGAGTTACACATTCATTTGTTCGTTAATTCATTTAGTCATTCAACAACTACTAACTGAACACTCAGTATGTGCCAGGCACTGTGTTGGGTACATTCATTAATTCATTTAATTCTCATAGGAAACAGGTTCAGAGAGGTTCAATGCTCACCCAGCATCATCCAGCTAGAAAGGGGAACACAGTTCGAACCCAAGCCCTTCTCTCTCCAGAGCCGGGTTTTTTCTGCTCCACCATACTATCAACTTGCTGGGTCCTCCTGAGACCTCAGACACCCTTCCATCCAGTAACCCCATCTCCTGTAAAGCCCAAAAGGCAGAGATAAGACAGAGGGACCAGGCTAGTCCCTCTTACGGAGCAGAAATGGGCATCACTCCGTAGCTCCACGTCTTCTTTCACCACTTGCCCTCTCCCCAGCTGAGGTGGCCGTGGAGGAGGAAGGGCAGGGGCCGCTCCCCAAGGCCTCCTGGGAACACATGCAGTGCGTTGTGCCGCCCATAAGGAGCCTGGCACGCCAAGCCCCAGCCCAGCCTGGTGTCATACTCTGAAGATGAGTATGAGACCATGGTGTCTGCCTAAGCGCCTGGGGCCCCTGTGCCAGAAAGCAGGCAGTTAGACCCATCACCTGCCACGTGGAGGTTATTAAGTTGTGAAGCCTCCTCCAGCTCGGCTCCCTACTTGAGCACTAGCTTCAGCGTCACCCTCACTCTGCAGCTGGCCAGAGGCGGGGCCCCGTTTCTGGTTCCACATGCTCCAAACCAGCTTGCGTAGCAGAGGTCCCACCTCCCATCCATCCAGTCTCCTCAGGACCCAGATATGTCTGCCCTGCCTGGTTTCAACTCCATGGGGAAGGAGCAGTGGGCCTGGAGACGGGAGGCCTCTCTTCCATCACATTCAGACCCAGACGAGCTGTGTGACCCTCTGTGCCTCAGTTTCACATGCGGTGAGTGTCACATGCGGTGATGGATCAGATTTGAGTGTTTGAGAGTACGTGCAGATGAGGCCCTCCCTGGGATGAAAGGCCCATTCCCAGGGCCGGTTCCCTGCCCCCCCCCCCCGTCCCTGAGCAATACCTCCCTCTGCTCCCGGCACCTGAGGCCACCGAGGGGCCTCCACTCAATTCTCTCCCCACCCCTCACACTCACTCTCTGAACCCAGCCTGTGCCATACGCCTGGTGACCATCAGGACTGGCTTGCCTCTGTCCCCCTCCCCATTCCTACCCTAAGGTCCTCAGCCCAGTGTCTTCACAGAACAGGGCTCAACTCCAGAGTCTTAGCACTGGAAGTGTCCTCAGGGACCCAGATGAGGAGTGTATTCACTTTCTAGGGCTTTCATAACAAAATACCACACTGGGTGGCTTAAACAACAGAAATGTATTTTCGCACAGTTCTGGAGGCTGGAAGTCCAAGATCAAGGTGTCAGCAGGTCTGGTTTCTCCTGAGCCTTCCCTCCTTGCCTTGCAGACAGCCACCTTCTCACTGTGTCCTCACGTGGTCTCTCTTCTGCGTGTACACATTCCTGGTGTCTCTTCCTCTTCTTATAAGGACACCAGCCATATTGGTTTAGGGCCCCACCTTTATGACCTCATTTAACTTTAATTACCTCTTTAAAGGCCCTGTCTCCCAATACAGTCACGTTGGGGGTTAAGGCTTCAACATAGGAATTTTGTGGGGACACAATCCAGTCTGTAACGGAGGTTCTAGGCCTTAGAGCCAGCCAGGGCCGGAGCTGGGACTTGAATCCACGTTCCTGACTCACATGCCGTGTGCCTTCCCCTACACTGCAGGTCTCTCTCCGGCCTCTTGGGTGGAGGGCTTACCATCCTGGGAGTCCAGAGTCCAGGGAGAAGATGAGGCAGCACGGGCCTTGGCTTCCCTTCGGCTTTTCAAACCCAGGCCGGCAGGTACCCCCAGGGCCCTCGCCATCAGCAGGAACACCTGAACGGAATAAAAGGAAGGTGCTCTGCAGAGTCAGCCCTAAATAGCTCCCTGTAGTCTGCCCTGGTGCTGGGCCCCAGACAGGGCTAATTCCTACCAGCCAGGAAGTATTGACCACCCCCACCCCTGCATGCCCCATGGAGCGAAGACCTGGGAGGAAAGAGCGGCCCTGGCGGTGGGGGGAGTTAGCCCACTAGTCCTGTCAACTATCCCCAGTCTCCGAGCTGCAGGCGGACCACATTGGTTTTATAAATCTGTATTGGATGGAGCAGTAACTGGTGACCTGTATTGATTCGATTTCTCTTTTGCAATTGGGAGGCACCTGGGGGCCACTCGAGGCACTTGGAGGCCTGGCATCCTGGGGCTCCCTTGGAAAACTTGGACTGTGACAGGCTAGTATTTCCCCTCTTCCAAGAGAGACTGAATGGTTTTTCTGACCCTGGCCAGAGCCTGGTCTCAGTGCAAAGCTCCATCCATTCCTCCCAGCCTCTCGCTCCCTGACTCCATACCTCCTGTTACTGGGGCCTTCCTTGTAGGAGTGAGGGGGGTGGGCAGAGCAGGAAACCCCTCCCTCAGCTTCTGGTTTTCCTGCTTCAGGATCCAAAAAACATCTCTCAAGAAGCATCTCCACTGCTAGGATTCATTCATTCAACACGATACCTACACAAATACCTACGCTCCATGCATGTGTTCTGGACACATGTGCCCTGTGCTTTTACACACTTCATATTATGGTAATAACCCCTCCTTACACGTGTACAGTACAGTATATGTCACAACCCCCTGGTGTAGACATCATTACATGGACACCGTGAAAGAACCCTGTGAGCCGAACCTGCCAGGGGTTGGTATCCCCATTGTGGGGATGAGAGAACAGAAGCCCAGAAAAGTTAAGGGATTTTCCTCAAGTCACACAGTTGGTAGGTGGCAGGTCTCAAATCTCCAATTTCTGACTCCAAATACAGTGCTCCATACAGCACTATTGAAGCATCCTCTTCCCCAAGCTGCCAACCCCTCCTCTGTCCCCTGCAATGCCCCTCAGGCCCGTGAAGGTGTACCCAGCAGTATACGTGGCAGCCCATGCACTTTGTGCCCTCGCAGACACGTGCAGCCACCTGCTGGTGAGCACACCTTCCTCACACATGGCACCCGGTCAGGGCAGGGTTTCCTTGCTCTATAAATCTGAGTCCTCCCCAAACACATGACTGCCTAGTACCCCTGGCCTCTTACTTCCCTGCACACCAGCCTCTAAGGGACATCACGCGTCCATTCTTTCATCAGTAACTCTAATGGCTTCGGAAGCTGGTCTCATCCCACCCCTCACCCATGTCTGTTCCCCCACCACTCTGGCCCTGGCTAGTGAGAGGGAAGCCCCCTCCAGAAGAAGCAAGGGGCCAGGGGCCCGGCCACTGCTCTGAAGGGGTGGAAAAGTCCCCCTCCCAGGGAAGGAGTTGGCAAAGGCCCCTCCAAAATGCAACACACACTCTCCTTGCAGCTGGGTTTGGGGAAAACAGCTCTAGATTTGTGTTCGGGAGACACAATCCCGACTCTTCCACTCCCTACGTGTGTGAGTTGGACAATTTCCCCCCAAGCCACAGTTTCCTCATCTGTGAAGCAAAAGGAGCAGCCTGTGCTTCCTGCGCTGGTGATGGCGCTTCCGAGAGTGAACACATGTGAAGGTGCCCAGCACGGTGCCCGGTGCATGGATGCCCACCGATTCATGCACCTTGGGGGGTCTTTCCTACTGAGTTTATAAAACTATTTAAGACTTCACCACCCAAGCCTGGATCCCTCTCCCAACTGTAAGCAGACTCTGCCCTTGAGGGGTGCCCAGAAGGGCTGGAGAGGGGAAGCATATGGCCGCAGGTCCCTGGACACAGGTCTCCTTCCTCAAAGGCCCCAGCTGTGGAAACCTCTAACATCTAAGAGGTTCAGCTTCCTTAAGGCGGGCAGAGATGGCACCACCCAAGCAGCTCGGTTCTGGGACTTCTCTGTCCACAGAGGGCAGAGCGCCTCTCGGCCTCCACCACTGTGCTGCATACCTGGTCTGAATGCTGGCGCCTGGGACTCGAATGTGGTGCCATCCTGGAAACAGTGACCTCTGCGGTTAGTGATCGCTCCTCCAGGCGAGGGTAGCATTTCCCCTCCAATCACCTTGGTCAGGGAAGGACAATGGAAGGGGAGCCTCAGGAGGCTGGAGAGGGGGTGTCCACTTCTCTCTTCTCCCTGGGCCAGGCTCCTCTGGTCCCCACGTGTTTGAGGAGCTCCTGGGCAGTGTGAGGTCACTCCCTGTGGGGGCCTCCCTCTGAGGATGAGTCAGCCATAGCTGATACTCAAGTGCCGGCTCATGTCACTGTCATGTTTACTTCCCTTTGTTAGCTCCAAGCCGTCAGTCTTGCTTTCGTGTCCCAGCCTGGACTTGGCTGAGCTGAGGAACCAGGACAAGATTCAAAGTGGCCTAAATTGGGAGCAGTGGCCCAAACCACTGCAGTGTGGGTGTGGCAGCGGTGGTTAGAGGGGGAGAGACCCCTAGGGTATGGGCGACCTTGGACAGGACTCCAGGCTGGAGATCCAGCTGTCCCACTCTCCTCTACTGCCAGGATTCATTCATTCAACACCTTTTCACTGAGCATCTACCACGTACCAGCATGTCCTGAAGCTGGGATACAGGCGTGGACTAAAACAACTCTTTGCTCTCAAAGAGAAACACCACGTGCTCTGAAGACAAAGAGGCAGGGTAAGGAATTGGGCAGGGATGTGGAGCACCATCTAATTTTGACAGAGGGGTCAAGCAAGACCTCCCTAAGGAGCTGGGATTTGAGCAGAGACCTGGACGAAGCCGGGAATGAGTCAAGGAAAGAGCATTTCAGGCCCGGAAGGAGTAGTCACAGCAAAGGCCCTGGGGTGGAAATGAGCACATGCGCGCTCACACACACATACAGATTTTAAAACCACTGTGTTAGATGATCTCCAAGGCAGCTCTGCCATTCTTTAAGCTAAGAATTTATAAATTACTGGGCGGGAAGGGAACTTAAAGATGATCCAGTTTATTTCTGTCACTCAGTGTTAAATCTTCTATACAATATTTCAGCCAAATGTTTCTTCAGCCTCTACTTAAATGCCCCTGGTGACAGGAAACTCACTACCTCACAAAGGTACTTATTCCAATTTTTTATAATCTTGACTTTAAAACTTTTTTAAAATTTTAATTGTGGTAAAATACACAAATACACATAACATAAAATTTACCATATTAACCATTTTTAAGTGTTTTTAAGTTCAGTTTCATCTTGTAAAACTGAACTTTACACCCATTAAACAACAACTCCCCATTCCCCCATCCCGCAAGCCCCTGGCAACCACCATTCTACTTTCTGTTTCTATGAATGTTGACTACTCTGGCTACCTCATATCCGTGGGATCATACAGTGTTTGTTCTTTTGTGTCTGGCTTATTTCACTTAGCATAATGTCCTAAAGGTTCATCCATGTTGTGGCATATTGCAGAATTTCCTTCCTTTTCAAGGCTGAGTAATATTCCATTATATGTATATACCACGTTTTGTTTATCCATTCATCCATCAGTGGACACTTGGGTTGCTTCCACCTCTTGCCTGTTGTGAATTAAGCTGCTGTGAACAGCGGTGAACAAATACTCTTCGAGACCGGACTTTCAATTCTTTTGGATGTATACCCAGCAGTGGAATTGCTGGATTATATGGTAATTCTTTTTTAAATTTTTTGAGGAACTGTCATACTTTTAATCTTGACTTTTGAATGCTTAAAAATAATTATTTTTAAAAGTCTACCCAGATATAGTAGAAACAGTGATTAGTAGTGGCAAGAGGTTTGCCAGATCTAAAAACACTCAGAAATGGAATGGGTTAATCTGGGAAGGCTTCCTGGAGGAGGTAAATTTAGAGCTGGGGCCTGACTTTTCCAAGCTGCAGTTTCCTCATGAATGAAATGGGGATGAAACTACCTTAGAGTATTGGGAAGTTTCATTCATTCATTCATTCTGGAAATATTTATTGAGTGCCTATTTTGTGACCAGCACTGCTTTCACAGTGAGTGGAACAGAAAACCATTGGAAGGTCATGAGCAAAGGAGCTGCATGATCTGATTTTGGTTTTAAAGCATCACTCTGGCTGCATGTTGGGAACAGAGGGAGGAGGCACGGGGGCAGAAACAGGAGGCCAGTTAGGAAGCCACTGTCCCTGCTTCATTCTGTAATTCCCCATCCCTTGTTCTAGAGGTTGGAGTGGGATCTGTCCAGTTCACACCCTCAGCACCCCGCTCCTCCTCTGCCCAGCACCCTCTCCCTCCCAACTCACCCTTGTGCCCCTTTAAGAGCAGAAAGAGGGGCCCGCCTTTGCAGAGGGCCGCCAGGAGCCCCAAGGTTTCTATCAATTATCCCCCCACGACTCCTGCAGCTCTGGGGAGTCTCCAAGCCCAGCTCTCTGACCTTTTAGAAAAAGACAGAAAAGATGCTATCGGCTCACTTAGCGCCTGTGTGTGTGCCCTCCGAATCACCAAGGAAGGCCTCCTTTATTTCCAGGCTCCTGAGGAGGGAGGGGGAGAGTTTGCAGGAAGCCTGACCACAGGGAGGAGACTAGAGCCAGCTCCCCCAAGCCTTCTGCTCCCTGAGATGGAGCAACACGGGCTGACCTTTAAGGAGCACCCGCCGTGTGCTGGGGACTTCCACACTCAGTATTTCATCTAATTCTCCCAGCAACCCTGTGGCCTCAGTCTTATTTATTATCTCCATTTTCCTGAAGGAAAAATGGGACTCAGACAAGTTTAGTAAGATCATAGAGTCATCAATTGTCTGAGTGAAGGGGCCTTACGAGTATAATATGTACTCCAACGGTTCTCCGCTCTGGCTGCACATGCATCACCCAAAAAGCTTTTTAAAAATACCAATTTCCAGGGGGCCGGCCTGGTAGCGTAGCAGTTAAGTGCACGCGCTGCTCCGCTGCGGTGGCCCAGGGTTCGCAGGTTCAGATCCTGGGCACACACCGACGCACCGCTTGTCAAGCCATGCTGTGGGGGCGTCCCATATAAAGTAGAGGAAGATGGGCACAGATGTTAGCCCAGGGCCAGTCTTCCTCAGCAAAAAGAGGCAGATTGGCATCGGATGTTAGCTCAGGGCTAGTCTTCCTCACAAAAAAAAAAAAAATTTCCAGGCCACACCCCCAGAGATTCTGAGTTTAATTTCAAAAGCTCCTTAGATAATTCTAATATACAAACATGGTTAAAAACGCATCCCTAATCCAACTCCTCCCTCTTTTTGTGGATGGGAAAATTGAGGACCTGAGAGAAGACTGGGCTCCCCTACAGTCGCCCTGTATAGTGTCCCAGGGTTAGTGTAACAAATTACCACAAACTGAGTGGTTTAAAGCAACAGAGGTTTATCATGTCACAGCTCTGGAGGCCAGAAGTCCAAAATCACGGTGGGGACAGGGCGCGCTCCCTCTGCAGGCTCGAGGGGAGACTCCTGCCTTGCCTCTTCCAGCTGGGGGTGCCGGCAATCCTTGGCATTTCTTTGCTTGTAGATGCATCACCCTGATCTCTGCCTCCGTCTTCACATGAGCTTCACCCTGTGTGTCTGTGTCCAAATTTCCCTCTTCTTATAAGGACACCAGTCATATTGGATTTAAGGCCCACCCTGATCCAATATGACCTCATCTTTACTTGATTACATTTGTAAAGATCTTATTTCCAATAAGGTCACATTCACAGGCTCTAGGTGGACATTAGTTTTGGGGATACACTATTCAACCTGGTACACACCCCATCGTTAGTGGCAGAGCCAGGACTCCAACCTGGTCTCCTAAGGTCCAGTCCTGGGCTCATCCCCCCACACCTGATGGCTTGGCCCCTCTTGATCCTCCTCCTCTCCCTAATGGCTTCCATCGAGCCCTCCTCCTACCCTTCACCAGCCCCCAGCACTGACGGCCGCACCTTCCCTGGTGGAAGGATGTTGTCTTCTGACTGTGGAATCCCAGAGGGCAGAGACCAATCCAAGACTTCTCCATGGAGCCCAGTCCAGGACCTGGGGATGCTCTATAAAGACTTGATTAATCGAACCAAACTGAATCGAATGGATGAGTGCTCCTTCCTGAAGTAGTGAGAACCCTGCAGAGCGAAGCAACCAAGCAGAGGCTGGCTGATCATATGTCCCTGTGAGAGGTGCTGTTATTCTAGGAGAGTCAGTCTAACACAGAGCTTTAGAAGAGCACAGGAAGTGGACTAAGGGTCCAGGCTCTGCCACTTATTAGCTGTGTGAGCTTGGGTGGGTTATTCACCTCTCTGTGCTTGGTTAGTGATAATAATAGTATCCATTTCAAAGGATTGTGGGCATTAAATGAGATAATGTTTATAAAGCCCTTGACCTTACATGTAATAGGTGCTCAACAAATATTTAGCTTTAACAAAAAGGAGAGGCCTGCTCTAGATCACCAGGAGAGAGGGCGATGAAGCAGGCCGGAGTATTTGTAGTAGTAATAAAAGGAAGAAGAGGGTTCATTAACCACGCACAGCACTTTCTGTCATGAGCGTGTTCACAGATGATACCACAGCCTTTGAGATGTGACTGTCAAGCGATGCCAATGGCAGAGTCTGCATTTAAACACAGCTCTGTGTCCTGGTCTTAGAGCCTGAGGGAAACTGACCCTCCCATGTAAACCTGCGGGGACACTGTTGGCATTTGGAGTGGAACAGTTCTTTGTTACACATGATGTCCTGTACCCCTGACCCTTGACCACTGAATGCCATTAGTAACCCCCAGTTATGATGTCAACCAAAAATGATCCCAGGCGCACATTTCCAAATGGCCTCAGGACGGGGGCTGGACGCGAGGTCCTGGCTGTCACTCTGTCTTTCCTCCAGCTGGACCCAGCCTACCCCAAGGAGGAGGAGCCAGGATATGAAGTAGCTGCCTCTACCCATTCCAGGGATGGCTGGTCCCATTTGGGGTGAGAATGTGGGCTGCCAAACTGCTAGGGCACCCCGCCAGCGCCAGCCTTGGAGGCCAGCATGTTGTGGAGCCCCAGCCTCTCTGAACCCCCCACCAGCTGGCCGTGCCTCCCCGCTCTCGACACTGTACACGGCTCGCTCCACAGGCCTCTTGCTCCTTCCTTCCCCAGCAGGGCCCATCATCTGATTCTCATCAAACATGCAAAACTGATGTTGCACAAGTCCCCCCCAGAGGGGACTAACATAATACCCCTGATTTCTCCTTCCCCTCTCCCCAGCTCTGCATCCCCCTGGCTGTGGCCGCCTTTGTTTCAGGAGGAGCGATACACTGTATCTGGAAATGTTACTGCAATTAAATATGCACAAGAAGGGGGGAAGGGAGGGGGGAAATGAGGACAATGAAGGATGTGAAACATCAGATGCAGCAGCTGCTTGTTGCTATAGAAACCCCAGCTCCCCACCACCATCGCCGCAGCACCCCTCCCCGGCTGAAAATTCTGGTAGGGCCAAGTGCACCGCTGTCCTGGGCGCTGGCGCTGCGGGACCACAGGGTCCAAGCTGTCCGGGCTGGGACGCCTGTGGGCTGCCAGGGTTGATCTGGGGGTCTTTCCTCACCCCACCCCCCACCACCTCCCACCCTGCTACTTCTGACTGGCAGAAACACCCCCGGTAGTTCTGCATTCCAGTCTCAGTTACATCATAAATTACGGGAGAACTTCCGCCTTTGACTTTGGGATGTCACAACATGGAGACAAAACGGCACATTCAGAGCCTGGAGGGGGAGCCAGGCTTTCTCTGCGCTTCTCCGGGTCTGCTCCAACTGCTGGCAGCGGGGCCTGGCTCCCTCGCACTTCGTTTTGGTCTCTTACCCAAGCACTGAGCGGGGGTCTGCACAGTGTGGTCTGTGTTGCAGTGGGAGCGGCGGGGTCCACACTCCACGTTCCACAGGACTGGCAGGCTGCCAGATGGCCGGTGTTCATGGGGGGATCCCAACAAGATGCCACTCAGCAGGGATCCACGGGAAGTCCCAGACCTGGGCGCACAAAGCCAAGTGTCCAAGGGTGGAGAGAGGGAAAGGGGCCTAGCAGTGGCTTGCAGACACGGGATCTTTAACTGCTGCTAGCAGAGAATAAGGCAGTGGTATAATGGGCTGCCTCCCCACTCCCCCTCCATGCCCCGTAAAAATGAACGCAGGCTTAGTCTGGGGGTGGTAGCCCCGCTCTATCCTGCCCTGGTCAGAGAAGTCTGATTACCAGATCCCCACGGCTTGGCAAAGCGCCTGCCACATAGTAGGTCTAGTCCTACATAAGGAGGGTGGGAGGGAGGGAGAATTAGGAGAATGGTAGATAAACTAAAGTTTATTAAGAAGCAAGAGACTAGCCAAATTGATGAAGTTATTTGAAACCATATTAAATAAATAAGAAAAAATAAAGTCCTAAGGCTGCGAAGCCTGAAAGGAAGTTAAAGTGTGTGATAGCTGCCGTCCAGTTTGTAAGGGTGTATGTCAGTGACACGAGTTTAGCTGGTTCTGGAGGGCCCCAGTGAGTAGAACCAGGACCCATGGAGGGAGGTATGAGGAGAACAAGTGTGACGGAGGAAGATCTTTCTAAACGTCAGAGACATCGGCTTTGGAATGGGCCCCTGAGTGAGGTAGTGAGTTCCCCAGCTCTGGATATATTCAAGTGAAAGCTGGAGAAGCGCTGTCAAAGATGTGGTCAAGCACATTCAGCTTTTCAACCCTGCGGTTCTACAGCGTTCATTGTCAGAACGTGTCCTGCGGTGAGGTCACCGCCCCCCCGGTGCTGAGATCTTGGACTCGTGCTTGGAGGGCTGGAACACCATGGAATGTGCCTAATGGAAGAGTGAGCCAGTATCAGAGCTCTTGTCACTGGTCGAGGGGGTCACGCAGCCCGCAGGTGGGAGGAAGCAGACCTCTAAATAATAGGATTGGGAGGGCATGGGGCTACCCAAAGTGTTTCCCCATGCGAGCCTGACATTCCAGTGCTAGCGGGTCCTTCCTGCCAGGTCAGCAGCACCCTCTGCTCTGCAGCTTCCTTTTAGGTCATTGTCACTGTCCCCATTCCTGTGCCTCCTCTTGGTAGAAGCGGCAGCCCGGGGCCATCTCTGCCTGCCCAGGGAAGCAGCTGGGCCCCCAGAGAGCACAGAGGGAGCCAGAGTTGGTGTCTCAATCTCAGTCTGGCTGAGTCTCGGGTGAGAGGACACTGCCATGAGCTCAGGCAGTCCCGAAGCCAAAGGCAAGCCCTCCCCAGTGCTCAAGTCCACGTTCTCCCTTTTTTATTTCTTTTTACTTTTTGTGATTTTTTTGCTGAGGAAGATTAGCCCTGAGCTAACATCCGCTGCCAATCTTCCTCGTTTTTTTTTTTTGCTTGAGGAAGATTCGCTCTGAGCTAACACCTGTGCCAGTCTTCCTCTATTTTGTATGTGGGTTGCCGCCACAGCCTGGCTACCGACGAGTGGTGTAGGTCCGTGCCTGGGAACTAAACCCGGGCCGCCGCAGCAGAGAGCGACAAACTTAACCACGGGGCCACCAGGCAGGCCCCTCGCATTCTCCCCTTTGTAAGTCAGCCCTGACAAGCTCAAGTTCAGGGTTTGCCTTAGGACCTCGGATGAGGCAATCCACTCCGCCTCTGCACAGAGTCCCATGTCATAATCTGCAAAATGGGTGTCCTGCTGCCCGTCCTCCTGGCTTCCCTGCCAAGTCCTGACAGTCAGACTGTGGAGGGGGCAGGAAAAGTAGAGTACAGTGTCTGCACCTTTGCTGGGCACAAGATGGGTGTTCAAGAACTAGTTGTTGAATTATTGTCATGTATCTGCATCTCCATGTCCCCAGTGCTAGGATAGCTTAGTTTCAATAATTGGTGGTTGAGTGCATAAATGATCAAAATTGGGAGAAAAGAGTTTAGGCTTGTGTTTGGCTCAGTGCAGAGGGAGATCCGGAAGCTGGAAGGCCTGGTTCCAGTCCACTCACTGGCTGTGTGACCTGAAAATGGAGACAACACCTCCAACAGTTGTAAGAACAAATAGGCAACGAATGTGAAAGCACTTTGCAAACTCGTGCAAAGAAATGGGAAGGATGAGGACTAATATTCACTAAGTGAGCACTTAACTACGTGCCAGACACCTCATTATTCTTTTAATCCTTATATCCACTCTGTGAAGTATTATTTACACTCCATTGTACAGAAAAGGCTCAGAGAGGTTAAATAACTTTCCCAGGGTCACACAGCTAACAAGTAGAAGAGTGAGATTGGAACCCAGATCTCAGTCTGACTCTAGAGCCCAGCGTCTTTCTGTAAAACTCGGAAACATCTACACTTAAAAGAATAATTCCTGTAATTTCTATTTGTTTACATGTAGAATATCTTCATCAATCGCAGATGCTCCCCTGCCTTCGAGGCTGCGACAACGTCACCCCCGTGGTTCCCCCATTGCCTCCTCTCCCTGGGCAACAGTCCTGGCCTGGGAGAAGGCCAGCTGCTGGCCAGGTTGCTTCTGGCGATGTGCCCAGCCCGGGGAGTAATGGACTGTGTCCTGATTGTGTCTCCAGAAAACAGGTTTTTTATTACTTACCACGGCGGGCTGTACATCTCTGACGTGCAGAAGGAGGACGCCCTCTCCACCTACCGCTGCATCACCAAGCACAAATATAGCGGGGAGACCCGGCAGAGCAACGGGGCCCGCCTCTCCGTGACAGGTAGGCGAGGGCCAGGAGGGAGGGCACCCGCTAGCCCTGGGACTGGGCGCATCCGTACCACGGGTTGGGGAGTCTGCTGTACTCAGGGGACTCGGAGAAGGAGATTAAAGAACATAGGTGCAGAAACCACTGGGACAGACTTTGTCCAGCTTGGTTTTGGGTACCCTTCATGTAAGGCCTCTGCAGATAAATTCTTTTTAGGAGTCTGTACCTGAGGAAGCTTAACTCTCCTCAAGAACTGATATGTTACCACTTATCAAATAATAAGCGTTATAGAACCCATCCTCTTTTTCCTTTTTTTACCTTTGCTGCCAGGAAGCTCATAGAGAAAATATGATGCTCAAACGTAGTAATAATTAGATTGGAGGTAGATTGGAGTAGATTAGATTAGGGGGTTTTTTGTCTTTCCTCTTGTCTCTAAGTGTTTTTTAAGATTCTATTTTATCTATTTATGAGTGCATATGTATCTCTTATTGTAGCCCCCCTCATAACATTTGAAAGCAGGCAAAATATAATTCATAAACAAAAATATTTATAAATAAATATTTATACATTTATAAATAAATAAAGGATTCTGATTCTGGATTGATTATAGCTTCTTAGAGGAGATGGAAGCTAATACTTATTGAATCCAGAGATTTCGCTCATTTGTGGCCTATTGGGCACCGGATAGCCTTGTGAGGTGTGCACTGTTCTCCCTATTTTTACCGGTGAGAAAACCAGATCTTAGGGAAGCCAAGCAACTTGCCCGAACTGTTTAACCAGTGGGAAGCACAGCCAGAGTTCACACTCTGAGCCCCCGACCCCAGTGTCCTCCAGCTGCAAACCCCCCCATGGAAGGGGCCAATTGAACACTCCGTATGTGCCCCAGTCGCAGCGAGTAGAGAGGGCACATGATGCTCCTCAAAGAGGGCTTTCTGGAACAGTGCTTTTCAAATTCTTTTGACAGTAATCCACAGACAGACGCTGTTGTCATAACCTATGCGATACACGCTGGTATTTCCTACGACATGCATTGCAATGCACTCTGATGTTTTCTATTCTATTCTGTCCTATTTTGATTTATCTAAATCTGGTTGCAGCTCACCAAATGGATTTCACAACTTCCTAACAGTTTGCGACCTGAGACTTGAAAATCTCTGCTCTTGAGGAGGTGGGATTGGAGTGGCTTTAGGAAGGAGGATGAACTGATAGTCAGAATGCCTGGGTTTGGGGACCAGACTCACCAAATCACGCAACCCCTCTGGGCCCTTGGAAAGGAGCTTGACCATGAGACGCTCTGATTGTGTGTGCCTCTGACGTTCTGTGGCTTGATGAGGACTAGCCTGGCCAGCAGATGGCTCTATCCAGGACCCCTCCTCATTTGCCAGAAGCATTTGGAGGCAAGACCAGGAGGGCAGGGATCGGGCTGATTCCCCCTTGTGCCCCCAGCGCCTGGCCCCGTGCCTGGCTCATAGCTGGTGCTGAGTGAATATCTGTGGAATTAGCCAATGCCAAGGGAACCCGTGCTGTCATACGCGGAGGAGAGGGGGCTGCACTATGCGGCTCCATCTTTGTGGCCCGACTCTGGAATCTGCAGCCCCAAACCCGAATGTGTCCAAGTGGTTCCCTTCCAAATTATAAGGGCTTGTTGGTATGGTGTTTTGCATCTCATGTGCATGCTTCTCATACAGTGTGGGAAAGGCACAGAAACCCTCTCCTGCAGCCCTGCCTCCTTCTCTTGCATGACTAGTCAGCCCTTTCTTCCTACTAATCTCACCATCAGCTTTTGGGGGGAATAAATGGGCATTCCTCAAAAAAGACACTCTTGAAACTGGAGGATATGTCAGCCCTTCTCCTTCTGCTCTTCGTTCCCCGTCAGCTGTGAGAGGGGGGCGGTAGGAAGAGAGTAAGAGATGCCACCCAGAGACTCGGGGGGAAAAACAGAACAGAGAAACCTATACAGAGAGACAAAGACAGAGGAGATGACAGCAACAGAGTGCAAGAGGCTTAAAGGAAGAAGGAGCGAGCTGAAGGGAAGGGAACAGAGGGGAGCCAAGGGGAAGGGGCCCGTGGAGTGACACGGGCCTGACGTGATGTGCCGTGACAAGGCGATCTGCAAGCTGCTTGTCTTGGCAAAAATGCAGCTGATCCTGGAGGGAGGCCGTGCAGAGGGGACTGTGCCTCAGGGGAGCTCAGGCCTCAGCCTCCAGCCACATGTTTCAGGTGCACTCCCAGAGTGGAGGGTGGGGTCCGTCATGGGAGAGGCTGGGCGTGGGCTTCAGTGGGAATGTTTCACGCTTTCCTGGCTGGAGCCCAGTAAGCTCCTGAGGCTGGTGGCTGGGAAGGGCGTGGTCCCTCCCTGGCCGGAAGCTCTGGGCCAGCAGCTGGAATCCAGCCATGAGGAGGTGCAGCTGGGAAGTCCTGGCAGAGCTAGGTCCTGCCAAGGCACCTGGTGGCTCAGGGGTTCTGAGCCCCACACACCCCCAAAGGACAGCCACCCCCCTCTCCCCAGGCACAGAGGCAAGAGGAAGGGGTGAGAAGGACACATGTGGCAGTGCCTTGTCGCTGGTCATTTGGTGAAGACAGCAACCATATCTGTGGTTTCCTCAGTCTCACCAAGTATTTGATAAAAGAGGGAGGGAAGCGGATGGGAGCTGGGCGAGTGTGTTGGAAAAAGGACTTATGAATCAGGCCTGAGTCCCTGTCTTAGCCTCCTCACGCACTAGCTGTGCAATCTGGCACAAAATAAACCATGTCTCCAAACCTCAGCTTCCTCATCTGTAAAATGGGTGTGACAAAATGCACCCACGGGGTTGTCGTAAGAATTAAATAGGGTACCATATATAAAATTTTAGCGTGGTGTCTAATTCGTAGGAAGCACTCCATAGCAAGTAGCTGCTGTTTTTGTTGTGGTGGTGGTTGTTATTGTTCTGTTGTTGCTATATTATTATTCCTACTATATTTCCAAAGTGAGTGTTGGGGGAGGGGGAGAAGCAACTTTCATTTTTCTGCATTGTCCAAGGTAGAGGAGGCAGTTGTGAGAATAGTCTGAGCCCCTTCAAATGCAACCTAATAATAACCATTCTGTTCATCTACGTGCTTTTTAGAGCTTACCAGGTGCTTTCATGTGGAATAGGCGTTATCATCCGCATTTACAAAGGAGGGAACCAGTGACCAGAGAGGCTGAGAGAGTAGGCCATGTTCCCCAGCTCGCGGAGTGCAGAGCCCGGTGCAGAAGCCATTCCAGGGGTGCTCTTTCCAAGGCAGCACTGTTCAGTCAGCGGGGGGAGGTCCCGGCAGCCTCCCCGGGGCACCCAACCTCCCACCCAGCCGAGCCCCAGCCCTTTCTCCAGGCTAGGCCATCTGTCTCCTGGAGCCCTGCACCGGCCCTGGCAGCGCCTGATCCCCCCGGGCTGCCACCAGTACACACCACAGCATTTTACTTCTGCTCCGGAGTAATGAAAGAGGTTTCTTTCCCTCAGAATTTAATTTCACGCCTGAGACTCGGTGATTAATTCCCTCCCCTCTCCCCTTCCTCCACCGCCCTGTCGGCCCCTCCGCTTGTAAATTCTGCAGTGTGGCACGGAATTTGTGTATTTTGCATCAATTAAGTGTCACATTGAGTAATTCTTCCCTGGCACCGGGTTTGTTTATCCCAACCATTCCCACAGGGTTGTAGGGGAAGAGGCTGCAGAAGCTGGCAGGGAGGGAGGGAGGGCGGGTGAAGAATAGTAATTGCTGGGCACATCTGCATAGTGATTTAGCTTCCGTCAAGCTCTGTGACACACATTTTGCCATTGTTGCCGACAACAACCTTCTGAGATTTGGAGGCGGCATTATCAACTCCACCACAGAGCAGATGAGGAAATTCAGGCTCTGAGAGATCACCAGACTCACCCAAGGTCACACGGCTTATCAGTGACCCAGGCAGGACCTGCACCTGGGTCTCCTGATTCCCAGTCCGGGCTCCGTCTGAAGAGCAATGAAAGGTGGGAAGGGAGCAGAGAGTCTTCTGGAAGGTCTTTCCCCCAGAGAGGACAATTCCTAGCCCAGCCCTCTCCAGGGTAGATGAGCTGAGGACAGAGGAAATTTCCCATTAGTCATGGAGGATACAGATGGGAGTCAGCCATTCTCACTATTCACTCTTGAGCAAAATTCAGTATTAGATTATTCCATCTAAGGTCCCATTGACAGAAAAAAGGTTGGGGGGAGACCTGGTTTCTGATCTTGGCTCTGCAGTGTGACCCTGGGCTAGTCAATGTACCTCTCTGGTCTTAGAGTCCTCCTCTGTTTGTGCTCTCCAGAGTCCCTAAGCCAGCTCTACTAGTCCATGAGCCTATAAAGTTCTGCAGTGTGGAAAAATCAGACCACTGGCGCCCCCCACGCCTGAGTGCCCCCATTCATCCTCCCTCAGACATTAATGGTTCAACAGACCCTGCTGTGTGGCAGGCTGGGAGACACAGCAGTGGATCAACACTGTCTCGAGATGCTCGCAGTCTTCCGGGGAGGACAGATACATGGCCTGGTGCTAACTGCTGTTGGAAAGGCCATGGGGAAGCAGCGACAGTGGTGGCCTCTGGGGAGAGAAATGGGGTGGCGGGGGCAGGGGTGAGGAAGACCCTCTATACTCTTCTAGACTTTCTGAAGTTTTGCCATGTGCATATATTATACTTCTTAAATTTTTCTGTAAAAAAGAAAATGTTGTTTGAAAATAAAATGAGACAAAGAAAACTCTATGGGAGTCCAGTGAGCGTGGCCTGGGGGAGGTGTCCAGAAGGGGTGACATTGAAGCTGGTTTGTGGAAGGACAGGAGTTGGCTGAGCAGAGCGAGCTGGCTGGGCATCCAGGTGGGGGAGAGTGCAATGACATGGCATGCCACAGTGGGCAACCACTGAGCTGAGAGGGTGGGGGTGGGCCGTGGAGGCTGGCTAGGCCAGGACATGGTAGGGACTGGATCATAGAAGGCCTTGGGATTCAGGATAAGCAGAGTGGATGGTATCAGATAGGGAAAGGGGGGCCTGTGGAGGTTTTACAGCAGGGGGAGTCCTTTCGGGGTGAGAACTTGATCTTCTGCAGTTTAGGGCACAATCCCGCAGTCACTGGTTTCTCTTGGTTTGGGAATGCAAAATGAGGATTGTTGGGGGTGGCGGGTGTGGTTTGCAGAAGGCTTAACTTCCGAATCCTTCTGGGCTCAGGTGGGAATGCACTGACCTTCTCTGAGTCTACCCAGATTGCAGGTAGGAGAAGACAGGACAGGGCAGGCAGATTGTTCCCCTATCCTTGAGGGGCACCCCCAGTCCAGTCTGAGGCCCAGACCAAGACTTACCAAGAATTGCAAACCCAAGATATTGTGATTCTCCTGTCACAGGGGGTGGCTGCTCCTGAGTCTGGGCCAGACTCCAGGGACTATTTGTGTGAAAGGAGCTCTCATGCACACTCTCTCCCTCTCTGTACCTCTTGTTCTCTTTCCCTTTTTCCATCTGTCTTTCTGTCTGTCATGCTAGCCTAGTCTGCCCGCCATATCCTCTCTTCCCCTGAGCCCCTGCTGCCAGTCGTGGTTCTCAGGGCCTCCATCTGGCCTGAGCAGGCGAGTTTGGTCCAGAGTCTGGAGCTCAGGGAGACACGTGAGCCCTCCCACACTGGGTCTTGCTTCTCTGGGCAGTGGGCAACAGGTTCCTGCTCTGGGTGCTTGCCTTCCTTCCCCCACCCCCTTCCCCCGACCCAGGGCTGGCCGAGGCTGCTGACACTCTCTGCCTTCCAGACCCCGCCGAGTCGATCCCCACCATCCTGGATGGCTTCCACTCCCAGGAAGTGTGGGCTGGCCACACCGTGGAGCTGCCCTGCACCGCCTCTGGCTACCCCATCCCTGCCATCCGCTGGCTCAAGGATGGCCGGCCCCTCCCGGCCGACAGCCGCTGGACCAAGCGCATCACGGGGCTGACCATCAGTGACCTGCGCACCGAGGACAGCGGCACCTACATTTGTGAGGTCACCAACACCTTTGGCTCGGCAGAGGCCACAGGCACCCTCACGGTCATCGGTGAGCGAAGGATGCCCCTCTTCCAGCCCCAGTAACCTTTGAGAGCACCGCAGTGTGACAGGGAGGGGCATGGGGCAGCTGCACCTGCTCTGGCTGGCCCCAGGGGATAATGCCCTGGTTGGGGAAGGCAGTTTGGTGTCCTGGGAAAAGCCCTGGGTTTGAAATCAGAAGACCTGCCCTTCGGTTCTGGCGTTGTCAGATGGTAACTGACTTTGGGCAAATCACAAAACCGTGATCATCACCTTCGTGTCCTTTTCTGTGAATTGGGGTAATGATCCTGGCCTTCCCACCTCCCAGGGGTCATGAGGGTCAGAAGGGGTGACGAGGGTGATGGAGACAAGCTCGCAGCGCTTCCTGGCTTGTTGGGAGGAGGCAGTGTCTGTACTAGAGGAAACAGTGCTGGTGTTAATCCATTAGAGAGGACATATGTACCCCATCAGAGGTGATGTACAGAATATTTAGCAATAATTGATAGGGGCACTGATCAGTCAGATCAGGCACTGGGTGTAAACAACCAAGCCAGCCTTTCTGGGACCTGCCAGCTGGATATCAACTCTGGTCTTTTCTGTTCCTCCCCCGTCCCGGAGCCCCAGGGGTCCAGGGAGCCCATGGGGAGAGCAGGAGGAGGCCTTAGCAGACCCCTGCTGCTGCTGCTGCTGCTGAGTACCCAAGTGGGCAGAGAAGTAGAGGCAGAGGGGCTGATGCCAGGAAAAGAACCTTGGAGGAGGATTCTCAGGACCTAAGGGCATCCTTTGCCCCCATCCCGCCCCTGTCCCTCCCTCGTGTGACCCAGCCTCAGGTTCTTCATCTGTAGAGTGAAGAGGCCCTTCTAGCTCTGGCATCCAGAGTCAGACTTAGAGTTCTCTGCTCTCCAGGCTGCAGGGAAGGGGTTGGCAGCAGCGGGGCTGGGATTTGGACACCCTTGGAATCCCACTCCTGTGGGGCAGCAAAAGCCTGAGCCCCGAACCTTGTATCTGACAGCATCGTGAGGGTCATTCACCCTGGGCAGTGGAAGGAGGCTGTCCAGAGGTGATCCCATCCCCATCCTGCAGAGGGTTCCTTCTGCCGTAAAGATTGACCAAAGAAGCCCTCCTCCCACCTCACCACCCATCTCATGAGCATAGAGCTGCAGGTCTGTGGACCCTCGGGTGGACCAGAGAACCACAGAGCCCACCCTGCTGGGCTGGCCTCCTGGGCCTGGTGTCTTGTCACCCTCAGCCCAGATGCGGGCCCAGTCTCCTCCCTACAGTCGAAGTGGACAGTTGGACTGTGTTTATTTGCAGTGCCAGGAGGGAGCCCTCCCAGGCAAATTCATGGGAAGCCGGAGGAGCAGAAGGAGCCCCAGGACACGCTCTGAGAGGGACAGTACATGATACAGATGCTGAGGTTAAAATGCCGCAGGCCCGGCTGCAGGGGCCTGGGGTCTCCTATTGCACACACTAGCCCTAGATCACAGGGCAGGCAGACAGAAGGACCTGAGTTGGTACCACCCTTCTTGCCCTAAGCACTGTCCAAAATTGTTTGGTCTCATATTACCTTCACCCCCTTCCACTCTCATGTTCGCACTTGCATACATACACACCCCTAAATCCTTGGAAAATTAGCAACCTGACTCTGGGTAATTTGGCGTTCTTAGCTCCTGCCTCGGCACATACAGGCAAGCAGGTACTTAGACACACACACACATGCAGGCAGGTGTGTTGAAAGTTCTTCCTGCCTGCTTCCCCGTTCACACGTGCGCACGTATATGGAGCCCATGCACATACACAGATACACACTTGTCTCCACCCTACCATGCTCACATCCTAGCACACGCACATAGATATACAATAAGTAACTTCCGACAGCTGTGTGCACACCCCCACTGCCCCTGTACGCATAGGGACCCCTGATTCTCCTCTGATGCTCAGCTCCCCACTGTCCCCCACACTGGGCTTGGCTGGACAACAGGGTTCAATGGGGAGTGACATGGCTTTTCTCTGTCTTCCATCCTCTCTGACAGCCCCTCTCTGCCAAGTTCATGGACAGGACAGCAATGTTTTTCATACCCACCCCTCCATTCTGCCACCAAGCTCCTGCCCATCCTGTCACCAAGCCCATGCAGGGGCAGCGAGTTGAGAGCGGCTGGCAGGCAGAGCCCTTGGAGCCCTGGCTGGTGACTAGGACAAGCAGGACGCCACCCGCCTCATTGTGCTCTGACATTTCCTGGGCAGTGGGCAGAGGCTCTGGGAGTGAGCAGGGAGAGCCGAGTGTGAATCGACTCCTGTGCTTTGAGTGCACCCCACCCAGCCAGGCCTGCAGTCTCCCTCTCCTGCAGGCTGCCTCCTCGGGGGTCCCAGGCTCCTGCAGCCCTCAGCCTCTTATATAGAGGCCCAAGCCCATGGAGATCAAGGGAGAGAGGCCGGCTTGAGGCGGGTCACCAGCCAGCCAGACAATCAATAAACATGACTCAGGCAGCGGTAGGGAGAGAAAGATGAGAGACACCGCCCTGCTTTCACGTGGCTCACAGTCCAGAGCAATAGACAGACACAAAGAGGGGATTAAAAGACAGCGTGCTTAGAGTGGTGTCAGTTACACACAGAGAGGCCCAGAAGAGGGGTCCTTAACCCAGCCTGGAAGGGAAGTGATGTCCAGGAAGGCTTCCTGGAGGAGATGGCTTGAACTCAGTGTGAAGGATGAGCAGGAATTAGGCAAAGGAAACAAAGAGAGCTCTAGGCAGAGGCTCTGGGGCACGAGCAGGTTGCACAGGCAGGTTGCTTTGCAGCTGAGATGACAACAGAAGGAGGGGTCAGGTCCCCAAGGGCCTCGATGGCCTTGAATGCCACGCTGAGTTGTTGGGTGCCGTGGAAGTTCTGAGCAGGGCAGTGGCCAGCTGCAGCATGGAGGAGGGATAGAGGGATACAGGGAGAAGGGAGGCAGGGAGGAGGGTACTGCGAGGGTCCAGGCCGGGAGCTGTGGGCCTGCAGCAGGGCAGGGGCGGTGGGATGAAGAGCAGGAGCAGACTGGCGCATATAAAGGAAGTCAGCCCAGCAGAAGGTAGCGACTGGTTATCTGTATGGGTCTGGGAGGCAGGAGACGGGGCCAAGGGTGCCTCCCTGGTTTCAGAGTGGGTGACGGGGAGGACGAGGAGCTGGCCAAGCTCTGTCTTCCTTATAAGTTGAAGGGAGCGTCACAGCCCCACCCAGGTGAGGGACGCGCATCGAGAAAGCACAGGCCATCATAACAAGACGTGCGGAGCCATCTCCTGGCCCGCCATTTAACAGATGAGTAAACCGAGGTCTGGAGAGGGGCATGCACTGGTCCCAGTCCCCCACACAAGGAGTCTGCAGACAGAACCAGGGCATCCAGACTCCCAGGGCCTTTTGTGACCACGGCCCACCCCCAGCCACACTCCACCCACAGTAAGCCCTTTTTCGTTTCTTTTTCTCCTCCGTTGCCCCTCACCTCTCCCGGGCCGGCCCAGACCCCCTTCATGTGACCCTGACACCAAAGAAGCTGAAGACCGGCATTGGCAGCACGGTCATCCTCTCCTGCGCCCTGACGGGCTCCCCAGAGTTCACCCTCCGCTGGTACCGCAACACCGAGCTGGTGCTGCCCAACGAGGCCATCTCCATCCGCGGGCTCAGCAACGAGACCCTGCTCATCACCTCTGCCCAGAAGAGCCACTCGGGGGCCTACCAGTGCTTTGCCACCCGCAAGGCCCAGACCGCCCAGGACTTCGCCATCATCGTGCTCGAGGGTGAGCCAGAGTGGCCTGGAGGGAGGGGTGGGCTTGGGATTCTCAAAGCCCCGCCAGGAGGTGCCCTACCCCAGGCTCCCTGCCTCCCCTCTTGATAGGAGGCATTTATCCAGTGCTTACTGCACACCAGGCAGATGCACTCTCTCATTTCATCCTCCCAAGAGCCCCGTGTGGAGATGCCTTTTTTTTCAGTGTTACCTGTTTTGCAGTCGAGGAAACTGAGGCTTTGGTTGCTTGCCCGAGGTCACACAGCTCTGCCCAAGGGACAGAGCTGAGATTTGAACTCAGGTCCCTTAACTATCATACTATATTTCCTCTGCCCACTGAAATTACTAGGACTTCACTACTAAAGGGGTCTTCTTTAGGATTTCAAAGGTTTTCCATCTCCCAGAGGCCCTTCCCTTCCTGGAAGAGTTCCAAGAGCCTCTGGACTTTTGAATCCTCTCCCTACCTGAGGCCTCTTCATAGCAGGCCCTGTTTCTTACCACAGACCCGGGTTTCTGCCTGCTTCTCTCTCCCTAAAGCTGCCGTGACCTGGGGTTCCTCATTCAGCATATCTGTATATGATTGTTCAGGTTGTTCACTACACACAGTGCCCAACCAAGAGGGTGAGTAAGGACTGAAATCCAGCTTGCACTTCACTTGTCACGCCATGAGCCTTGGCACCAGGCTGTGACCCCACAGAAGTGGCACCTTTTTCCTATTTGCACAAAGATACAGTCGGGGTTAGCAGAGGCCCTATTCTTACCAACAAATTTAGTGGTTTCCCAGCTCCTTTGTTGCTACTGAAACAAAACAAAACAATCCTATTGCTTCCAAGGATTTTTCACTGCAGTAACAAAGACACCAAACCCAGGTAGCCCCCAGCTATCAGGCTCCCACATGGGTCTACCTGTCATGGCCTACGGGTCCTCATCCCTTGGGAGGTGGACGTGGGAGCTGGGCATCCATGGAACCTAAGCCCTCATCCCTCGCCCTGAGGGCAGTGCCCAGCAGACTGCCCCTCCCTCAGCCCCACCGCCTGTTATTCCGCCAGATCCCTGGTCTCTCTTGATAATGAGGAGCACACCAGCCAGGCACAGCCTAGTTGAAATGGATGCCTTTCATCAGAGGGGCCCCCCATGTCTGAACAGCTCCCCACCCAGGAGCAGACCACCCCCTACCCAGCATATTTTCTCTCTGAGAGGGCAGCCATTGATGGCCAGTAGAGAGCAGGCTCCCAGAAAATGGGGCAGGTAGCAGGGGAGAGTGGGGAGGGAGGGACAGCCAGAAATGGAGGGCACAGAGAAAGGGAGAGGAGGGGCCAAAGGCAGTGGCCTCTGGTGAGCAGTCCCAGGCTCTGCCAGGCACCAGGCTCTCCCCAGGTTTTACATAAGGGTCTCCCCCAGAAATGGGGGCAGGGCTGGCAGACTGGCCGATTCTCTATTCACATCAGCATTTTGGTGTGAAGTGTGGGTGGGGTGTAGAATGCCATGTTACATTTGCCTTCCTTTCTTTCCTATGTTTGTTTTGGTTTTTTACTTTTTAAAGTATTGAACATCTGTTTTAATCCTTTACAACAATCCCGTGTAGAAGAATGGCCAGGGTTAATAATTACATCCCTCCCATTCCACGTGAGGACGCTGGGGCACGGGGGTTAATTGTCTTGTACAAGGTTATTCGGTCAGCCAAGACTTAAGGCCCAGCCACAGACCCCTCACCACCACTGCCCTGGGCAGCATGCATTTTAAGCCGCCAACTTCAGGCTTTTTGTTAACAGGGCTACCACCCGCTCCTGCTGGAGTGAGAACTGGAGTCGGACTCGGCAGGTCTGGCCCGGTCAGGTCCTTGTTCCACAGCATAGTTAACCTCTGAGCCTCTGTGTCTTTATTAATAAAGGGGGGAGAAAGAGGCGGAAAAGAAGAAGTTGAGGGGAGCTAACATTTATTAAGCACCTGCAAAGCGCTGTGCTAAGCATCTTTACTGCATTAATTCATTTAATCCTCACAGCATGGGTATGAGGAAGGTATACTCATTATCCCCATTATCTCCATCCTCCACAGATAAGAAATGGAAAGACTCAGAGAGGTTAAGTAACTTGCCAAAAGACACAGAGCTAACAAGTGGTTGGGGGAGGATTCAAATCAGGAGTCTTTTATTTTTTTTATTTTTGTGAGGAAGATCAGCCCTGAGCTAACATCTGTGCTAATCCTCCTCTTTTTTTGCTGAAGAAGACAGGCTCTGTGCTAACTAAGATCTATTGCCAATCCTCCTCCTTTTTTTCCCAAAGCCGCAGTAGATAGTTGTATGTCATAGTTGCACATCCTTCTAGTTGCTGTATGTGGGACGCGGCCACGCTGAGGCCGGAGAAGCGGTGCGTCGGTGCGCGCCCAGGATCCGAACCTGGGCCACTGGTAGCGGAGTGCGCGCACTTAACCGCTAAGCCACCGGGCCGGCCCAAATCAGGAGTCTTAATTCATGTGCAGTAGTAGTTGGCACCTCACAGGGTCTTGTGGATAGCACAAGAATTGATGGATGTGAAAGTTTATTATTATTATTATAGCTACTGCTTTCCCTCCTCCCCATGCTGGGGTGGGGTGGCCTGGAGGGACGGTCTTTCCATGGCTCGGTGACCCTGAAGGGGGCTCCTCGCTCCCTGCAGACGGCACGCCCCGCATCGTCTCATCCTTCAGTGAGAAGGTGGTCAACCCCGGGGAGCAGTTCTCGCTGATGTGTGCAGCCAAGGGCGCCCCGCCCCCCACCGTCACC
Source organism: Diceros bicornis minor (assembly GCF_020826845.1). Taxonomy (NCBI): domain Eukaryota; kingdom Metazoa; phylum Chordata; class Mammalia; order Perissodactyla; family Rhinocerotidae; genus Diceros; species Diceros bicornis. The sequence continues at coordinate 19,256,470 of NC_080746.1, forward strand.
TGGGCCCTGGATGACGAGCCCATCGTGCGGGACGGAAGCCACCGCACCAACCAGTACACCATGTCCGACGGCACCACCATCAGCCACATGAACGTCACGGGCCCCCAGATCCGCGACGGGGGCGTGTACCGGTGCACAGCGCGGAACTCGGTGGGCAGTGCTGAATATCAGGCGCGAATAAACGTAAGAGGTGCCTGTCTACATTTAAATATCAGAATAGGCTTTTGAGTTCCTTTGCCATCTCTGTGGTGATCATTATTCTTGTGGTGATTAGTGCTTATTATTGATTGTCATTTTGATTTTAGTAGAGGTCTCTCTCCTCTTTCTCCCCTTTTTCCCTGCCCTCCACAAGTCCCATCATCCATGCTTGTGTGTGTATGTGTATGTGTGTGTCTGGTACAGCTCACCCCCCATTGCATTCCCACCCCTGCCTCCTCCCCCATCTCCCCTCCCGCAATCTGACCTGCCCCCCTAACCTATTCCTCCCCATCAAATCTCTCTGGCCCCAAGTACACCAAGCACCCCACTAGCATCCACCAGCCCCACTAGAGCCTTGTGAGGACAAGGATGGAAAGGGGAGTGAGGCCAGGCTTGAGCTTTGAGGGGGTATCCGCCAGAGCTGTGCTCCCAGTGTCCTCCCACTCAGCTGTCCCCCAAATGCTCCAGGAGGTGAAGCAGCCAGGAGCCAGGGCATCATCTTCTCCCAATCTGCCATCCTCCTCCTGCCCCACAAGGTTCAAGCCATCAAGAGTAGGGGGCTCAGGCTGGGAGGGGGTGCCCCAAGGCAGGCACCTCGAGAATGGGGGAAGGAGTTCTCAAGGTCATCATCCCCATGTCTCAGTTCTCCAAGTCACTGTGGTGAGAACAGTCTCCTCTGAAGCTCTTTGCAACCCTGTGGGGTCAGCCTGGTCCTCATCTGACCCTACCAGTGACCCCTGACTCACAGGCAGAGGAGGAGCAGGGGAGGAAGAGGGAAGGGGCGCTGGTCCAGGGGTGCTGGTGGCTACCATGGGGGTAGGGAAGGGGAGCGGGGGCTTCATGTTAAATTCACCTATGCTGCATCTCCAACCCCACATGAGAAATGTGGCCTCTCATTTGGCCACCCTCCTGCCCTCTCCTCTGAATTGGAAGCGGGCAGAGCTGCAGGGTCCTGGAGATTCCCTGGTCCAGCCCTTCATCTACTGGGTGGGGAACCTGAAGCCCCGAGTTTCTGGTTCCCACTTCAGCACTGTCCCTGCCTGCTGACCTCTGAGCCCCTGTACCACTCCCACATTGCCATCTGCCCAGTGACCCAACTGATGACACTCCCTCCCCCCAGCCAGTGTGATCAGAGCGCCCCATTTATAGTCCCTTCTCAGGGACCCACAAAACACATTTACCTGTTGAAAGAAAATCATCAACTCATCCAATGAAGACCTTCCTATTGTCTTTAAATATTTAATGTGTATAAGATCCTTTTTGGTACAAGACCGTTATGAGCAAGTCGAATGAAAATAACAAAATCTCCACATTTCCATTTTAACCCAAAAATCTTAATTTCCTCGTCAATGAGGACTCGCCCTCCCAAATCCCAGGCACTTCTTGGTGAGGCTTCAGTTTGCTCCCACACCCCATCCCATTCGGGGAATGGATTCTTGCCCCAGGCATGAGTGGAACATGTCTGTTTGCAACTATTTGAAGCTAGTTACAGAGAGTCCTGGAGAGAGCACCTGTGTCCCCAGTTCCAGCCTCTGCCTTTAGCCTTGTAATAAAGTTCTCTCCCTCCCCACCCCCACCCCCCAAACCCCACCAAATTTCCACGGTAGTTTCAGAGGCCAAGCAACTGAGAAGAGCATCACAGGGCAGTGCCTGGCTGTCTCTGGCTAACCACACCACTTCCTCCTCCTCTCTTCCTCCTCCTCCCTCCTGACCCACCCAGGCCCTCCCAGCATCCGGGCGATGAGGAACATCACAGCGGTCGCGGGGCGGGACACCCTTATCAACTGCAGGGTCATCGGCTACCCCTACTACTCCATCAAGTGGTACAAGGACGCCCTGCTGCTGCCCGACAACCACCGCCAGGTGGTGTTCGAGAACGGGACCCTCAAGCTGACTGACGTGCAGAAGGGCATGGACGAGGGGGAGTACCTGTGCAGCGTCCTCATCCAGCCCCAGCTCTCCATCAGCCAGAGTGTCCACGTGGCCGTCAAAGGTAAGCCTCCTCCAGAACCGGAGCCCACCGGTCATCCAAGACTGTGGGTCCCTCTCCAGCCGGCCGCTCAGGTAGCAGCAGGCACGCCTGAGAGAGTAGAAGGGTAAGGAAGAGAGGGCGTGGACGTGGTATGTGGGAGAAAGCAGGCAGGGTGGAAGATTGTGGAGGACACAAGAAGGCTGTGAGTACCTCATACACAGGTTCCCTCTATGGGCTGCAGGACATGGCAGCAGTGACCCCAGGGGCATGAGGGGCCAGTGACACACAAAGAAGAGCCAGGTCACCTTCTAGGCAAGAGGCCCAGGTCAGAGATGGCAGGCTATATCAGTCTCCTGCTGTCAGCATGGAGCCACCAAGAACTCAGCCAGGGCCACCAGAGACCAACAAGAGGAGGCGAGGGGCAGGAGCCAGGAGAGTGGAGGCAGCAGGAGGCTGGGTGGAGGGAGCTCACGCTGGGTGCCCTGACTCCCTTCTGGGCACAGGCCGCTCTTACAGGATTGGCACCTTCCGACAGCTAATGTTGCTTAAGGCCTGGAAAGCACCTCCTGGTGCTTAAAAACATCCACCCTCTCAGGCCCTTGGCGCTCACCTGGGTGAGGTCTGTGTTGTGTGCAGGGGCACTCAGCACAGTGCCTGCTACATGGTAGCCATTCAGTAAATGTGGATTAAATGAATGAATGAATATAAACGAGCAAATCAATGAGTGCGTGAGTAAATGACAGCTGTCCCTTTGGTTCTGGGGTGTGCAGGTATGTGCAGATCCCCCCCAAATACATTCTTGGGAACTGATAGGCCTGGAGACTGGGCAGTGGGTGAGAGCAGGGTGGCAGATGTAATTGTGGAGGGCCTACCACACACCAGTCATGGTGCTAGACGCCCTACACGCACTGTTTCATTTCACCCCACCGCTGCCCGCTCATCTAAGGTGGCTACAGTTTTATCCCCAATTTCCAGGGCAGAAAGCTGAGGCACAGAAGAGTTAACTAAATTGTCATCTGGAATCAGAATTTTTCCCAGGTCTGTCTAACTCCAGGCCCTGGACTCGAACCAGGAGTGACCCAGAGCCGGGGGAAGGGCAGGCTGGGAGGAGGAACGTTTGCGCTCCACCCCAGGAATAAAGCAAGAGAGCTTCCGGGATCACCAGAGAGGGAGTCAGGAACCAGGAGAGGAAAGCTAGCCTGCACCCTGGGGCCCATCGGAACGAAGAAAAGCAGAGGAGTCTGGGCCTGGAAGGGGCCCTGGCACACAGGGAAGGCCCCAGGGCGTCCCTGACTCCTGATTTCTTCTTTGCTCCAAGACTGAAGGCAGGGTTGAATGGAGGTCTTGCAGACAGGGTGAGGGAGGTCTGGGAGATGGACGAGTTTGGGGAGCCACACACTGCATTTGGTTTTGGCCTCATCAGCATGTGGCAATGAGGGGACATCCATGTGGAAGTGTCTGGGGGACAGCTGGAAAAACTGAACAGTAGCAGCAAACGGCTGGGTCAGCATTTCTCTCTCGTGCTCTTTGTCACCCGGGCTCACCCTCATCGGTACACAGGGGCTGTGTCACATGCATCCTTGTGCACTCACCACCTGTCACAGTGCCAGACAATGAGTGTTTCTTGAACTGAAACTGAGACAGTCGTCGGGGTTGGAGTGACTTACTGGGAAGCCTGGCTTTGAGCCCCAAGAACTGGGGGGGATATGGCCACCTCAGCCATGGGGAGGAGAGAGGAGACCCTTACAGCATCTGCCTCCTGCCCCCCACTGCTGCACCCCAGCCAGGCTGAGGGGCATCCTGGCCACCTTCTCAGCCTAATGCCTCTGCCCAGCCCAGGGTCCTAGTGCCGGCAGGAACCTCACAACCCCTAGGCCACATCCTCAGCTTGGTGGCCCTGGAATACAGAGCAGCCTGCCTCCCCGCTCCGCTCCGGGCATCGTGGGCTGCCTGTATCCATTTCCGTTACAAGCAGTGGACCGAGAGTTTACAGCGTAAACATCACGTATTAAAACATCTAACCTTTGCTCTACTCCCTCTGCCCGCCCGCACCAGCGAGCATTTGGCCGGGTTTGTCGGCTTAAAAAAAATAAATAAATAACAGGGCTCCAGCGAGCCTCGGAGTACACAGAACATCCTGAAAGCTGCTTCTGCTCATCAATTATTCAACCCCGTTCAGGGAGCAATCAGTCCTAATGAATTGAATCTGATGCATTCCGTCTCAGTGACTCGCTCGGCCTGTTGTGATTGTGCTGAGCGACAGTGTCTCCAGAGCCCAGGGATGGGGTGGGGGTGTGCGTGCGTGTGTGTGTGTGTGTGTGTGTGTGTGTGTGAATGTGTGACAGAGAGAGAGAGATCCTAGAGGACAGAGCCCGTGCACCAGGCACATGTGTCTCCCAGCACCCAGCATAAGCTTGGCCTTCCTAAGGCAGGGGTATGTGTGTTCGGTGTGCAGGTGTGTGCGCACACATTCCCCCTTCCCCATCCTCAGGGTCTGAAAATCCCGCCCTGGAACGAGTGTCATCGCCTGTTTTCTCTCCAGACCGAGAAACGGCATTTGTGTGCGGGGCTCTGGGACCCCGTGCCCCCGCCACTCTGAACGCTCAGGTCCTTCATCCCGGCTCTCTCCCAGCTCCCTCTCCCCACCTCATTAGAATGCGCTTTTGCAGAAGAACCCATCAGAGCTGATTATGAGCACGCTGCTTGATTAGCTGATGTGCTGTTCCAAAAGCTACTCAAAGAGGAGGGTGGAGGAGGTGCCCCTGGGCGTGGAAAGGGGCCCTGACTTTGGGGGAGGAAGGGACGGGCCCTGGGGTAGCACTCTAGAGCCCACTCCTACTGCCTGGCTGGGACGTGTGTCCCACCCAGAGGAGCAGAGCAGAGACCTGGAGTGTAGTAAGGGTGAGGTAGGGGTGGGCAGGGCACTAGAAGCTTGAGACCAATTGGAAGTCACTCCCCCTCCCCGGCCCCATCTCTCTGTGGGGCCAAGGCTTCGTGGGCAGGGCAGGGCAAAAATCCGTACTGCTCCATGAGCTGGAAAAACAGCTGCTGACTCCTTTCCTTCTGGGACTGCGTGTCTTCTGATGAATTTTTCAAACACAGAGCTAAGGGCAGAACACACCAGATATGCAATGCACATGCATGTACACACATGTGCAGAGACCTGTGCATGAGTCCACATGCATGTACACATTGGTGCACACTATATGCATGTACATGCAACAAATGTACACACATTAGCCTGTGCACACTTGCACACACTCACATACATGCATGCTGGCAGTTACGTATATACAAGTGATTCCTCTGTCTGTATCCTCCTATAAGGGAACATTCCTGAGCCACAAAAGGAGGCTGCAGGTGGTACCATATGAAATATTGTCCAAATAGGCCTGCTGTTTCCCAGAAGGTTGAGAGGGACCAAGGCAAGAGAAGGTAAGGATGTTTCAAGGGCTGCCTGGGCTTCAGTGCAGGTGACACCGACTGGCAGGAGAGAGCCAGGCTGCAGGCAAGGCAAGTGCTGGTCTCTGGGCATCCGGAGAGATCCTTGGCAGGATGCTAAGAGGAGGGCACATAGATCAACCTAGATTTGGTGTCTTTAGGGCCCCCTGTAGCTGAAAAATAATGTAGCATAAAAGCATCTCTGGGCACGCAGGCTGAATGTTAAATTAACTAAGAAAGGCAGGGCTGCAACTGGGGATCCTTGGCGTTGGCTCAGTGAGGGAACATCTCCATCCCCACATCTGAGCCTCTGAGGGCCTCTGGAGCCAAAACAAGGGCATGAGGGGCTTTCTGCCCATGCTTAGCAAGGCCAGGACTAGGAGGTAGTGCCAGATCCCTATAGAGAGCAAACAGAAGAGGACACACACGCACACACACTCACAGAAGCACCCTCACTCTCCTGGTGCCTTTGGAAGAGGCCCCCTTCCACCCTAGTGAATGGGTTGGGGGTTTCTATGATCGTGGGGCTTAAGAAAGAGCCAGCCACCTGGCCAAATGCCTGCTATTGGCAGAGGTGGAGGTTTGGAAGGAACTCACTGGAATCCACAGGAAGGGGGCATAACAGGTTCTAGGGGCAGATTGCCCAACTGTATTGGGGGCGGGCAGCAACAAGGAAGCTGCTGCCAACAGCCCTGTTCCTGAGCAGAGGGTGCTGGGAACATGGGAGCAACCATCCTCCTTATCGGACAGACAGGGCTCAAGATGCTGCTGGTGATCATGACGCTGATGGATGATGATGACAACGAAGCAGCAGCAGCATCTATTTATTCATTGAGTGGCATTCCCTGTGCACCCGCTATATTCCAGGCACTGTTCTATGAATACAGCTATGCTCCAGACAGACAAATATCCCTGCCCTCAGGGAGCCTCCATTCCGGGGGAGACATGGATAATGCATACAAGATGTCCCATGTTAGATAAGGCGTGGGGATGAGAGAGTCAAGGGGAGGGGAGAATAGCTTGCAATTTTATATAAGGTGGTCAGGGAAGGCCTTCCTGAGAAGACAGAGTTGAGTAAGAAAAAACTGAAGGAAGTTATCATTCCTAAAATATTAGACTTGTTATAACTGGAAAATCAGCATCAGGGTTTAGAGATTACTTGGTCCAACTCCTCCATTTTTCAGATGAGGAAACAGGGGCAGAGGCAGAGGCAGCGTGGTGGTGGGGAGGTGGCTTGCCCGTAGTCACCAGCATGGATAGCGGAGTCTGGAACCCACGCGTCCAGGCTCCCAGGCAGGGCTCTTTCCCCAGCTCCAGGCTGCACGGGCAGAGAGGCTCAGCTCCCCACAGTGCCCACCCCCTGTGAAACAGCTGCAGTAAATAAAAAGGCTCAGTCTCCAGGACAGATGACGAGAGACACCGTAAAGCGTTTATGGGCTGGGCTGGTGGTCAGCACACCCTCCTCGCGCAACACTCCCAAACAAGTGGCCGTAAAGGCTTTATGGTGGCCAGACACCTCCTGGCCTGCCACAACTGCTGTATCTCCTCAGCCACTCCATCTTCTGGCCTCTTCGCCGCTGCGGTGCCTTGCTCCGACCCTGCCTCCCTTGAAGCTGACTGAGTTGCCCTCTTGCCAAAGATGACTGTGGCCAGAGCAGGGATTCCAAAGAGAAGTCCCTGGAGTACCTGGCATTTGTGCCCCCTACATTCAGGCTGTGTGCTGGGGAAATGCCAGGACTCAGGGGTGGGAAGGGAGCCCTGGTGGGCTGCAATCCACACTAAAGAGGCCCCTGGTCATCACCATGATGGAGGTGGTCAAAGCCCCCAGCTCCTAAGGAGGTGGAAATGGACACACACACATTCAACTAGCCTGTGTCCGCCTCTGAGCACTGGGGAAGACCCCACTGACTGACAGGTCAGCAAGCAGCCCCACATCTGGGCAGCTGCCCACACACACCTCACAGAGCCTCCACATCCTGCTTCATGGAGCCTCCCGCTCACAGCCCTCCTAGTACTGCGAGAGGCCGTGAAGGAGCCAGGATCCCTAGGCTTTCTTCTCCCTCCAGGCTGTCTCATGTCCCTGGATTATGGGGTGGTCAGAATGCTGGCCTGGACCTGAGGAATTCTGTGAGCAGCTCTGGCCCCTAGAACTCCCACCAAAGAATTCCTCAGGGGACAATTATCAACCAGAGCATCACACCTGGGCTGTCCACCTGCAGCAGGAGTTGAGGGTGCAGGGGAGCCAGGAGCCTGTCTTGGATCTCTGGGCTGTCTGTCTCCCACGGGTCAGCACTCTAGAGAGCTCTGGCCGGCCCAGGTGAATGTCCAACCCCTAAGATGGTTGTTGGCTGCTCTCTCCTTCAATGGCCTCTCAAGTAGCCATCAATGTTATTCCTGAAGACTGGAACAGAATGACAGCCCTTAGGTCGCCTTTGCCTCTTGGCTCAGCCTTTCCTTCTCTCTCCCCCCCACATATTTTTTAAAGCATGTGTGTCCTTTAACTCTCAGTCCAAATTTCACCTCCTCCATGAAGCTGTGGTCACCCAACTAGATGACACCTCTCTCTGCTCTGAGTTCAACTTCTGTCTATTCAGGTGGTGGTGGTTCAATAATCATTGAGGGAAATATCTCAGCTTCCCTAGCAAATGATAAGCTCCTGGAGGTTCTATCTGTATTTTAAGCATGTTTCTACTTTCCCCAGCCCACGCAGAGCATAATGCCTTCGCAGAGCAGGCATTTCATAAATATTAGATGAATTAGTTAATTAATGAATTAACCTGCCTTAGTAACTTGTTCCATTCTCTAAATCCCTTCTTACTGAGAGAGACAGTCTTCCCCTGCCTGAATTAAATTTCCTGCCTAATTTCAATCTATCGCTCCCACTTGCTCTGTCCTCAATGGAAGAGTGGTGCCTGACCACACATCCCCAGGGCATGGCCCTCCAGATGTGACAACCCCTCAGCCCTCTCCTCCCTAGGCAGAACCTCCAGCTCCTTGCTTTGCCCACACGTCCTCCTCTGCAGCCCTTCGTCACTGCTGAGACTCTCCCCTTGGCCACGTTCAAATGTCCACAAGACTCATATGAAAGGAGCCAGCTGTGGTGCTAGGACAGCAAGGGCCTGACCCCCAGGAAGGACCAAGGGAGAAGCTCCTGACTCCAACATTCCATAGCATAAATACAGCATCTTGAGGAACAGCGTAGAGCCCCCCTCTTTTTCTGGATGAACCTCCACCTGTGCTCTCCTTGCCCCTTGCCCACCTCACAGGTAAACTTCTAAGGTGAACCAGGAAATGATATCCAGACATGTTCATTCATTTACTCATCCGACAGGCGTTTATCGGGCTCCTACAATTTGCCAGGTAAATAAGTCCTAGTTATAGTACCAGGTGCTGCAGGGCTGTGCAGGAGGAGGGCAGGCTTCACAGAAGAGGCGGCATTGGAGCAGGGTCTGAAAGGATAAGGAGGCGTTTCCCATGAGGCCTGCCAGGCTCTAGCTTTGGGCCTTTAGGGGAAGGAGGACTGGACCAGAATTGGTTCTGCTAAGCCTCAGGAAACAAACTGGGTGGCAGATCTGGGTCTCTGCAACAATTCAATCAAAAAGTCCACGGAGGCCCAAGGCCTTGATCTGATGTAGGCACCAAAAAGGGGGGTTGGGGAGGGGTGGAGATCAGCAGAGCCCAACAGAGGGATCTCTGGGAAGTCTTAGTAGTGGGTGTTGGGCCAATACTAGAGTCAGGGTTCCAAAGAAATCTATCTGGAGATCTCTAAGGCCCAGCAAACCACTCAGAATACTAGGGGCAAGGCCTCAACCCAGGGAACAGAGGCAGCCAGAGAGTGGGATGGGGAGATCTGGACAGTGACCCAAGCCCCAGGAAACCTGGCTGGACTTAGGACCTGGATTTGGGCCCAGGTGGATCTGGAATAAGATGGGTCAAAAGCCAGCCTTTGGGCCAGGAGCACACATGGTGGGAGATAAGGAAGGACAAATGCCCAGCTGTGTTCACCCAGGCGTGGGCTGAGGCTTGGCGCTGTGGGCGTTCGTGGTGCACTGATGGAGCCCCTGTGGCCGGAGTGAAGGGTAAGGTGGGAGATGACTTTGGGAAGGTCAGTTAAGGGTCCTGCTGAGGGGTGTGGCTCTCATCTCATAGGTCATGGAGGACATCCCTCCTAAACGTCGCTTCCTCTGAACCTAGAGCTCTCGATCAAGATTTTTCTCAGGGATCCAAAGGGCTACCAAGGGTTTTTCCATGTCCACACCTGGCCACTCCCCAGGGGCAGCTCCTACTGAGCCCTAAAAACCTTAGGGTGCAGGGAGAGCCTTGGGCATGCATAGGATGCCATCCATCCTTTCCCGTCAGGGCTTGTCCCCCGCTGTGGCCACTCTAGGTGGGCCTAGGGTGGAGAGCAGCAGGCTTCCAGGAGGGGTGGGGCTGGTGCCTGGGAGAAGGCCAGAGGACTGTGGACAGCCTTGTAATTTAATTATTTGACTGCAGAAAGGAGATCTCATCTACTGGGTGCTCATCCTTGTTAAGCTAATTGTCTGTCTCCTTCTCTCTCTTCTCTCCCCACTTGCTGGGGAAGTCGCTGTGGCCTAATTGAGTTATCATAAAGATAATGGCTGATGCTCTAGCCAGAGCTGAGAAAGGAGGAGCCCTCTCACATCTGCTCAGTCTCCAGACAGGACCTCCAGGGGCTGAGATGTGGGCAGTGGGCGGGGGCTAGGGCGGGGATCCCTGGGGGGGAGGCTGTGTGAATGATGCTTAGCCCAATGAGTCTAACCGACTAGGTGTTGCAAAAATGACAGGGCTCTCTCTCTCTCTCTGCTCTTTCCTGTCACCCAAGGGGAGCTCACTTATGAGATAAACAGGTCTCTGGTCTGCGCACGTTTGGGGCTTTCCCAGAAAGGCAACCAGGCAGCATAAGGAAGAGAGGCAAACAGGTCAGATCTCAAATCCCACTGTCACCTCTTATGAGCCAGGCGACCTAGAGCAAATTACTTCTCCACTCTGAACCTCAGTTTTCTCATCTGTAATACAGAGACATTTACGCTCACATCACATTATTGGTGGGAGGATTCAGAAAGATGATGTGTGTAAAGAACTGAAACAACCAGTGATGGGAGCTTCCACTCACCTCTCCTAACATTTGGTGATGATGGAAAGGACTGAGGTAGCTGATGGGACCTCTGCAGGAGGAGACAGAGAACAGCACTGTGGTTTTAGATGAGCAGCTCTGGGGTGTGCGTGGGTGAAATCTCAGTGTTGGCCTTCCTCCCCTGCCATCTGGGCACATCATCTCTATCCGTCCCAGGCCCCCAGAGAGTTGTGAGTGCGTCTCTGGGATGAGAAAGTGGGCACAGGTCTGCCGAGGCGGGGCAGAGAAGTTGGTGTGAAAGTTGAGCAGTGTGTCAGTGGGCAGATAGGAGTCAAGAAGCATGTGAGTCATCACTATTCAAGTTCCAGGACAAACCTGAAGGTCAGGACTAATGTAGCCCAGCCTTGGCCCTGAATAGAGACAGTAGGTCCAGGCCTGGGTGGGCAGAGGGATGAGAACCAGGGGACAATGGTGGGGCACCCCAAGAGATTCTGCACATATAGGAAAACAAGGCACCAGTGCCTGGGGGAACTCTGCTGACAGCCTAGCCCAGGGTCAGGAGGCACCCAAAGGTGAGGCAGTGCTGCTGGCCAGGCTGGGGCCGGTAGGGGGCCTGACAGCAGCATCCCCTTGCCTTCCCAGTGCCCCCTCTAATCCAGCCCTTCGAGTTCCCGCCTGCCTCCATCGGCCAGCTGCTCTACATCCCCTGCGTGGTGTCCTCGGGGGACATGCCCATCCGCATCACCTGGAGGAAGGATGGACAGGTGATCATCTCAGGCTCGGGCGTGACCATCGAGAGCAAGGAATTCATGAGCTCCCTGCAGATCTCCAGCGTCTCCCTCAAGCACAACGGCAACTACACGTGCATCGCCAGCAATGCAGCGGCCACTGTGAGCAGGGAGCGCCAGCTCATTGTGCGCGGTGAGCAGAGACAGGCCGGCGGTGGGGAGGGAGGGGCCGGCTCGCTCTGCTGCTAAAACGGTCTCCCTAGATTTCTGGTTTGAGTCACAGGCTGATGCAAGATTGTCTCCAGCAGGGCCTTAAAGATCAAGAGATGCGAACCTCTTACTTTCCAGGCCAGGAAACTGAGGCCCTGAGAGGGGAAGACACTTGCTCTGTTAGTTGCTGGCAAAGTCAGAACTGGAACTCAACTCCCAACTCCCAGCCCAGTACTCTGCAAAAGCTCTTGACATCTTGGGTTTCGGAGCTGCCTCTCCCAACTTTATAATGATCCAGGCAGGGCTAACATTGAATGGAAGGTGCCCAAAGCCCCAGAAGATGTATCAGAGACTGAGACAATCTGTTTCTCCCTACCTCCCCTCTTGCTGCAGTTCCCCCTCGCTTCGTGGTGCAGCCCAACAACCAGGATGGCATCTATGGCAAAGCTGGTGTGCTCAACTGCTCAGTGGACGGCTACCCCCCACCCAAGGTCATGTGGAAGCATGCCAAGGGTAAGCCCCTGGCCAGCCAGCATCTCTGAGCAGGACCAGGGAGGGGGAGGGGAGGATGCTGTTGGGACATGGGGCCTATTCCCTACACACAACTCCTAGCCCTGGATGGGAACCCTGGGTTCTGAGTTTTAAGGGGACCCCAGATCTGAAGGTCATCTTCAGTCACCCTCAGGGTCTGTGGACCAGGGACAGCTGTCATGCTGACTCTGGATTTCCTCTTGTCCCCACAGATTGACCTCTCCCCTCCCCCTCCAGCCCTAGAACTCAGAGTATATCTGCTTTCCCCACCCTTCCCTGGGGTCCCAGAGCCTCATTGGCCCCTGCTTCTCACCAGTCAACCTATTCTGGGATCTTGGTCCTTCTTGGAGCCCAACTTCATCCCACGGATGCATTTGGTATCTGACTAAGCCCCATGCCAACTTCTTATCCCAGACCATATCTGTTGCTGACACTGGGGGAATGGGAGGGGGTACCACAAAGCCCCCTTTGGAGGATGGTTGGCCTCTTTCCCGGGCCTGGCTGCCTAAGGCCAGGCAACTGCCCTTTGATGGTTCAATCTTCCCTTTGCCTGTTGCCAAGTGGCCCAAAGACAACTCTTTCTTCCTCTCTGAGGACTTCACCCCAAAGGAGCTCAGTGCCAGGTGGGCACTGAGCTGAGGCCCCCAACTCCATCTCCTTACCTCAGAACTGGGGCAGGGCCAGATCTCTGGGAAGATCTTTCCTGTTGCCCAACAGGAGCTGTGTGGGCTCCCAGCACTTTGGGGATGCTACAAAATGGCCCTAGATTGGCAAGAGAAAGGTGTCAGGGCTATTCCTCGGGCCACTCCAATCCTCCCCAGCTTGCTCCCTAGCCTAGACACCAGCCCTCCTAACCGCTGCCTCCCTCCAGGGAGCGGGAACCCCCAGCAGTACCACCCAGTGCCCCTCACCGGCCGCATCCAGATCCTGCCCAACAGCTCGCTGCTGATCCGCCACGTCCTGGAAGAGGACATCGGCTACTACCTCTGCCAGGCCAGCAACGGCGTGGGCACCGACATCAGCAAGTCCATGTTCCTCACTGTCAAGAGTGAGTCCTGCCCCTATGTGGCCCCCCAGCATGCCCAACACAGGCCAAGGCCCATCTCTGCACTCACCCTGCCTCCTTGCTTGGTTTCCATTGTTCCATCTGCGAAGGGGAGGCAGGAAGGATTCCTAGCCAGAAGTGGGCTTGGGGCCCTTGGATGGGGGATTCAAAAGCACTCTCATCTAAAACAATGGCCTCACCCTGAACGGCCCCAACCCACCACCTTCCAGTCATGATAAGCTCATGATTTGCTGTCCTAGAGTATCATGTGACACCCCGTTTACTTTGCTCTGTAGGTTGGCAATTCCATCTTCATAGTCAGATCAAACAATTTATTTCTGTTACTTAATATACACCTGCTAGTGTATAACCTGTTTGTGGCTTAGAAAGGGGGATACCTTATTACACAATGTAGGGGAAAGGCCAATGGGCAGAAAACCCAGGTTCCAATTCCAGATCTATCTAAGGAGCTCTGTGACTCTGGGCCATCACTTCACCTCTCCAGGCTCCACTTTTCTCACCTGCGCTAGAGGTTCATTCCCAGCCCACCCACTCCACAAAATTGTTGTGAATAACACAGGAACAAATCACAGAAAGGGGAAGATGCTTTGGAAAAGCCGAAAGAGCAGTAAAACTCATTATAACTTGGTGCTCTATCTATGGCTTCTAAATTCCCAGACACAGAGCCGGCCTCAACAGCCTTGGAAGCACAGAACATCCCTGAATTCTGTTAATCACACACAGACAGTCCTACTAGGGGAGCCTATCCCTCTACACTCTTAGGTGTCTGTGTAATGGCCACCCAGGAATCACGTCAGGAGAGTATCCGTCTGGCCCTAGGTCAGAAAATGGACCATGGGCCATGGAGGACAGCAGTAAGAGCCTGAGTTTTTGCATCTGACCAAGCCAAGTGTGAATCTGGGCGCCATGTTTTAATTACTGTGACCTTGATGAGTTTCCTTGGCCTCGCTGTGCCTCGTTTTCCTGATGTAGAATATGAGAATCCTAATAGTGCCTGACCCATTATGTTTATCAGCAGTAAGTCAGATGATATGTGTCAAGCAGCCAGTATGGTAACTGGCACCCAGTAGGCCATCAAAGATTTAGCCACTGGAATCGTTACTCTTAGTGGTAGTCCCTCCAGGGCCAGGTGTAGGAAAGGCTGCTGAGAGCAGTGCCCGGTGTGCGGTCTGCCCAGCCGCTCCCCGGAGCTCCCTCCTGTAAGAATCATAGCTCCTTTATCGCTTGCCAAGCCCGTGTTCAGCTCAGCCCAAGGCGGGGAAGCCCCGGCGATCGATGCTCAGGGAGCTCCGAGCCGGAATCCCCACCCTGGGGAGCTACTTCCCTCGCACTATCAAAAAGCACTTTGTCCTTAATAAAGCCAGGCAATCAATCTACATCCCTCAGCTGGGGAGGACTCCGCTAATTCTGCCCACGTGAGGCGAGAGGAAGAGCAGGCACCTTGTGGAACCATCCTTGGTGTCTGATCCTTATCTCCCCACTCAGAGGGAGAGATGAGCCCAAACTCGCAGACTTGTTTTTTTTTTTCTGTCTTTGCTCTTTTTCTCTAAGTTAGGGGATTCCACTGAGCAAATGTGGCTGTGGCTTGGGGACACGTGGTTTCTCTGTGGAGATGAAGGGGCCCTGGGTGACGGGCGACCCAGAGGTCAGGAGGTGGGATGTGTGTGAGGACACAGTTCACGTCAGGCTGTCCTGGGGGACCCTGGGCGAGTCACTTCACCTCTCTGGGCCTGCATTTTTCTGTGCCGTCTTTGCTTCACAGCCCAGGCGGCAGCTATGAAACTCTCTGAGCTATTTGGAGAAAGCACGTTTTGTAAATCCAGGGCAGCCTCGTGCACTCATGCAACACGAAGTCACACACACACACTCACGGTGGTGTCAAGCTCTGGCCCCCCTCTTCCTTAGGGAATGAGGCGATCTCGTACTTGTGGGCAGAATCTGGACCTTGTTCCTTCCTTTCCTCCCCTTGTCCTAATTTCAGCTGCCTTGTCATTTTCCTCTGCTTTCTTCCAGAGCAAGGCAAGTGCACACTCCTTTCTTACATCTGCTTTGTCTCACAAACACCTCCGGGTCATGTTTTCCCACTCACCACACCTCCCTCACACACTGTCTACACAGTGTCTCTCAGCCCTTCCTCACACAGCCTGTCTGCACCCCTGGCTCCTCGCTCCCTGCTCCCTTCCTCCCACAGCCCTCCTCCCACAGGCTGCCTTCCAGCTGTGCTCTCACATACCCCCAGCACACTCGGGGTCCAAACCCTCACACACGTGTGCTACCTCAGGTGGCCTTTTCCTCACAAATGGCCTTTTCCTCACCCTTTTTCTGTCACAAATGCCCCCTTCTATTCCAGCCCCACTCTCCCCAATGACCTGCCCAGCCGTGCTAGAGGCCCCTATGCCACCCCAAATGCCAGCAGGAGAGGAGGAGCAGGGCCGGGGCATTTGAGGCCAGAGGGCAGTCAGTGTAGAGGATTGAGCATGGGCAGGCCCTCTGTCTAGGGTTGGAGGGTCTGACTGCTCTTCTGCGACAGCCTAAATAATGCTACACGGTATCTGGCTGCCAGAAGATGCTCTTGTGACAATGTGACAGTGTTGAGAGGGTGCGAGGTGGTTGGGAACTTTCGTTCTGCCTCCTGCTGCTTTCACGCAGGCATAGTGCTCCAGGTAACCCACCCTCAGCTCCTCTCCTTACACATCCTCCGCCTGCCTGCTCTGCCCTTTCCCTCCTTCATTCTCCCTCAACCTCCCCACACTACCCCACTCAGTTCAACTGACAGGGCACAGGAAGGTGTGGAAGGACCTTTAGGACCTGGGCGTGGGGGTTACCAATGGGATTGCTGGGGCAAAGCCATTCTTAGTCATCCTTTAGTCCATCTCCAACATCCACACTGCCAACACTCCCCCGCATCCCCTTCGAGAGCTGGCCGCAGAAAGACCTACCACTTGCAAAGCCAATTTCAAGGCTCTCCTCAATACCTCTAACACACTCAGGAAAATGTTCACCCAATACGGCTCCACCTTGTCAGACCTCACACTTTTGTGACCTCTTAGAAGGCAAACTGAACTTAATCCCCTCTTTAGCCAAGTAGAAGTAATAAAGTAAATGTATCAAAAGGACGTACATCATAGAAAGCATTCAAGTGTCCAACTGGTTATTTGTGGTCGGCCTCTGTTGGGGAGTATCTACACCATTGACTCTGATGGTTTCCAATGATAACCCAACAGATGCTCACTGAGCACTCGCTAAATAGGTCAATAAAACTCTGTGGCTAAGAGCACAGACTTTAGAACCAGATAGACCTAGGTTCAAATTCCAGCTCTGACACTTGATAGCTGTGGGATCTTGGATAATGATCTCTGTAAGTATGGAATTATGATGCTTTTTACTCGTTGGTAAGGTTTAAATGAGATGCACTTACAGCAATTAACACAGTACTTGGCACAAAATACAGTCACAAATCATTAGCAATCAGTTTTCGGTGCTGAAAATCTAGTGATGAGTAAGACAGAGTTGCTGTTCTCAGAAAATTTAGAATCTTGAAGATGAGATAGACATATACCCAAAACAACTAGAATACACAAGATGATAAGAGCCTTAAAAAGGTACAAACAAGGTGATAGAAAGAATATCGGGGATGGAGGAATCAAGTTTAACTTTGGAGGTGAATAAGGGAGTGTCAGGGAAAGCTCCTCCACAGCAGTAGTCTCTAAGAAGAACTTGAGGGTGAGAGGATTCTGACAGGAATCAATGAGGTAAAGGTCACTCCATTCCAGTGTGAGAAAAAGCATAGCAAGGGCATGGAGGCAGGAAGGTCCATGCCTGTCTTCTGGTAAGGTGGGGACTTAGGGTATCCAGTGGAGACTGAAGGGAGGATGCATGGGGAGGATGGAATGTGACGTGCTTGTGGGCTTTGGAAGCTAAAGGTTTTCCATGTAGAGTTGACTCTAGAACCAGAGTGCCAGGAGCCCAGGGGTCTGATGGGGTCGGGATTCCAGAGCAGGTTCTTGGAGACTTGCCATTTAGAACCTTTCCTCAGGGCCCCAGGGTGCCAAGGGTGTGTTAGAGTGGGCAAGTGATTTTCCAAGTCCCTGGACATCCTTACTGGCAACCAACCAGATGGGACTGGCCCCCACTCCTCCCTGACCCGCAGATGTTGGTGTGGGCTGAGCTGAGCCCATGAGGGCCTGAGCCTATAGCCCAGCCTAGCTACCATCACAAGTACAGCACCCGACAGTTTACAAAGCTCTTCCCATATCTTGTCTGTGAGGTCAGCAGGCAATAGCTTCTTCTCAGAAAAGGTAAGGCCCTGGATCAAGGTCATTGGGTGATACAGTCCCAGCTGAGACTGGACCTTACCTCTGTGGACTCATGGTTTGGTGGAAAGAGCACAGACCCAGAGTCAGAAGACTAGATACTGGTCCTGGCTCTATGACTCACTGGGAATCATCCAGGAGCTGTCCCTTCCCTTCTCTGGGCCTCAGTTTCCTCATCTGTACCATAAGAGGCCTGGACTAAAATCTAGGCACTAGCTGATCCCAAGGTCCCTTCCTGCTCGGACAATCTGTGATTCTAGCGGTGTGCATGGTCCTTTCAGGCACCAGACTGCCTCCCAGAACTTGGTTGAAAATAAATGCAATTAACTGAAAAAAATACCACCTCCACTGAGCTTCCTTTTATCTCCCTTTTAAAATGTACAAAAAGAGATAATGACCAATCGGAGAGGAGGCAATTCCTCCTCCAACTAATACATGGGGAAAAAAATAAAGCATCTTCAAAGAGAATGCTTCACTGAAAGGAAAGAACAAAGCCAGGCTGCTTAGTCCGGGGCGCAAGGGGCTGGCTGTGTTTTGATGTCACCAGTGCATGGCGGTGCCTCCCGGGACTCGGTGGCCCCCTTGTGCAGCGGGTTACCTGATTAGACAGGTCCTGTTACATCCCCCAGACTCCCCTCCACTTCGTGAAGGCTCCAGCGATTGGGCCAAGGCAGAGCCCACAGCCAATTAAACCCATAAGGGCTCTTTGTTTGGTCTGAGTTTTGATTTGTTTGTTTAGCAAAATGTCAGACCAATTAAAGCCAGATCCGAGAGCCCTCCACGAGCACACACCCAGCTGCACAGTCACAGGAAGGCAGGAGGGGGGAGAACAGAGCCAAGGGGGATTGAGGAGCCGGGGGGAGCCCACCCTAGCAGAAGGAAGCCCCTGGCCTGGGTAGACCAGGTCACCTTCCAGCGGTTGACCATTGGTGTAGAGGTCAGGATGCAAAACCTTGGAAAGACAAGTGTGTATCCAGTGACCCAAGATGGGCCTAATTTCAAATTTGCCCGAAGGAAACTCCTTCTTGTCAGGCAGAAGCAGCATCTCCCTTAGACCCAGGGGATTGAGGGCTCCTGCCCTGGCCCCCACCCCTCCCACAGTGCAAGGAGTCTATGGCCAAAGGAAACAGCTGCCCAGACTCCACAACTCCCTTTCCAGACCACACTCCAGGTACTCAGAGAATTCCCTGCCCCAATGCCCTGAGCCGACTTCTAGGACCTTCCAAGGCCTGTTCTCTATCTGTCTTCCCAAAGATGGACCCTGCAGCCAGCGTGACCCCTAGACCTGAGGGATGGTTGTTTGTAGGATGAGCAGATGGAGCCTGGATCTGTGGATTGGGATGTCCACACATACGTTCATAAGGCCCCCCTCAGCACACAGGATGAAACTGAGGCACAGAGAGGCCCAGCAGCTGGCCCAAGGTCGTCTTGTGTGTTCCCTGGTGCTGAGTCCTGTCTCCTCACCAGACTGAAGCTCCTTGCAGTCTGGCCTGGTCTTCCTTTCCCTCAGTGGGAATTCCCACCTCTGGCACCAGCTCAGCACAGGCCTCTGCCCACCTTGGCCTACCTTGCCCGGTACTGACAGGCTGACTGACCCCCAGTTCACAGGTCTAGTCTCATTACATGTGGGGTCACAGGTCACCCCCTTGGCGCTCCCCTCTGCCCTTATGAGTCCCCCTGTCTGGGTGAGGGTTGGGTGGGTGAGACTCTGCTGGATCTGCAAACAGTGGGGAGAGGAGGCAGGAAAGTGGAGTGACAGGCAGCAGAGCAGGGTCGAGGCCTGGACTTTGAGTCACACCAGCCTGGGGCTGACTCGGGCCCTGCTGCAGCTGGGGAACTTAAGACAAGTCACTTGCTCTCTTCATCCCGGTGGTGGTCATCCATCAGATTTACCTGCCAAGCCTCAAGGTGGCTGAGAGAGCCCCTTCCTGGCCTATGCCAATCTGGGGCCTCCTGTGCAGGCCTGGGGCCTGGCCTCCCAGCCTCTGGTGAAGGATGGCGGGAGGGAGGGGTGGAGGGAATAAGCCATTGCCGTGATTTCCATGGTGATGATTATCCGGCTGGCTCTTTGGCTTTATTGATTTTCAGACTCCACAGAGTAAGGAGCAATACTTTGTCTCCTGCTTCATCAAACACAGGTGAGCAGAGAGGCTGGACACATCCTGTCACCTGGCCAGACTCCCTCCTGCAGCCCCCACTGAACCCTTGCCATGAGGCCTGCAGCCATGGGGCCAGCCCAGGCTCTCCCACCCTCTGCAGGACCCAGGCTGGCCGAAATAAGTAGATGGCTTAGGGGACGGGAAGGCCCTGACCAGGGAGATGGGAGTCCTGATTTCTTGTCCTCAGTGTCCCCCACCACACGCTGGGTCAACTGGGGTCAGTCACTCCCTCTTCCTGGGGCTCAGTTTGCTCCTCAGATGGAGAAACCACAATCCTTCTCTCCCTTTCCCTCAGCCCTTAAGGCATTAACAGAGCTCAATAAGTGGGACCAACGGAGACCCAGCAGGGCATGTGTCGTCAGTTCCAGGACCTACCTTTCAGAATCTGGAGCCCTTGGTGTTTCAGGGTTTTACGAAAAAGATAAAGATGAGTCTGAACCAAAGAAACGTAGATTTTACTGATCTCAAGAGGCCAACAGTATCACTGGAGCAAGTCACATCACATCCCAAACCCAGCCCCAAAAGGGAAAGGTGTCCAGGTGGAATAAAACAGTCTCCATGTGGAGCCATCCCCCACCCCAGCCCCACTCCCTCTCAGCACCATCACAAGCTAGGCCCCTGACAAGCAGGGGAGATTTTATTGAAGGGATAGGAAAAATGAACCTGCCCATGCAACCTCCACGCCCAATTTAAAAGTGCCTGTCCCCAGGGTCTCATCTGGGCCCTTATCTCCTTAGAGGCTTTAGGCAGTGGTGGCATAAAGGATATCACCACCACTTCACCCTCACCCCTGCAATCAGTTCCCATGACTATGAGCACGGAAGAGCTTCCAGAAGGATCTGAGCTCTAAGGTGTCATCCGAGGCTTTCCCTGTGTTCAGCTCCAGCAGATCTGATGAATAACAAAATTACATGCGTCATTCATGCCAACCAAGGAAAAGGTGCCAGTAAACGTTTCAAGACACAAAGGAGTCAGGGTCCTCACTGGGTGCCTCAGTTCACTAGATAAGAAAATGCAGGCCGGCTAAGAGCTACAGCACTGCCTCCAGACCCTGCCCCAAGTGAGGAGACTGCTCCCCCAACTACGATCAGTAGGGGCAAAATAAATGGTTGAATCAGTCAAGCAATAGACGTGTACTTCCTGAGTAGCCCCCACGTGTCCACCATGCTGTCAAGGTCTGAGAGAGAGAGAGAGAGAACAGGAAGATTAAATCATTGTCTTTGCCCTCAAGGGACTTACAGACTAGTTAGGAAGCTGGAACCAACCTTCAGGAAACAAGGCAAGACCATGTGCTAAAAGGTCTGACCCTACAAGTGTAAGGTTAGGGCAGAGAGGGAAAACCCCACTGTGGACAGACCTGGTCAGAGAGAGCTTCCTAGATGAGTGGGACTCGGGTTGAGCCTTAAAGAACAGGTAGTGTTTGGACAGGCAAAGGGAAGAAAGGAGGGCGTGCGGGTGGAAGGAGCAGCGTGAGCAAAGACACCGGGTAGGAAGGCCATGTGGGAGGCAGAGGAGAACGTCTGATGGGAGGGTGGCAGCTGGGGATTAGGGGGTGAGGTTGGGTGGAAATAGTGGCACTGAAGTCTGAACATGGTACTAGGATCTTGAGGTGGGAATGGAGAGAAAGGGGGAATCTAAGAGTCGCTGTGAAGGAAAAAGTACCAGCCTTGAGGATGGGTTGGATGAAGGGGCTGGGGGAGTCAAAGACTCAAGGCTGAGAGATGAGGAGTATGATGGTGCCACCAATAGAAATGGAGTCGATAGGAGTGGAGAGATGGTGTGTTTGCTTTGGCCATATCAAGGTGGCGTGACAGGGGTGCCCTGAGGCAGCTGGACACTGGCTGACACTCTGCCAGGATTTCTACCTAGAGCAGTGTGCTGGACCAGATCACTCTACAGCTCCCACCCCCCTAAGGTGACTCATGATTCCTTGTGTGACTGGCAGGTGTCCTGTCCAGAAAGGATGAGACTGGTGGGCTGACTAGAGACTCTCCCAGAAGCCCAAGCCCCCACCCCATCCCTGCCCAGTCTGTAGGGCCCCCAACCCAGAATACCAGGCTTCTATCTGGGCCTGTCAGGTCTGCGGAGACTTGAGACATGGCAAAACTGAGATTCTGAAGAAAATTTTCTCCTACTCGTGGTGCTCATGTCCAGGCCTGCCACTGTTCATTCGTTATTCGATAGTTATTGAGTACCGGATGAGTGCCTACCCCTGGGCCAGGTGCTGGGTGGAAGGTGCTGGGGGTAGGGTGTGTGTGGCCGCCGCACACTCCTGCACCTGCTTGCCTACTGCCCGCCTGTCCATGGGGCTGAGAGTGTAACGGGGGGTGAAGCGCCCCACAGAGCAGTGAGAGCAAAGCCCACACGACCTCCCACCTTAGGAAGCCCCCTCCAGCCCCATGGAGGAGAGGCTGCGGCCTGTCCTCCTGGGCACTCTGCACCGGGAGCCTCAGTCACCGACTGGGACCTTGTATTAGTTTCCTAGGGCCACTGGAACAAAGTACCACAAACTGTGTGGCTTAAAAGAACAGAAATTTATTCTCTCACAGTTCTGGGAGTAGAAATCCAAAATCGAGGTGTCCACAGGCCTGTGCTGTCTCTGCAAGCTCTAGGGGAGCGTGCTTCCTTTCCTCTTCCGGTGGCTGCCAGCCGTCCTTGCTGTTCCTTGGATTGTAGATGCATCAGTCTCTGCCTCCATCGTCACATGGCGTTCTCCCTGTGTCTTCACACCATCTTCCCTCTGTGTGTGTCTCTTCTCCGCTTTTGATAAAGACGCCAGTCATAGTCGATTAAGAGCCCATCCTACTCCCGTAAAACCTCATCTTAACTTATTTTAATTACAACTGCAAAGACTCTGTTTCCAAATAAGGTCACATTCATGGGTACCAGGGGTTAGGACTTGACATAACTTTTGGGAGGACACAAGTCAACCCACAACAGTCCCCATGCCCAGTGATTTATTATCGATAACTCCATGCTTTCTAGAACTCTGGAAGCAGAAATGCTCTCCTTTCCAGCGTCCTACAATTGCCCTTGTCTGAATGCAACCAGTCTCCTAACCAGAAACACCCTCCTGGTCAAGAGTTGACAAGCCCAACCTCTCCTGTGCACTGACCTCTAGGACAGGGGTCAGCAAACCAGGCCTGGGGCCAAATCTGGCCAGCCGCCTGTTTTGCTGGAACCCACCCATGCCCATTCTTCATATCCTATTGTCCATGGCTGCTTTCAAGCTACAGCACCAGAGTTTAGTCATAGCAACAGAGACCTTTGGCCTGCAAAGCCTAGAATATTTACTATCCGGCCCTTTACAGAAAAAGCGTGCCGACCCCAGCTCTGGGGTATTCACAGCGATGACCCCAAAGCACTTTCCAAGTAATTAAAGAAAGATGGCATTGTCTCCTTTTGTTTCTGAAAGGATTCTGATGTTCTGGGTCATTTCAGAGTTGAGTGTTCTCTGATCTCTAAAACGGGAATAAAAATGCTACCCACCTCCTAGGGTTGTGCAGGGCGGAGAGGGATTTAATGAGATAATTCATATAAAGCATTAACCAGGGTGCATGGCACATAATAAGCATTCAACAAATGTTAGCTATTTTCATTATTACTATCATTTTTCCAACATTCTGGGGAGAGTAAAAGACCAGAGGCTGGGGGAGAATACTGTCCCTCTCCTGCTCTTTTACTCCTTGGCAAACAGCCAAGAGAGGAACTGACCGATCCCACTTTATAGCTGGAGAAAGCAAGGCCTGGTGAGTTTGAGGGTCTCAACCAGGACTACCATGCAGCAGAAACAGGTCTGCAGTCCGAGTCTCAAAGGTACCCTGCCATTCTCCATGACCCGCACCCCAACCCACTTCACCACCCTGTTCGTGCCAGCTCTGCTCCCCATGTACGCAGGCAGTGGACAGCTAAGGTCCCGTGGGCCCCCAGCTCCCCAGGCACCACCCCACCAGCTCTCAGAGCCATGGCTGATTGCTTCCATGCAATTTGAATTAATCTCATGCTTCAGGTGGAGCTTGGCTAATCAGGGAAGACAAGAAGCCGAAGTAGGTGCAATCAAATTAACAACGCCATGCCCTGGCTCTTTAAGAAGGGAAAACAAAGCCGCACCAGAAGACACCCCCTGCCAGCCCTTCCCAGGGGAAGCCTGGGGCTGCTGCCTGGGCTAAGCGCAAAGAGCTTCTCCCACCCGCCCCGTCCCGCCCCGCCCCAGGCCGACCACCCTACGTGCCAACAATGCCCCTTTGTGGTGGCTTATCTCACACTGCCAAACAGGGCTACAGTTCTTGTCAAGATCTTGTTAACAAGGAGCAGAGACACAAGGCTTTGGGGGTGGGGAGGGGAGTGGGCTGGGTTAGGGGGAGGGAGGGGCCCACTCACCTCTAACGGGTGCATGTAATCCTTTCGGAAACAAAAGGAGATGGGAGCCTCGGAGCCGGGAGGCTCCCTTCTCTCCTGACAAGGTGGGTTTGCAGAGCTCTCAAGAGCTGTCAGGGCATCTGCTGTCCCCTGGAAAAGCCTCTCCCAGAAGGCAAGAAGGAGGACATCCAGAAAAACATTTTAGCATGCCTCAAGAGAACATCCTTTATAGCGAAAAGCTCTATGAGACTCCTAGAAAGATTTTAGTTAGACTCTCAGAAGGACTTCCTAGAAAAGTTCCTTCCTTAGGGATAGAACACCATAACTTTGCTGCCCTTCTGCCAATCTTATTGGCTTTGAGGTCATCCTGCCTGAGGCAGAGGAAGGACCAGAGGGCACCCACTGGAGTGGGAGGTGGAAGAGGTGGTTCTTCCCCCAGACCGTGTGTGCGAATCACCTGGGATGGGGGTGGATCTTAAGGAATACTGATGGCTGGGCCCCACCCTGGCCCAATTAAATCAGAGCCTCTGGGGGTGGGGTTTGTGCAGTAAGATTTCTTAAAAGCTTCCCAGGTGATTCTTCTGTGTAGCCAAGCCTGAGAACTTCCTCAACCCCCTCCCCCAGGCCACCTACCTGGAAGAAGAGAGTACCCTAATCCTTTGGTGTCCTGGTTCCCAGACCAATCTTCTTCCCTCCAAATTTGGCGCATTTGCCTTCAGAGAAGCTAGGATCTTTGCGCTGCCGTTCCTGGCTCGCTACTGCCCTTCTCTGACCAGCGTCAAGTCGTGGATAAAACCACGGATGCCCTGGATGGACTTCTGGCTCTGCCACCTCCTAGCTGTGTGACCTTGGGCAATTCTCTAAGCTTCAGTTTCCCCTTCTGTAAAGTGGGAATAAAAATAACGGTGTTAAATGAATTAATGCATGTAAAAGAATGCAGAACAGAGCCCAGCACATAGCGAGCCTTCAATAATGTAAACTACTATGATTATTAAATACTTATGCCCGTGAATGGGGTAAGGATGTGCCCCAAGCTTGCTTCTGAAATGCAACATTCCATGGTTCTTTTGCATTTTATCAGACCTCTCCCAACAGCCAGTGGCATTCCCATCCTATTTCTTCCACTTTCTCCTTCCCACACACACTGCTCCTCTCCTTTGGGTATTCATAACTGAATCTTCCCTCCCTGGTGACTTGGGGACTTGTCAGAAACACCAGCTGAGCTCCAATCACCAGGCGGAAGAGAGGGAGGGAGACAGAAAGACAAAGCCTGACTCACTG
Source organism: Diceros bicornis minor (assembly GCF_020826845.1). Taxonomy (NCBI): domain Eukaryota; kingdom Metazoa; phylum Chordata; class Mammalia; order Perissodactyla; family Rhinocerotidae; genus Diceros; species Diceros bicornis. Next base: position 19,281,823 of record NC_080746.1, read on the forward strand.
CCCCCTAACTCCTGCCCCAGCGCCAGCCTGCCCAGGACTGGCCTCCTCGCCCCGCGAGCCCAGCTCTCCCCCAGTTTTCAGCCTCCTTCTGCACGCCCCCCAGGATTCATCCACATTACGTCATTCCCACCCAGCTTCCCACTCCTGGGATGAAGCCCAGGATGGGAGAAAAATGAACCAGGCGGAAGGAAGAAGGCTGGACTGAAACCAGAGGAAAGGGCGCTGGTGAATTGTCAAGGGACTAGGGGCTTCGTCTCCTTCCTGCCACTCACCAGCTGTGTGACCTTAGACAAACCCCTCAGCCTCTCTGAGCCTCCATTTCCTCACTCATAGTGTAGGGGCTAAAAGCCCCCATGCTACCTCCTTAACAAAAGTACAGCTCCTTGAAAAAGATGCTTTGGTGCTATGCACAGGGCAAGAAGCAGGCCCACTCCAGCTTAGAAGGTGGGACCCCAGAGAAGAGGGGAGCTGGAGGAGCAAAGGAGGGGCCGAGTAGGTGCAGAGTTTATAATCCTAATGCAGAGTCCAGGGGCCCTAGAACTCCATCTCCAAGCCTGGGGGTTGGTCAGAAAGTCTGTGGATGCTGGGAGTGAGCGAGGAAGCCAAGCTGTCTCGTGGTGTTTTAAAAATCTATCAGCCTCTCACATCAAATTAAAATGTAAATAGCAGCTGGTCCGGGCAGGACCTCGGGGGTGACAGGAGCCGGCCTGTGAGTAATTTCACAGACAGGAACCGGTTACATCGGATTCTGACAACTGGCTTGTTTCTGAAATTGATTTCCTCTCCCCTCTGCTTGCTGCCCCTCGAGGCCCCCAGAGCGAGGGGAGGGGTGGTTCTGTTGCAGCAGGCGGGGGCCTTTCTCCTCTCCCTGGTTCCTGCCAATAAGGCCCCATCAGAATCAGGAGGAAGAAATATGTGATTTCTGCACAGCTCTAAGACAGTGGCCTGAGTGCCAAAGGCCCAGCAAGGCTCCTTCCTGCCCTGGAGTGAGTGTAACTGTGGACCAGGGCAGACTGACCAGGGAGCTGGGGGAAGTAGGAGAGGTGCCCAGTGCTTGGAAAGTTCCTTCTTTCCACAAATACGTGCTAAGTCCTGAAACAGAGATGCTCTACCCTGGAGAGTCTCACAGTCAGAGACAAGGAGACAAGGACACTGCAGTATGACATGCATCATGCCAGGGATGCTGGATGCCCAGAGGAGGGACATGTGATGTGGGGTGTCAGAGAAGGGCCCTGGAAGTCATCAGTAAGCCCCTTTGGCCTCTACCAGAGTTTGCCCCAATTTGGCCATGAGCAGTGCAGGGCGCTGCACCAGTCTGGCCCAGCTCACGCCAGGACCTGCCCCAGGACCTCAGGGAAAAGCCCCACCCTCCCCCCAAAGGGGCTGGATTGGAAGGAGCTATGGATTTCCGAGCAGCTCACCCACACAGATCTCCTCGATGCCCCTGGCCCAGCCCCTCCCTGTTCCCAAGTCCCAGAGAATCTCCCCCTGCACCCCTCTTTGTACAAAGAAATTAAGTTTCCCTGGCTGTTAATTGAATTACACTGCTGGAAAGCAGAGAAGTCGTATCTCGTTCTAGCCTCCTGTGTCCTACTGGAGCATTGTGTTGTCTTTGTGGCTGCTATTAGCACTTGTCACGCAGAACACAGTCCCCGCCCCCTCCCTGGCTCTCCCGCCTGCACCCCTAATGCTACCGTCCCTGACACCCACCCTAGGAGTGGCCTGCTGAGGCTGCCCACCACAGAGAAACCATAGCTTTTTGGTGACAGCCAAATTCCATTTCCCAAAGCCAGATACTGCGTGCACGTGTGGCATACAGACAGACAGCGAGAGGTGGCCAGCCCCTGCAGCCACAGTAGCACAGGTTGAAGGAGGGAAGCACTGCCTTCTGGAAGCCTTGGTTCCCTCATTTGAAAAATGGGGATAATAAGACTGACTTCTCATGGTTTTGTTTGGGGGAGATCATTGAGCAATGAGCCAAGAGGCAAAAGCATCCAGCTTATTGCCTGCTCCATCATGGGCATCACGGCACAGAGAGGCCGTAGAGGTTAATCAAGAAATACACTGGGACCTGGGCTTTGGAGCCGGGGAATAATAACAGTACCTACCTCACTGGAGTTAATTTGTGTAAAGTACTAGAATACTGCCAGCACACGGCACATGGTAAGTTCCCAGTGAAAAGTAACCACAAAAGTGTGTGTGTGTGTGCATGTGTGTGTATCTGTGCTCCTGCAGGTGACTGCACACGAACATGTCTCCGCAGAATTCTTGGGGTCTGCCTTCAACCCAGAAAGCCCTCTGGGGCACAGCCGGAGTTCGGTGCAGTGAGGGATCAATCGTGTTTATTACTGCCATTCAGTGGAGCAGAGAGACCTTGTGGTCCAGAGCAAGAAGCAAGGGGGAGGTGAAGGGAAGAGGAGAGCAGATGGGGGGGCACCTGCTGCCCTGGGCTCCCCTCTATTAGGGGGCTGCCTCGTGAAGCCCATCTGTACAGTGGCCAAGGGGGCTGAGGCCCCCAGTTTGCGGCCGCATGAGGGCACCGAGGCCCTCGGGGGCCAAGGGCGGGGCCTGGGGCAGGGGCACAGTGGCAGAGTTCTCTATGCCTGTGTTCGCAGGAAGACCGTAGGGCAGGAAGAAGAAGGGAGGCAGGTTCTCTGCTTCTTGCCCAGGACAGCGGGCTAAAGACCCCCATATGCAAGGAGAGTATGCCAAATCATAGAATCGCCTCCCTAAACAGTGAGCCGGATTCCCAGACCATCTTTGCCTCTCTCCAGAGACCCAGGCACCCCCAGGGGCCCAAAGAGAAAGGCCTCCGATCCCTTTGTTTGTTTTTTTCTTATTTGAATCTTCTCTGCGATGCCCCCATTTGTCTACCTCTAGAGCAGGCACTCTCTGCCTCCCACTGCAGCCCTTTCCCTAACCAGCGAAAACCACTGGAAAATTCCTTCTTAGGCCAAATAGGAGGTCTGTCCTTCCCTGTTTGCAAAGAGCTACTGTGCCTTGTCCCCCCTCCCACTGCCTGAAAGTCACACATCCCCAGTTTTCAGCCACTCTTGACATGGCATGATCTGAAGTCTGCCCATCTTCCTGGTCCCACCCCAGCTTGGTAACATTCTCCATCAAGCAGAGTGCCCAGAACAGGACGTCAAGTTTCACGATTCATCTGGAGCTTGTGATTGTAAGTCCTAGAGAGCTGGGGACTAGTTTTCCCAGTGTTGCCTTACCTTCTACCATTAGTATTAGAGCTTTATTTGGTAAGCATTGCCCTCTCCCATCTGTCCGCTTTTAAGATGCACTGCGTTTACTAGCAGTGTGACTATGGGCAAATCGCATCTGCTGTGGCCTCAGTTTCTTGATTTGTAAAAGGAAGGGTCCGTGTAGATGATCTGTACTGGTGTCATTCAACAGAAACAAAACGCGATCCACATATGTAATCAAAATCTTCTAGTTGTCATATGCTCAAAAAAGTAAAAAGAAACGTGAGATTAATTGTAATAGTATATTTTATTTAATATATCTAAAATATTAACGTAATTGATATAAAAATTATTAATGAGATGTTTTACATTCTTTTCTCTCTTCCTATGTTTTTGAAATCCAGTGTGTACTTTATAGTCATAGTACATCTCAGTTTGGACTGGCCACATTTCAAGTGTCCACTGGCCACATGTGGCTAGTGGCTACTCTATTGAGCATGATCTGGGCTCTGCAATGCTAGGGCTCTGTGATTCTGCGGAATAGCCTGGCAAGGAACATCTTAAGGTGTGCATGTATTTATCTGATGCTTTTCTTGGAACAGGAGAGAGGCATAAGAGCTTTGGCGTAGGGACAGTACCCAAGTTTCTCGAGCAGCTGCTACATGGCAGAGACTTTACATATATGGACTCTGCCCCTGTAACAACTCTGTGGGAGCCATAGCCATCTCACAGGTGATGAACCTGAGGCTCAGAGAAGTGAAGCGTGCTGTGTTGAAGGCCGCATAACTGGTAGAGACACAAGTAGAACCCACACCTGCCTGGCCCCCAAGCCCTCCAAGCTGGGTGGGGGCCACAGAAACCTTCTCTTCTTTGCTGATGGGCTCCCCTGACCCTGCCCTGAGCTGTGGAGCTATGAGGAGAGTGTCGGGTTGTGCTGTGTGGTGCTCATTGCCATAGCAAGCAGCCAGCTGGCAGGAGGTGAAGTGAGCCCACCGTAGACCCCAGATGTGGTTTTGACTCGGGGCTGAAGGACCAAGTGGGCTCTGAGACCCGTCCAGGATCTCTGGAGGCCCTGCTGTCTCTGGTTGCCCCCGTGTCTGTCTCTTTGAACAAACCCGATTGAGAAGACAAGCTCCCTGAGGTGGGACGGGCATATATGGATGTGCAGGTTGTGCACTGCACGAAGGTATATGGCCTAAGGGGCAAGTAGAGTCTGAAACCCAGTACCTGCTCCGCTGGCCAAGTTGTGGCTCCTGGCATCAGTTTTTATCCAGCCCAGAGGAGTGCCTTTGTAATTCACACACAGGCCCCGGACAGGCTAGTACAGCCCTACCTGGGGAGCAGAACATGGATGCGTTGCAAATTTCTCGCTCTAGTGCGGAGTCTTGAAGTCCTCCTATCAAAAGACTCTTCCTTTTCCCTCCCTTCCTCAAAGCTCCGACCTATGCTGAGGCTTGACCCTGCTCCCACTCCCTATTCACACACACACACACACACACACACCCCCACCCATCTGCATGAACATCCCCCAGCTCCTCTGTGCTTCAGCAGCAGCCTCTCAGGAGCAGGACTGCCCTTCCCCAGGAAGGCCTCAGCGCTCGCCCGCCCAGAGGTCCCCGGCCCCAGTCTCTGACCAGTTGTTTCAGGAGAGCAGGAACAGCCAGTGGGCCTCTCCCCCCACACCCCCGCCTTTCCTTCCTCCAGGAAAAATGGAGCCATCTGCAATGCAAGGCCCGACTTGTTGATGTAAAATCTTACTCTATATTCCACCCAGGTTTATACGAGTGAATTATGCAAATCTTTGATGGAAAAATATTCCTCCGCACATCCTTGAGAGTGTAAAACCTTAGTCAATAATTCATACTCGGATGTCTCTGACTGCAGACTTTTTCTTCATTATAACTTGTACCTCGTTATTTGTCTTCCGCATTTTATTGTATATCCTGGTGTAATGCCGTGCATTATAAAATTTATCTGCTTCATTATTTGATGAGCTGGTGTTGTGGATTGTTCTGAGATCCTGGCTCAGGGGCTGGGGCCAGGGCTGCCCTCAGTATCAAGTCCCACACGACAGAGGCAGAGGAGATGACTGGCTTCACGATGTGACTTCAGGGACACCAGAAGCCACCCTTCATCCCCCACACCTGTTCCAAATGTCTCCTCACCACTGACTGGCGTCTCAGGTGGCACCGTTATGGCTCCATGGCTTCCTTCCTTTCTCCAAAGGCTTATTTGTCCTTAGAAGTCAGATGACCCTGGAGAGTCTGCTGGGAAGAACGTTGTCTTAGTAGGTCTTGAAAACTGGAGGGGAGAGAAATCCTGAGGACGCTGGGAGGGAGAGAAAGGGCCAGCCACTGAAGTGGAGCAGGGACACAGTGCCCCCAGGGGCCCCGGGGGGCAGGGAGGCTGCGAGAAGAGAGAAGACAGAGCTCTCTCTCGCACGATTGCCCAAGCAGGCCAGTGATGGGCTATGTGAGCTGGGTCTCTGCTCTGCAGAACCCAGTGTGAGGAGGGGTCTTCCCCGCCAGGAGGGGTGTGGGGGATGGTGTCTGATTGTTGCAGTCCACCACAGCGCCCCCTAGTCTGTGTACCCCTGGACGGCTAATGGGCACTCCTCCCAGGACAAGAGCCTGTACTCTGAGAGGCAAGTTTCCCCGGGAAGGTGGTGAGGAAAAGGCAGGAGAAGAACACTCCTCCAGATACGTCAGACCACTGACCTGCCCTGCATATTGCTGCCTCTGAGCCTTTGCTCCAGCAGGTTCCACTGCCTGGGGTGCCCTTTCCCTGTCCCCCATTTAGGTCATGCCATGTCAGGTGCTGTGTGTTCCTCCTAGCATAGTACTTACCACTCTTGACTGGAATTGCTGGTCCTGTGGTCTGTTCTCACCGCTACAGTGAAACTCCCTGAGATCAGGTTTGTCCTACTCACTGTCACCTCCAGAACCCAGCACGAGGCCTGGCACATAGTAGGTGCTCAGTAATTGCTTGTTGAATGGGTGAGTGTGCCTTCCCAGACACCCCTCGGTCAAAATTAATTTCTCCCAATACCTCAGTGGAACGTTCATCGGATTTTCCTCATTTTCATGTTGCTCATGCCGCCCCCTCCCCCATCTCATGTCATGTGTGTCCCCCAAGCCTGACATGGTGCCATGTAATGGCATAGGTGCTGGATGTGTGTTTGTTGAGTTGGATGGAGGAGAAAGGGGACAGGATTTCACTGGCAGCTGAGACCATCTTTCCCTCTGCCCCTGCCCTCCTTGTGCTGCTGGCCAGAGTGCTCAGGCCCAGAGGAGGGTCAGGCTTGAAATGCCTCTTGTCAGGGTAGTGGGAGGGGTCTCGGATGCCAGCCAGGGCCTCGGTTGTTTCATGATGATTTTCTCAGGTCAGTGGGGTGGGGGATGGGGTGGGATCTTAATTATAAGCGGTGCTATCCAGGGCTTTCTGTTGCACTTTACTGGGAAGAATGGGAGTTTCTCAGCTGTGAGGAGGGGTAAACCAGCTGCCCGCTGAGCTGAGACACAAAGCAGAGGCCCCAGTGCTTTAGAGGAGGGCTTCTAACCCGGGGTCCAGAGACCCCCAGGAGGTGTGAGGATTTGATTCAGGGGCTCCGTGAATTTGGATGGGGGGAAAAAAATCACATCTTTTCTTCGCTAACTTTCTAACTGAAGTTTGGTATTTCTTCCATTTTGCACATAAGCAGCGAACCGCGGCAGTAACGGTTCCCGTGACAATCACCAATAGAATCCACAGATGTTTTCATGTCACAGCTGGTGCAGATACCTCACCGTGTCAGGACGCTCATCACTACTACGGAATTGTGCTAATATAACCCAGCACTAGATCTTATTGATCAAGAGTGATAAAGAACATATACTGATACATGATATACTGTATCTAAAGTTTACTTTTGAAGGTTTTTCGTATTTGTATAACCATACTTCAATACATCTGATTTCCTTTGTAATTCTATGTGTGTTATACATTTTAAAGCATTCTGAAAAAGGGTCCACTGGCTTCACCAGAAGGGGCCACGGAATATCAGAACCCTGGTGAAGAGAGAGGCTGCCCGTGTCATGGGTGGGAGGGGGAAAGGTGGCAGGCACGTGGGGTCTCCTACAGCCCCCTCAACCTTTAGTAGACCTTTCCTGGGGCTGAGGCGCTCTGTGGGGAGTGGCAGCCAGAGGCGGGACTTTTGGGCAGCACGCGGTCCCCTAGGCTGGCCTCCCCCCTCACTGGGGCCTTCTGTGCCTCCTCTCCCCCCAGTCCCGGCCATGATCACTTCCCACCCTAACACCACCATCGCCATCAAGGGCCACGCCAAAGAGCTCAACTGCACGGCGCGGGGGGAGCGGCCCATCATCATCCGCTGGGAGAAGGGGGACACGGTCATCGACCCTGACCGCGTCATGCGGTACGCCATCACCACCAAGGACAACGGCGACGAGGTTGTCTCCACGCTGAAGGTGAGCGCCCACGCACCAGTCTCAGGGGGGACTCTCAGAAAGTGGGGAGCCTGCAGCTATTACATCTGTATCCAGGTAAATGAGGAGTCTGGGAGCCCCTCCTCACACCCCAAAAAGTACCTCCTGTTTGCTAGCTGTTTCCATTTGCTAGCTGTTTCCCTTTCTCCATCCAGGAACCTATGCTTTAACCTCACCATATCTCCTTTCTGACAACCCCACAGCCATTAAATGTGTGGAACCCTCAGTCCTTTCCTCTTTACCAGAAGCTCTGGGCTCCATTCTTCCTCTTGGGACCCCTCAGCCCCTCCCTGCCTCCCTCCCTCCTAGACCTCTCAGCCCCTCCCTCCCTCCTGGACCCCGCAGGCCCACCCTCCCTCCTGGGACCCCTCTGTTCCTCCCTCCTGGACCCTTCTGCCCCTCTCTCCTGGAACCCTTCTGCCCCTCCTCCCCTCTCTCTCTCTCCTAGACCTCTAAGCCCCTCCCTCCTAGACCCCTCAGCCCCTCCACCCTCCCTCCTAGATCTCTCAGTCCCTCCCCCCTGTGGCCCCTCAGCCCCCTCCCTGCCTCCTGGGACCTCTCAGCCCCCCTCCCTGCCTCCTGGGACCCCTCAGCCCCCCTCCCTGCCTCCTGGGACCCCTCAGCCCCTCCCTGCCTCCTGGGACCTCTCAGCCCCCCTTCCTGCCTCCTGGGACCCCTCAGCCCCTCCCTCCTTCCTAGACCTCTCAGCCCCTCCCTGCATGGACTCTTCCACACTTCCATCCTTGGAAGTTTCTGGGAAGAGGAGCGCTTGACAAAGCCCCTGGTGAGTCCCCCTCCCAAAAGAAGACGGCCTGGCTGATCCCTACTAGAGTGGCCTCCCTTCAGCTGACCAGCTCTAATAGACTCTCCCCATTTCCTCCCTCTCTCCCTGTCCTCCTGCCCCTGCTGGCCACCTCCCAGCTCAAGCCAGCTGACCGTGGGGACTCTGTGTTCTTCAGCTGCCACGCCATCAACTCATACGGGGAGGACCGGGGCTTGATCCAACTCACTGTGCAAGGTACCCTCCCCTGCCCCACCATCCCAGCCCCTCCGCGAGAGACCCAGGTGCCCACTAACTTCACCTAAAGAGCAGGGACATCACCCACACCATGGGGGAGGATAACAGGAAGTGGCCTCTGAGGAAAAACCTACCCCCACCCTCCTTCCTACCCAGAGTAGGTGATAAGGGCCCTTCCAGGCACACTTCAGACAGTGCTATTTGCAATGGCTACAGTCCCTGTAGAGCACACTGCTGCTTCTAGAAGTGGGGGAGCCTGGGTTTGTGGGCCCAGACTCTCGAGGAGGGTGGGAAGGAAAAGTCAAGCTGAGAAAAGTTGAAAGCTTCACATGGGGGAGAAACAGGCCATCAGCTCTGAGGAATCCCTCTGAAAGGGGCTGCCCTCTCCCAAGCCAAGGAAGAGAGGGGAACAAAGCAGGAGGCCAAGCGGACCCTCCTCTGCCTCTGAGCCCTGCTGCCAGCCCCCACAAGTCCCACCTTGCCCAAACCCCAGGGTTCCAGGGCCCTTGGGTAGACCACAGGTGACACCAACCCCCAGGGGTACAGCAGAGCCCTGGTCCTCTCTGGGATTAGGCAAGAGGCCAAGCTCTCCCATGCCATCCTCACTTCTTCCCCCTTCCCCTGCCACATCCCAGAGCCCCCCGACCCCCCAGAGCTGGAGATCCGGGAGGTGAAGGCCCGGAGCATGAACCTGCGCTGGACCCAGCGATTCGACGGGAACAGCATCATCACAGGCTTCGACATTGAATACAAGAACAAATCAGGTAGGCTGAGGGCTGGGCCCGCCATGGCCCCTTGTGCTACGTGCCCTGACTGTGCCCCTCTGAGGGACAGCCCCTGGGCCTCAGGGCTGCCCATGTAAAGCAGACTCACCAGCACCCACCAGTGCGCAAGCCCCTGTGGCTTCCAAGGGGAGGGACACTGGTCAGGCTAGGAATTTGGGAGGCAGACAGAGGGACCCCCAGTTGTTGGGGAGAGGGGGTCACCCCCTTCTTTCCGGGACTGTCCCCGGGCCAAGGTCCACAGGGTAGACTCATTTAAAGCAATTTAAAGGCCCTGAGCCCAGGGGCTGTGGGCTGTCTGTGGGGTCTGAGACATCATGGTTTTGGCTGGGTCATCTGGTCACTCCTGGTTTGGGATGGTGGGGATGATTGGGGGTCAGAGAGCTGGTCCTTGCCAAGAGTGGGTCATCAGGGGATGGAAGTCCCTGGAAAAGCTTAGATCTAAGTTTCCTCCTCCTGGAAGTCCTCCCAGAGCCCAGGGACCCAATCTTGCTTCTGTCTGGCTGCCTATCACTGTGAAGCCCTGTGTGACAGAGTGAACAACACGCCCCCCGGGTCTCTGGGGAAATGGGGGACCCACGTCAGGTGGCAGGCATGGCAAGGAGGGGGCCTCAGAGGGGACAAGAGGTCTGGAGGGAGGGAACCAAGCCAAAAAAGAGCCACAGGTATCCATGTTTATATCTGCATGACCATCTCTGGAAGATAAGGAACTGGCAAGGGGGGAGTGGGGGGGGTGCCCGTGAGATGACACCTGGGTGGCTCCACCGCAGGAGCGAGAGGAAAGCACATTTCTCATTCTAGATCCTTTTGTCCCTTTTGGATTTGATACCATAGACCTGTATAAGCTTTTCAAAATAATTTTAAAATATAACACAAATAAAGAGTCTGGGGAACTCAACGCTCCCCAGTCCCCTTCCCCACCAACTCTCATCTCTCAGGTCTTAGCATAGATCCAGGGTTTTTTTCCCCCCAAAGCCTTCCAGACTCTTCCTGTCTTCCGTAGCACAGCACATGGTCATTCGCTGGCTGGCTGTCCTGTCCTCTAGATGGTCCAAGTCTAGTCCCTGCTGTTTCCCAGCGTCTGGCACAGTGCCCGGCCACGTGGTGGGTGCTCAGCAAGTGGTTGTTGAGTGAATCGAAGTGAGACACAGTGAAGCAAATCTCTGAGCTGTGGATTCACCTCTTGAGAAGCAGCTTTGTCCAGGGCACCGGCTCGGTCATCTTTGATACTGGTTTCTACAGGGAGGAGCCCTGCCCTCAGAAGCTTACAGTCTAGCTGGGGAGAAAAGTCAGGTTGCAGCAGGCCATGCAGGAGTCCACCCTGAGTGCAGGAGGAGGGCCACAGAGAAGGCAGGGGCGGCCACCAACGGGGGTTGTCGGGAAAGCATCTCTCTGGTCTGTGTAGATGCTGCATTGCACTGGGTCTTGAAGATGGAAAGGTAATGGCCCTAGATTCAGAGGAAGGGCAGAGCCTGAGCAAGGCACCATGCACTGCAGGGAGTGGCCCCTAGCAGAGGGCGCCCAGGTACAGTTCCTGGGCAATAGGGCCAAAAGGTGCTCTGGGCCAGGTGGGGAGGGGGCTCCGGGCTGAGCTTTTTCTTTGTTGGGGGAAGTCGAGAGCCACTGACCATGTCTGAGCCCCCAGAGAGAGACTTGGGGAACATGGCGCCTTGGAAAAATTCATCTGGCATCCATGGCTGCTGCAGCCCTGCATCTGGGGCGAGGTGATGAGCATCAGGGCCTCTGTGGACAAAGGGCTCAGAGAGGAGAGGAGGCCGACTGTGTCCATCTCACACCTCAGGCCTTCCTGAGGCTGGGCATGAGCTGCCCAGGAGCCAGACAGGAAGGGACGGTCCCTACGTATGCAGGCCGACATCTCCATACGGCGGTACAATCTCCATCTCTCTGCCAGGCTGGCAGGGCTCTGCTCACATCAGGGGTGGGGAGTGGGTGCCTGGCTGTCACTCACACCTCCCCCCCGCAACTGCCCCTTGTAACTGCCTCCCCACCCTCCTCCCGCGGACTGCCCCCTTGCCTGCTCCCCACCCAATGACCACTTTGTAATGTGTGGAAACCTTTCCTGGGGCACCGCTCAGCAGGGCGAAGCTGAGAACATCACACATCTGGAGAGCCATGCAGAAGGAAAGGCGGGCATGGAAGATGCTATTTTCAGAGCATGTCCGCGTCTTCCCTCAACCCCCTCTGGCTCCCCTGCAGGATGAGGAACTGCCATACCCCACTCCAGAGCTGGGGGTGCCAGGAAGGATGGACAGGGTGGAGAGAGAGGGAATGGAAACTCAGCCTCAGACTCTCCCTTTGACAAGGGCTTTGCACCTATAAAAAAATAAATCACAGAGTCAAGAGCACAGAGAAGCCAGCTGGTCCCTTCCCCTGCCTTTGGGTGGGACTACTCCAGACCATCCCACTCAGACGGGCTTCTGTCCCGGCCTTTGGGAAAAGGAGTTCCATGAGAACTGCAGTGAGGTATCATTGGAGGCAGGCAGAGGCCGTGAGCACAGCACAGCTTCCTCATCTGTCAGGTTGGAACGGCAATGCCTACCTTGTGGGATTGTTTTGAGGATTAAAGAGAAAGCATCTAGTATAGGCTATAGTAAACCTTTAATAAATGTAAGTTCCACTCCCCCTTCTAATTCAACCACAACTCATGTGGCAATTTATAGTCCTATGGGACTTGCAGACTGAAATATATGTGTCTGTCAGTCAGCAACATGTACTGAGAGCCGGTAATTTTTTTGCAGAATCATGCACCAGCCATGTGGTAGGGAAAGAAAAAGAAATAATAGACACTGTTGCTCTTGGAGCTTACGATGCAGTTGAAGTGAAAACACACATTGCATACACGTGCACACACACGCGTGCGCACGCACAGTTTTCAGAACCACGACAGAGCACTATCCAGTCCCATGTAATACACCACAAACTGTGTGACGTGAGAACTGAAAAAGGTCTCCAAGGGAACGGATAGGTGAATCAAAGGAATGAGGGGGGTGAGTACGTGTGTGTGCATGTGTGTGTGTGTGTCTTCAAGTACACCTTCTCATGCGTGTGCAATAGTGGGACAAGAACCATTCTCAAAGCAGAAGACGGGTTGGCCAAGTGTCAGAGCTGTGTGATCTATGGCAAGCTACGTAACGTCTTTGGGCATCTCTTTATCTATCAAATGAAGACAATGACATGTAACTCTCAGGGTGGATGCAAGGATTCAGTGGGTGTGATGACCTCTGTGGAGGTGCCTAGCACAGAGCCTGGTGCATCCTAACCCTCCACGGGTCTCCATCCCATGCCTCTACTCTCCGTTTCGCTCCTCCTCCTGCCCCAGACCACGCCCATCCTGGATCCAGACCGTCTGCTCCTGACTCCTGTCTTTGCTCCAAATGTGCCTTTGCCACGTTTTATGCCATGTTGCTCATTGTGCTAATTTTCCAGGGGAAATTACCAAGTCTGCCCTTTCTAAGCCATCCTGCTCATGCTGACTTCTCCTGGCCCCAGGCAGCGGAGTAATAATACATGAATGCTGAATGATAAATAGCACCGTCCACACAAATCTATCAGATGGTGCTGTGCAGATTTAAAAATGCAGACACCACATTTTGCCCCTGTTTCCCAAGCAAGGAGCCATGGCTGTGTTCTTTGAGGATGGCCCTCCAAGCTTAGAAGACAGCCTCATGGTGCGAACTGCCGGCCACCGTGGGGCGAACCAGCCTGGTGTGGTGTGCCGTTCTGTGTGAGCTGGAGTGTGGCTGTGAAACGGACTGGTGTTGGGATGTTGTGAGGGGTCATTGTGACCCAGGGAACCTCTTCTCAGTGCTATGGAGAGATTGCCATGGGGGGCTCAGAGCTGTGATGCCAGGAGAAAATCAGAGATGCAGAATGGATTTGTTTCCCGAGCGCAGGCAGCTAAATGCTCCAGATGTGGCTTTTGTCCAAGCTGTTCCCCCTCTACAGTAAATGTGTCTCCTGAAAAACCAAAAGCTCTGGGTCCCCTCCCAGCAAGCAGTCCACAGAGTAGAAGGCACTGATGTCTCCCTAGCCGCTTCCTTATTTTTTTAAGAAGAATATTTTGCATCATAAACCCTTTGATGAAGAAAGGGAGAGAGAGCCCTTAATGAAATATGTTAATCTGGGTAAGCCAGGCTCATATGAAAGGGAATATTAAAAGAGACAATATTCGCCAAAGCCGGCTCAGTACTCGGAGAGAGCTGAAAGGGAAAGGGAAGGAAATAAGGCTCCTGATTTCAGCTATTGAGGGTCAGAGAGATGGCAGTGATCAAGTTTGGAAAATCAGCTAGAGGCCACCAGATTTGACTCTGATGCATTAGCCCAGAAGGGTTGTGGAGAGAGAGCTGTTTTGTACCAACATCAAAGATGATTTGGGAACACAAGGTCAAATCCACCTGCAAACGACAGGCAAAAGCAGAAAAAAAGGGGCTACTCTCTGGGACATCCCCCCCCCAGCCTTTCTGTCATTGGCAGCTGAGTGAGGCAAGGAAGGGAAAAGCAAAGGATATTTATTGTGACTACAAAATGCAGGGGAACTGCAAGCCCAAAGTCAAGGACAAAAAAGTGGCTCTGATCTAAAACCAAAAATGGGTTTTAAGTGCCCAACACATGCCAAGTCAGGGAGACGGGCAAAGTTGTAGACCTGGCTTCTGTCTTCAGGGAGCTTAGCATCTCCTTGGGCAATTGCCACTGAAACATGAGTCCTCAAAGGGAGATCCTGTGCAATGAAGAGGACTCTAAATGCTGCAGAGGAGAAGAGTGGTGAAAGATGGGGCTGGAAAGAGGGGCACAAGCCAGATGCTGCAGGCCTGGGTCACGTTAAGAGATTTTATCTTTATCCTAAGAGCAAGAAAAAAGTATTGAAGAGTTTTATGCAAGAGGATGGCAGTATCCGATTTGTATTTTGGGAAGACCATTCTCCATGCCAAGATAGAGTGTTTGGTCTGTAAGAGGTGCTCAATCATATTTGTAGAATGAATGATGACTGCAGTGTGGAGAACAGATGGAAGGGGGCACACAGTGGGTTCTGGGAGACTAGCAAGTTAGGATGATATTTCCCTGGTCCAAGTGAGAGATGACAGTGGCTTGGCCTGGGGTAGGGATAGAGAGGGAGAGAAGTGGAGAGATTCAAGAGATGCTTGGGACACAAAAGCTATAGGACTTGATAGGCAAGGAGAGAGAGGGAAGAGGCAAGAAAACACCTAAGTTTCTGGCGCAACATGATGGGTGGTGGTACCATTTCCTGAGACGGGGAACCTAGGAAGGCAATGAGTTTACAGGGTGTATGGGCAAGACTTCTGTCTTGGACATGGTGAGTGTGAGGTGTCTGTGAAACATCCAAGAGGAGATGTCAAGGAAACAGATGGCAATAAGGGTCTGGAGTTCAAAGGAGAGGTCCAGGCTGGATACAAACCTGTGAGTCATCTGTGTAGAGGGAAATAGAAGCCATGGGGGGAGAAGTGTATGGGTGAAAGGAGAGCCTAGGATGGAGCCCTGAAGAACTCTAACCGTTAATGGTGGAGTATGGAATGTGCACCTGTAAAGCAGACAGAGAAGGAATGGCCCAAAAGATAAAAGAAAAGCCAGAGAGTGTTTCACCAGGGAAACCAAGGGAAGAGTGTTTCAGGAAGAAGGGAGAGGTCCGAGTGTTAAACCCACCTAAGAGGCCAAGTGAGAAGTCAGGCTTGGTGACCTGGGGGTCACCTATACAGTGAAGATGGGGTGCTGATGTCATAGGAGGGTGTGAGGAGGAAATGGTGAATGGCTACGTTGTCGAGCACCGCACCTGGCGCATCACGGGTGCTCGGGATAAATATTAGCGCCTCTTTTCCATAGCCCCTCTGTGTTCAGATGCATCATGTGGTCTCCTCCCTCTGCCTGCACTCATCAAAAATGAACGCACTGACTTGTGATCACTGTCCCTCTCCTACAAACAAGGGCAAATCAAGTATGATGTGTGAGCTGGCACCAGCTCCCACAATCCACAGAGAGAAGTGAACACCCGCCTGCACATCACTAGCCCCTTCCCTCCCAGACCAAAGAGGTGCCCACAGCGGGCAGGAGCCTGCGTATTTGCAGTTCTGGCTAAACTGCCAGCCACCAAGTGACTCTCCGGGTAGTTGGGGTGTTTTAAAAGACAAGGAGAAAATAATGTGTTTCTGAGCCTCCACAGCCTGCCATTTGGGCTTTGGCTCATGAAACCAAAGAATTAAATGCAAAACTGCAGATGGGGAGCTGGGCCAGTGCCCTTCAGAGATGCTGGGCCTGCGCAGCTAAAAGTGGTGTTTTGAAAAATATCATGAACTCAGTTAACCAGAATTTGGGGAAATAGTCTCTTCTGGTGAACTGATTCTCCTGATTTATCAGGCATTAGCTTAAAAAAAAAAAAGTCTCCCTAAAAAATCTTTCTAGAATGTGCTAGGCTCCTTTCCTGATTTAGGGATTAAACTGTTGTGAATACAATTTAATCTTTTCTGCTGAGAATTTTCAGGATCCTCTACTGGTGGATTTAAAATGCATGGAAAATTGGACTGAATAGTGACATCAGGGTATGCCTTGGGAAGATTTTTAAGCCCTACTATCAGCTTGTTTCTTTGTGCTTTGCCTTTTTTTCTTTTCAAAGTGAAGTGCCAATACTAATCTGGTTTTGAATTCTGGGTTTGGAAGGTCCTAGCTGAGGCATTGCTATAACTGCAGACCCTTCCCATTTTTCTCTGGAATCCCCTAGTAGGTGCACAGCAAAAATATATTAATGAATGATGGGATTCTTCTGGAGATGCAGCATGTTTACTGTCTCAGTATCCTGAGTGGCATTTATCTGGTATTTTTCACATTCTACAATTTTGCTAAACATTAGCCCTGGAATGGGCTGCCAGTCCCCCCAGATAAATCAGAAGCATGCTAATCCCTTTGTTGATTCCTGATCCGAAAGGCTCAGAGACCATTCTCCTACTGGTAAGAGAAAGAGGGTGGGATTTGGGCTGGGGACTCTAGCACTTGGTCTGTCCCCGTGACAGACCAAGTAACACTCAACCGCACAAGTGCACGAGGAAAGGAAATACAGAAGCACACCCAGAGAGAAGGAGAAAAGGGGAGAAGACTTGGCTTCCCCCTTTGCGCTGGGACCACTGGGTGGATGGGGTATCCCACAATTACAACCAGTCACTGACGTGGTGTGAGAGACCAGGAGTAAGGGCTCTGGCCAATCAGACCCTCAGGGACAGCAAGCAAATGGTGATCTTGGAAGGGACCTTGGGAAACATCTTGTCCGACCCCCATCTGAGGTCTGAGCTCACAAGCTGGCCCAGGGCAGACGAGAGTCAGGCTTCCTGGCTCTCCAGCCAGTGCATTTGCTGCTCATATCCTCAGGCATGGTCTCTTTGGTCTCTTTGAGCTTCGTGAGACAGACCCCT
Organism: Diceros bicornis minor; assembly: GCF_020826845.1. Lineage (NCBI taxonomy): Eukaryota > Metazoa > Chordata > Mammalia > Perissodactyla > Rhinocerotidae > Diceros > Diceros bicornis. Next base: position 19,298,734 of record NC_080746.1, read on the forward strand.
TGCACTCTCTGTGAAGTTATTAAGGCCTGTGTCCTCTTGTTGCAGTCAATGGGAGCTGACCCTTCTGGGCATCCAAGTTGAGATTGGGATGTGCTGATGCTTGAGGCTGGGGCGTGGCCTGGAGTTCACCTGGCTGTGGTTTGAAATGGGTGTCCTCTCTGCAGATTCCTGGGACTTCAAGCAGTCCACACGCAATATCTCCCCCACCATCAACCAGGCCAACATCGTGGACTTGCACCCGGCATCCATGTACAGCATTCGCATGTACTCCTTCAACAAGATTGGCCGCAGCGAGCCAAGCAAGGAGCTCACCATCAGCACTGAGGAGGCTGGTGAGCACCTCACCCTGCCACCCCTGCCCATGGCCTAGGGGATCAGGGCCATCTGGAGCCCACCCCCACCCTGTCCACTGGCAGTGGGCTTGCAATTAGAAGAGGGGAGGAGAGATCTCAAGGTATTTGCTTGTGTCTGCTTCTAGATCATTCCAGGCTCTTCTGTTTGACCTTTTCCAGATGGAGTTCTGGCTTTAGGGAGCTGTGCGTGGTTCTGCCCCACTCCCCTGGCCCCAGCCTGTTTGGAAAGGACAGATGTGCGAGATCTGCAAAGGATGGGGTACTAGTGCCCTGGATTATTTCCTGTGGCCTTTGTCATGGAGTTTCCCTGAAAGTTAAAACAAGATTTCTCTGGCTATATTTTTTCTTATTTGTTATTGAGAAATATAAAATAGTACAAAAAAGTACATATAGCATATATGTGCAGTTTTATAAATAATAGTAAGGTAAAACCTAGCATAACCAATACTCATTATAATTGCCAGCATGCCAGAGGTTCTCCCGGTGCCCCTTCCCAATCATAACCCCATCCCTCTCCCTGAAGTAACCAGTATCCCAACTTTCTCACTTTTCTTTTTTATCCTGTCACCACAATGTATATACACATAAACCAGATAGTTCAGTTTTGCCTATTTTCCAATAGAATGTGTTCATGAAATCATACTTCATATATTCTTTTGTGTCTTCCTTGTTTCAATCAATATTATTTTTGTGACCTTCATGTTGGTAGTACAGCTATTATCGTTTGTGCATCTTCAGTGCTGTATAGTATTCCATTTCATGACTACACCACAGTCTGTTTGTCCATTCTACTATAGATGGACATTGGTTGTTTACAGTTTGGAGCTGTGAGCATTCTTATACTTGTGTGATATACACAGGTTCATGAGTTTCTCTAGGCAATATAAGCAGTTGTAGAATTACAGAGTCTTCAGACGGGCATACTTCTACAAAAGTAGAAGTAGACTTCATACCAAAAATGCCAAAATGTTTTCCAAAGTGTCATACCAATTTGCTCTCCCATGATCAATGTATAAGAGTTCCTGCCACTGTACATCCTTGCCTAACTTCATACTATCAAACTTTTAAAAAGTTTTTTGCCAGCCTGCTGGATGTGGAGTAGTACCTCATGTCATTGTTTGCTATATTTTCAGCAAATTATGGAGAATGAAGAGGAAATGTAGACCCTGTGATCATTTTAGGGGGACTCAAACAGAGGTTCTCTGCTTTTGTATATGAGCTTTTCCTTTCTCCCCATCAGTCCTCCAGCTCAGGAGGATGAGAGTGACAACACAGGACTCTATTCTTCCAAGACTTGATTTGCAATGTTGTTTCTTCCCCCACCAGCTCCTGATGGGCCTCCCATGGATGTCACTTTGCAGCCAGTGACTTCACAGAGCATCCAAGTGACTTGGAAGGTAAGTGAGGTTGAAGGCATTTCCCCTGAAATTCCTCCTTGCATCCTCCCTGCCCAGGAATGAGGCCAGCAGGCTTGCTGGTCTCTCGTCTCTTATAATACCTATGCCTGTGTTTTTTGCTAAACTCAGTGAAGGTGGAGGGGAGGAAAGAGAGGAGGACAAACGGGCAGGTCCACCCACCAATCCCCACTCCCTCCTTCACGCTGGCTCTCTGATGGAGGCCTGTGTGTGTGGTGGGATGAAGAACTTGGCAATGCCAACAAGGGAAGATGGTTTTCCCACCACACTGGCCTGTCCTCCAAACCCCAAATGTTGCAATAGGTTGGGAGTTGAATTTGACTTTGCACAAAGTTCAAGGGGGCCCTGTGGATGATGAGAGATGACAGGACAGGGTCTCACCCTCGTCTTGGCCCTGTGACTGGAGCTGGGAGAGACGGTGATGCCATCCCCTGTCTTCTCAGGGTGAGGCCTTGGACAAGAGCCTTGGTCTTTTCAGGTCTCAATTTCTTACTCTAAATAAAATCAAGATGACGATAACTGCCCTCCCTACCTCTAGGGGTTCAGGAGCTGTAGAGAAAACAGACCAGTATGTGCTGCAGCCATTTCTAAGGTGCAGAGACCTGTAAATTCTAGAGGATGTCTGAAGACTCTGTCGCTTAAGGAAAATCTTAGAGGAGATTCCACAGCTGGGCAGGGAAACAGATCAGAATAACCTTGAGCAGGACCAAGAAACGCCTTCCTGGGTAACTGGCCTCATTGCCACGTCCCTGCCGTGGGCACAGAAGGGCTGCCAATGCTGATGGCTACCTGTTTCACTGCATTGTCCAGTCTCCCAGTATCTTCTTACACTAGCTTATCTGACCCTCTATTCCTGTGGGGGGGCCAGAGGAGGTGTTTGTATCCCCATCCATCAGAGGAGGCGATGGCATAGAGACGCAAGGTGACTTGCCCACAGCCATTCAAGTAGTAACAGGTGCAGGACCTAAACGTACATAGCCTGGAGCCCCAGCCCAGTCTCCCCGCCACAGCCCACTGCGTGGAGTTCAGGAACAGAGAGCTTTCTTAGGGCCCATCTGTGCTCTGCTTCTTGGAACTTTCCCACCTCAACCCTGGGGCTCGCGGAGTTGCCTCGTCTGCATCTGGGATCAGACGTCCAAGGTCATTTTCTGACTCTTACTCCCCAATGGGAAAAGCCCAGGCGCTTTAGTCCTCCTTCTGGGCCCTTCCACAAGGTAGACTTGAGAATGGAAGAGATTCACACGGGCCTAGTGATATTTTCCCTAAAAAGACTGCGCTCTTGTGTGCACACGCACACACACATACACACACAGATAGACAGCAGAGCCTGGTTCCTTCCCTCCCTAGAGAAATGACCAGGATGAAAGTGGGGCCAGAGCTGGGCAGTTGGTCCTTCCTGGGGACCAGCCCACCTATAGATGCCTGGAGCCGTGGTTCCCCTCCAGATTCAGATCTGGACTCCAGAGCTTTCCTCAGAAACTAGGGATGAAGCCCGGAGTCCAATCTCCAAGTCTTGTCTGCATCCTGGCTCTGGACCCATTTCCTAGGAATACTCCGAGGAAGCCAGGAGGTGGGGGCGGGGAATGAATAAGTATGTAAGACACTGAGACGTTTGGCTACAAAGCTCTGACCTGGAGGTCGATAAAAATTTAGAATCAGATTTATATCTCCAAAGTCTTATAATGAAAAATAAAATTGATTAGAAAGTTAGAACTTCAGAATGAACCAGCCCGTCAATAAATTTGAGACTGACTTCTCAGGGGATTTTTTTTTTTAACACCAAGAAACAGATTAATGAAAAATAAAGATTCACTCAAAGGACAAGTCACTTCATTTTAAGACTCTTTCCGCGAGATGGATCGTCACTGCTTTATGACATAAATTTTCAATCAGCCCTATTGATTTCTTAATGCGTCAGAGAAATATTGTTAAGATTGATTTAAATCCTGAGTGTGTCTGATGGAGGGGTAGTGTAGGGGAGAGAGAAAGAGGCAGAAGAGGAAAGAAAAAGAGAGAGAAAGGAGGAAAGATTTGTATAAATATGTGAATGTATATATGCATGTAGCAGGGCATTCCTGGATGTCTGTCCAAGGCCTCTGCCAGTATACGTTGATATGGATGAAGGTTGTGTGGTGCTGTGTTCAGGTGCACATCATGGTACAGGTGGCTCTGGGTATGTAGACGTGTGTTGTTGTGGATATCAGAATGCGTGTCAGTATGGAAGTGATATGAACGTATATGTCAGTGTGAAGACAAGGGTATCCTGAAGATATGTTTGTGTCTATAATAGATGTCTGTGTGTGTGAGTGTGCATAGACAGACGAGTGCAGATACGAGACCGAGATTCAGAAATTCACCTACTTACAAACTAGCAACAGGGCTGCCCAAGTGCAGAGAGAAACATTATTCAGGCATTAACAAAAAGTCGAGTCGATTAAATACACACACACACACCCCTATTTAGTGAGTTCAAAACAATTACATTAAATTAAAAACTTCATTTTATTGAGTTAACAGTGAGCTTAAAAATGCAGTTCATTTAAAACATTCATTGAATTAAAAAAACAGTGGGGCTGTTTTACTAACTTAATTGTTTTTGATCTCCCTATTTTTTAGTACAATAAAAGGTGGGCTTTTAAATTAACTTCATTGTCTTTAAAACCCTGATTCAAGCTGTTTTCATATGCAGTAGGGTAGGGGCTCTCGCTCAATTTATGGATGGGCAGGCCCACTTCATTAAAGGCACCAGTTTCTATTTGTGGGTCTAAATATATCCGGCCAGGGGTAGGTGTGTGGATTAGGATGTTGGCTTTGATGAGACTGGATGTGTGTTTTCCTGGTTCTAGATGTGAGGCGATGTACCGGGATCGTGGGGGGGATGGGGGGGCAGGGATGGGCAGGGGGGTGCTTGTTGTGTACCAGGGCTCAAGCTTGGGGTGAAAGGATGTTTTCCAGCCCCAGACTGATGCTAGTGGAGTTTTCTCCAGTCACCTGGCTGACTAGGATCAGCCCTTCATTCCCGCCAGCCTGGCCAGAGCTCTGAAATGCCCCCTTCTCACCACGTGTTGCCCATCTCGGTCCCTCAACCAAGGAGCTGGCTCCAGGCTTCAGCCCTCAACACACCCCAGCCCTTGGCCAGGATGTCCCGGGCAATCCAGCCACATGCTCCAAGAGGGGTGGGCCCACACAAAAGTCAAGGCCTCTTTTTTTTTTTTTTAACTTGTAGTAAAATATACGTACCATTTTATGTACATAAAATTTACCATTTTAACTATGCTTATGTGCAGTTGAGTGGCATTAAATATACTCACAATGTTGTGCAATCATCACCACTATCCTCTCCAGAACTTTTTCATGATCCCAAACAGAAACGCTGTGCCCATTAAACAATAACTCCCCACCCACCCATCCCCAGCCCCCAGTAACCTCTATTCTACTTTCTGTCTCTATGAATTCGCCTATTCTAGGTACCTCTTAGAAGTTGTATCATACTTTTGTGTCGACCTTCTTTCACTTAGCATAATGTCTTCAAGGTTCTTCCATGTTGTAGCATGTATCAGAATTTCATTCCTTTTTAAGGCTGAATAATATTCCATTGCATGTATAGACCACATTTTGTTTATGCATTCATCTGTCCATGGACGCTTGGGTTGCTTCCACCTTTTGGCTGCTGTGAATAATGCTGCTATGAACAGGGTCTACAAGTATCTGTTTGAGTCTCTGCTTTCAATTCTTTTGGGTAGATACCAAGGATGAATTGCTGAATCAAAAGGTAATTCTATGTTTAACTTTTTGAGGACCTGCCAGACTGTCTTCCACAGGGGCTGCACCACTTTACAATCCCACCAGCAACGCACAAGGGTTCCAATTCCTCCACTTCCTCACCAACACTTGTTGTTTTCCATTTTTTGATGATAGCCATCCTAGTGGGTGTGAAGTGATGTCTTGGGACTCTCTCTTTTTATTCAAATTAATTGCTCACCTCCCTCTCCATATGGTTACTTTTTGTCTACTGTTCCATTTCTCCCAGGCCCCTGAGCCCATGGCCAATGATATCCCTATTCAATCATTCATTTATTCTAGAAATATGTATTGAGGGCCTACCGCATGCCAGGCACCATTCTAGACATGAAGAGTACAGCCGTAAACAAAACGGACAAGACTCCTCGTCCTCCTGGCGCTTACATTCTAATAGGTACAGACAGTCAGACACATGAGTAAAATATATAGAATGTCATATGATGATAGTGCTATGGAGAAAAATAAAGCCAGGAAGAAATATAAGGAGTACTGGACAGAGGGCAGGGAGCAATCTTACATCAAGAGCCTAAGGAAGGCCTTATTAAGAAGGGGGCATTTCAGCAAAGACACCACAGAGGTGAGGAGGCGAGCCATGTGCATATCCAAGGAAAGAGTGCTCCCCCTGAGATGGGAATGTGCCTGTTGTGAACAGCACAGAGGCCAGCGTGCTGGAGCGTAGGAAGCACAGGGAGATGGATCTGAGAGGCAATGGGGGGTCAGCTCAGGTAGAGCATGTAGCCATTATAAGGACTTTGGCTTTCACTCCAAGTGAGATGGGAGTCTTTGAGGGGTTGGGAGCAGAGGAGTGAGATGATCTGACTTGGGTTTCAAGAGCGTCATCTCAGAGTGCCACTGTGTCTTCGTCTCCCCTCCCCCTACCCTCACCCCATACTCACAGGCACCCAAGAAGGAGCTGCAGAACGGCGTCATCCGGGGCTACCAGATCGGCTACAGAGAGAACAGCCCTGGCAGCAATGGGCAGTATAGCATCGTGGAGATGAAGGCCACTGGGGACAGCGAGGTCTACACCCTTGACAACCTCAAGAAGTTCGCCCAGTATGGGGTGGTGGTCCAGGCCTTCAATCGGGCTGGCACGGGGCCCTCATCCAGCGAGATCAATGCCACCACCCTGGAGGATGGTGAGGGCACCAGCAGGGGATAGGGGGTGCAGATCCTAGTCATGGGCAGAGCTGGGGCTGCCAGACAGGGCTTGGGGCCCTTCCACTGCTCCTGGGCCCCATTGTGGTCCTGTGGTCCACACTGGCTCCCTGGATCCCTCCATATCTTCTTGCCCATTGGCTCTTCGAGGGATGCTTGGTCCATTCAGCACCCTGGGCCAATCCATCCATTGGCCGGCTGTCTATCCATCACTTGCTGATGCTCTGCCCATCAGTATATCTGTTGACCTATTGGCCTGTCTGAGCGCCTGTCTGTCACCTATCTGACTTTCCGTCCATGCTTCTCCCTCTGCCTTTTCCTCCTCCCTCCTGCTGGTCTCTCATCCATCTCTCTTCACAAGCTCTTTCCTGTACAACCTGGGTCCTGTTTCTTATCGCTTACAGCCTCCAGGATGGAAAAAGGGCAGAAGCCAAGTTACCTTGGTACTTCTGGGCTGGAACCTGCCCACCATCTGTTTTAGGGACCTGAGATGAGACTGTGGAGTTGCGAAGTCCCAAGATCCATGTAGCAGAGAATTTAGAGCCTGACTTTTAAAACTTTGTTCTTTGAGGGCTAGAGAGGACTCCCAACTCTGATGAGTAAGAGGCCCGGTTTCTCAGGGGGAGAGGGTTAGGAAGAGCAGGAGCACACCTGCTCTCCGAGCACAGAGACCAGCTGGTCCCTGAGCCTGTGCCAGGAAGGGAACGAAGACGTGGCCCTTGATGGCCCCAGAGATGGTGCCAGGAGGTCACAGCCCCTCAAAGAGCAGAATAAAGAAGAAACAAAGCATTCTCCCAAGTTTCCTTCTTGATGCCTCAGCCCAAAACCAGAGTCTGAGATTATAATCTGTCACCAAGTCTGAGCCTGCCCCCAGCAGAGGGAGGGGAGTGACTGTCCTGGGAGCATAATGCCATTGCCCATGGCCCATCAGAATACCCAGCATTCCACCATTAGAGAGTCATTCCTCTAGGTTAAGCAGTGCCCTCTCCCTATCTCGTTCTCTCTGAAAAGGCAGACACCCTTGGGAGGGAGGACGCATCAGGGCAGAAACACCTGAAAGTAGATTAGCTCATACCAGGAGTTCTTGACTCTGGCTACAAATTGGCATTATCTGGGGAGCTTTAAAAATACTGATGCCGGGGCCGGCCCCGTGGCTTAGTGGTTAAGTGCGCGCGCTCTGCTGCTGGTGGCCCAGGTTCGGATCCCGGGCGCGCACCAACACACCGCTTCTCCGGCCATACTGGGGCGGCGTCCCACATACAGCAACTAGAAGGATGTGCAACTGTGGCATACAACTATCTACTGGGGCTTTGGGGAGAAAAAGGGAAAGAGAAAAAAAGAAGGAGGATTGGCAATAGATGTTAGCTCAGGGCTGGTCTTCCTCAGCAAAAAGAGGAAGATTGGCATGGATGTTAGCTCAGGGCTGATCTTCCTCACACACAAAAAAAAATACTGATGCCCAGGCTTCATCCTCAGAGATTCCCATGTAATTGCTCTGGGGCACAAGCTGGGCTTTGAGAAGGAGCAGACTTCAGTAGGCCCAGGCAGTGGGCCCCTGGGAAAAATGGAGAATGCAAAAAGAGGGAAGGGCACATAGCAAGTGAAGAGGCACAGAGAAGCCCAAGGGGAGAGCCACAGGGCAACTGGTCCCCCTTCCCCATCCCATCCCCTCATCATCCCCCACTGGCTCCCTCCCCTCTGTGATGCTGGCCAGAGGCTGGGCTGGGTTGAGGAAGATCAACTTGTCACCTCTTAAAACCAGCAGCACTAACCACCAGAGGTGCTCTGACACGGTGGTTCTCAAACCTGAGTGTATCCCCAAAATCTCCTGGAGGGCTGCAAACAGATTGCTGGGCCCACCGCCAGAGGGTCTGCTTCAGCAGGTCTGGGGAGGAGGCCAAGAATTTGCATTTCTAATACATTCCTGGGTGATGCTGATGCTGCCGCTACTGGTGCAGGGAGCACCTGTGAGAACCGCAGCACCAACAGCTAGGTCATTACCCATAAGTGGAGCCAAGACTCACAGAGGTTAGGTAACCTGTCCAGAAGCGCCCATCTAGGAAAGAACAGAGCCCAGATCAAATCCAGGTCTGACTCTGGGTCCCATGCTCTTTCTACTTCACTCCGTTGTTACCCTCTTCCTTGGGAGCAAGGCTGGATGCAGGACCAAGTGACGTGGATGCAAGGTGCCCAGGAAAGGCACGTCCAAGGCCAACAGCTGTCCTGAGCCCACACCAGCGTGCCCGACCGAACGCTCAGCTCCCGTCCGCCCAGGGCCAAGCCCGACAGCAGCCAGGCCGGGCCTACCTGTAGCCTCCATCGGGGCACCGCCTCCCTTGCTGTGGGGCCGGGGGGCCTGGAATTTCCAACAGAGAGATCAGCATGGGCCAGTGGCGTCATTTTCAAAACAAAGGAGGAGAGGGGGAAGAAAGTTTCCAGCAGCATTTGCTCAGCAGTTTTTCATCCTTAATTAAGGCCCTCGTTAGCCTGTCAGATCCTGATCGTTTCCTGGCAATATTAGCGCTCCTCCTGGGGTATTCAAGGGCCCCTGCTTTAGCAATAGTGTCTTTTCCATAATTACATTACCTTCATTCTATTCGAACGGGCGATCTGTATTAGTTTATTACACTGGGTCCCTAATTACATGGTGCTTATATTTTTACACCTAAGTAATATGAAACAATAATCATTCTCAAAGAGGATCGTTAGGATGATGTATTATCATTTAAATGCTCATAAAAATTAGAGTTGCCTCTTGTGGGGCAACGGGATCCAATTACCTTCCATCCAGCCTGTGCCTCCTTTCTCCCACTCAGAGCGAGGCAGACGCAGCCTTTCCCTCGGCCCCCGGCTCCTAGGAAGCCAGCGGGACGTGACACCAAAGTTCTCCCTAGCCAAAGTGGCTCCTGGGCCTGGTGTCCCCACCATCTATCATCTCAGAAAGGGTGTCTGCACCAGGGCCAACCCCAGGGGTGGGGCTTAGGTTAAGCTCAGAGGTGGCTCTGGATGGAGAGAGTTAAAGACGGGTGGACCACCTAAGTTGGCTCAGAGAGTGTCTGCCCATCGTCTGGGGCATTTTGGTGTGTTTATGTGCAGAGATAAGGGACAAAGGTGTAATGGTCCCAGAAGTGCTAACGGTGTCTATGGAACCTCTTCTCCCTTTCACCAGGGTTAATTGGAATCCTCTTTCCTTCTTTCCCTTCCCTTTAGCTTGGCACAAGGACACAAGAGTCCTTAGGGCCAGGCCTTGGCTCAGACCCCTGGTCAGACGACAGAAGGGCTGGCAGCCATCAGATGAGATCACCAATTGCAGACACCGCCAGGGCCGGCTTGGAGGGCTTCCAGGTTCTGTTACATTCAGCAGAGGTGGACTCCCGGGGCTGTGGCGCCCACTGGTGAATTCCCAGGGGCGCATGCCCGGAGTTCATCACCTTCCTCCCCCAGCGTTTACCGAGAACCGGGAACGTGCTGCCCAGAGAGCAAGAACCAACTCTGAAAAGATCTCTATTTACCCAAATATCCAGGAAAGGAGACTTGGTTCACTTCCTGGCCACCCAGCCCAAATTCTCACAATCATTGAACCAGGAGGTCTGTCCACTTTTCTAACCAGAAGTTTCTCTGGCTGGACAGCAGGGCCCGGCCTGGGACACATAGGTTGTGTTGTACCTCCCTGACTGGGCCCTTCGGTTCTCCTCCCACCCCATGCAGTGCCCAGCCAGCCCCCCGAGAATGTCCGGGCCCTGTCCATCACTTCTGATGTGGCTGTCATCTCCTGGTCGGAGCCCCCGCGCAGCACTCTCAATGGCGTCCTCAAGGGCTATCGGGTCATCTTCTGGTCGCTCTACGTTGATGGGGGTGAGTCGGCTGGGTCTCAGGTGGGGGTCTGCATCTATACTTACTTAGAGCTGAGCATCTTCCCAGGGGCTGTCACGTGGAAGTGCACCACCCCCTGCTGCACACATTTCCCCGGGCCAGGGCCGGGGGCCAGGGTAGGTGGTGGTACGTGGTCACCTCTCTGATGGCAGTGGCGGGGGGCAGGTGGGGACACCAGCTGCTCCTAGACAATGGTATGTTTGGGAATGACTTGAGGGGTGGCTTTTGCTTTTCTAATGTAATGAGTTGATATTAGGCCTTTATGGCCATATGAGTCAGCAGGGAACAGTTGGCACAGTCAAATGGGGCCATTGAAGAGAGTTTAATGAAGGTACTGCTTTCAGAGGGGTGGGGGGGCACCTGGGACTAGCACCAGCAGGAAGCTGTTACCACCTAGGCCTGAGGGGCAAGAGGAGGAAGCAGGGTCACCGGAACCTGGGAAGAGACGCCCCTCGGCCAGGCGGCAGGATGTGCAGTCTGTGCAAGTGAGTTGCCCAGGACCTGGACACAGGTGGAGAGGGGCACGCCATGGAGCTGGGGTAGGAAAGCAGAGGGAGAAAAACCAAGACAGTGGCCCGACCCCTTGGGTACTCTCCTTCCCCTGGGATGCACTGGTCCAAACAGGCCTATGTAGCCCCACAAACACACCAAACCCTCACCCACTGGTATAGAGAGACCTTGCAGTGATCAGGAGGTCTGCAGTCAGGTAAGCCAGAGGCCCAGCATCCCAAATGATGGAAATATTCTACTGGGGCCACAAAGGGCTCCTATGAGTTTCCCTCTCAGGATCCCGAGCCTTTTGCCACCGGTCCCCAGCCCCTCCCTTCTTTCCTGGAGAACCTGGGACTTCAGCTCCTGGTCATCTCTCCAGGGCAGCTGCCCTCCCTTCCCCACCTGGATTCTGCTCTGCCCAGACACACTGCCAACAGGACGTGTCTTTCCCTGCTACCTCCTCCACTGCCTCCTCCAAAGACAGAGAGGCCTGGAGTTCAGGGGTTTGCTCTCCAAAGGTCCCCCAAGCTCTTATGCTGTAAGATGGCCTCACATATTTGTGCTGAGGCAGGTAAGGGGTGGTCCCTCATTTTCCAGAACTTGCTTCCTCTTTTCTAAGCCTGCAGGCTTACCTAGGTCAGTTCCTTCAGGTGAGGAAGGCATTGGCCTCTCTAATCTCCACAGGCCACCACACTGCCCTCTTCCTATCTTTTTCTCTGGCTCCAGTTCTGGACAGATCCAGCCTGGTTTCTGACCTCCTGGAAAAGGAAGGTCCCACCACTCAGGCCTCCAAGGTTTCCCCGGCAGTGACCTAGAGTCCCCTGAAGCTGAGCATGGTGGTCTCACCCTCTCGACCCTGGCAGACTGCTGCCCTCCCCTGGCCAGGCCCTTTGCCTTGGGCCCTTTGCCTGCACCAGGTCCCCGGTGAGGTGCTGGGGTGGGTTGGCAGGCTTTTGTCTTCTCCAAGGCCTGTCCTCAGCCGGTGTCTGGGCCTGTCTGTCTGAAATCCCAGTAGTCCCAGTGGGAGGGCTGTCAGCTCAAAGCCTGTCTCTTTCCTCCTTCTAAGACCCTGGCCCTCCCATGGGACCCTCTCCCTAAGCTCTTCTTCAGAGTCTACAGCAAGTTCCTTGGCAGAGCTGGGATGGCAGGTCCTCAGTGAGCCAGAGGAAGGCCCGGCCCTTCCTGGCTGTGGCTGTCAGCTCCACCAGCCTCGCCCAGGTTCTATGTGCGTGTTCTTTGCAGGGAGGGTGTCCTCAATGGTAGAGAAGGTAATGGGGTCTTAGCCTTTACACTACTGAGAGTTCAGTGTGCTGGCCCAGGAGCAGTCAGATGCAGGGGAGGCAGCCTCAGCTGGTCACAAGTCATCCCAGGATGATACACCATCTAGGGAGATCTGAGAGTCCAAGGAGGCACTGGGGCAGCAAGGAGGAATGGCTGTTGACCGTCGCGCCTGGCCTAGGCTCCCCTCTGGGTCCAGGTCACTCCTGGGGTCCCTCACATGAGTCAGGTGGAGGAGGGGGAAATGTTGCTTGGAGAGATGGAAGTATTCTAAAGGGAGAGTATTAAGATGAATTTGGTGCAAGGTCGGTTGGGGGCTGAGGCCAGGCCGATAGGTGCTACTCACCCTGGTTGGGTCATGTGGGGAGAGATGTGGCCTGGGAGCAGTGCCCCGAATCTGACCCCATGTACCTTGAGCTGGAGGGTCCCCCTAGTCTCCACCACCATGGAGTTGAGGTCTGAGCCCGGTGGAGTAAGGCCTGACCAGAGCCCAGGCTGGCGGAGGCAGGGGGACTGTGGCATGGCCAGCCTGGGCCGCATTCAGAGGTCGCTTGTCCCCGGCAGAGTGGGGCGAGATGCAGAACATCACCACCACGCGGGAGCGGGTGGAGCTGCGAGGCATGGAGAAGTTCACCAACTACAGCGTGCAGGTGCTGGCCTACACCCAAGCCGGGGATGGCGTGCGCAGCAGCGTGCTCTACATCCAGACCAAGGAGGATGGTGAGTCCTCTCTTCCGGCCAGCCTGGCCTCGCCCATGGGGACAGGCTCCCCCAGGGCCTGTTGCTGAGCACTGCCCTTGAGCCGCCCCACTGCTCACCCCCATCCGAGCAGAAGGGTGAGAGCAAAGCACCATCCTTTCTCCTCTCCCGTCAATTAGTTGTAGGCTGGCTTTGAGGACTCTGAGGCCCTGCTTTGGGAGAACACTGCTTATGAGGGATGGTGGCAAAATGCCCTGGACTCATGCCCTGCATGAACATAAGCAACCATAACCCCCTCCCCCTGCAGCACTGGGTCGGAGACCAGATAAAGCCTGTCCTCCCACCCCCATCCCAAGGACATCCATTTGTGGCATCTGCTTCCTGCAAGGTTCAGTCTGGTTTCCTCTGGATACAGACGGTTGGGATTGGGGGAGAACAGAAGCATCACCCCACATATCCCAGGTTAGGGACTTGGCAGTCACCCTGCAGAGGCCCCAGAATGGGCCAGACCTTGGACTCTGGTGTGCTGGGGGGGATCTCAGGGAGGGAGTGAGATGTGCCTCCATTTGGAGCTGTAATGTCAAGGCCCTTCCCGGGGGTGCAGAACTGGAGGAAAACCAGAAATAAGGAGCCAACTTCAAGGGTAAAGTGACGAAGAAAGAGGGTGGGGGAGGCTGGGAGCTGAGTCAACTAGGAGAGAGCAGGTCAGGAGAAGGGTTAGATTTCCAACCAGGGCCTAGAGCTGTACACCTTTGGGGTCCTCATTCACAGGGAGCACTGTGTCCAGGAGGTGCCATGTTTGACTGAGCACAGCTCTGGGCTCCTGCCCCCAGTCTTTCCACTTTCTTCCTCAGCCCACCCCACTCCATCACTTAGTTGATTCTACACGTTCTGAGCCAGGTGCTGTATTATTAGAAGAGTCAGTTTATGTGGAGAGTGGCTGGCACACAATGGCACTTAATAAAGTCGCCATCATTGGCATTATGGCTTCCTTCCCACTCAGCCTCAGCGTTTTCAAAGGATGCAGAGAGCCACAGTCTAGGTCCTACCCATACAATTTGGCAGAAGGTGCTGGAGCGGTTAGAGGAGTTGGAAGGGAGCCACTCAGACTGGGAGTGAAGGTGGAGAAGTTCCCAGTGCAGCCCAGCGCTAAGTGACCAAACAAGCTCCCAGCTCAATGCTCCCTACTCTCCCTAAGCCCCTCCCCTTCCGTCAAATCAGCCCCCTCCCCCACTTAAGCCCTGAGCAATTAAATATTTACCACCTGCCTGCCCTACTTTTCTTGTCATTAATCCCCCCATCAAGGCTCCCTGGGACAGCTCCGGGCAGAGCCACTTGCTCTTGTATGGAGACCGACAGGGATGGTGGTCGGAGGGGCCTCACACACACAGGCACCTTCCCAGCCTCTAGAAATGAACGACTGAGGCCCCTAGACCTCTTGCATCCTATTCTGATGCAAGGCCTGAGCCATAAGCTCCTCCACATGTTCAGCTGACCAAGGTGAGGCCCCACAAGGGAATCCAAAGGTCTGGGGGCACTGTCCCCCCCACAAGGAGCTTTCAACCCTCAACCCTAGAGTTGCCTGCAGAGCCACACGCAGGGACATGCACAGGCCAGGGCCAGGGCCTCAAGGCAGCAGCTTCACAGAGTAGAAGGGGCCCTGGTAAACACAGCAGACGTGCCTGCCCCAGCCTGGCATTTACTGGCAAGTCACTTAACCTTTCTGAACCTCAGTTTCCTCATGATAAAATGGGGACAGTGATTCTCATCAAGTGGTTATAGGAAGCAAGTTAACTATAAAATCCTTTTTAAAATGTCAGGTGCTAGCAAATGGGAGTTGCTTTATGGTGCTGGCAATGAAATGACTACTTCCAGTGGACGCAGGTGCCCCCCAGGGAATCCGTGCTCCCAAAGGGAGGCCTGGGCCAGAAGGGATCCACTGTCAGATGAGGTCTCATTCAGAATGGCAGTCATAACTTGACATGTGTGTGATGTGCTGACATAAGCATGAGTTAGCCTTCCTAGTAGGTATTATCAGTAGGTATTTCCATTTTAGAGGTGAGAAAAGTGAGGCCTAGAGAGCTAAGCAACTTGCTGAAGGTCACTCAGCTAATTGGTGGCAAATCAAGGCTTTCTGGCCTCCATATCCTCTATACTTTCCATTATACCACTTGGATCAGTTAGGAAGCTTTTGGTTGGGAATAATACAACTAAAAAAAAGATGTAGGCAATAAGCACATTTATCATCACACATAATGAGAAGTCTTGAGTAGGGCAGCTCTGGGGTTGGTTAACCAGTGGTTCCCATCTTTCTGCTCTGCCATCCTCCACATGTCATGATTTCCAGATATTCCTCCCATGATTTCGAGATGACTGCATCACACCAGACAAGACAGAGTTCAGAGCGAGAGAAGCAGTCTCCTCCTGTGGGCGTGCCTCTCTTGGGAGTGAAGGAAACCTTTCCCAGACACCCCCTCAACAGATTTACCTCATTTCCCCATGGCCACACTGAGCAACATGCCTCTTGCTAAGCCAGTCACCAAAAGGGGAATGGAATTATCATGGCTGACTTCCCCCAAGCACGATAAATCCTCTGGTGTAGGTGATGGCAACAGCTTTCTCTGAAGGGTGGAGGAGTATGGGTACCCAAGCAAAAGTGAGGTTCTGTTTGTAAGGAATAGGAAGGAATGATGGCAGATGGGTAGGCAGACAACTGTGCCTGCTCCACCAGTGCTGCCCCAACTCCACCGGGTTCTCCTATTTGTAGGTGGCAGTTATTATAGTTATTTCTCCCCTGACTTGGAAAGCAGACAGGCCCATGTTCCAATTCCAGCTCCGCCTTGGAAGCTTGGGCAAATATCCTAATCTGAAGACACTGTGACACCCTACCTACCCCTCTCAGGATTTTGCATTTTTCCAAAGAAAAAGTTATCAGGAAATTTAGAGAAAAGCAAAAGAAACAAAAAGATAAGCTGCAAACATATAAATTCAAGCTCATTTCTTAATTCCAAATCTCTCAGTCTGAGCTTGGTTTCGGGCTGGCTTGGCTGGACTCAGTTCATGAGCGACAAAGCCTCTTGCCTGCTCCTCTGTGAATACCAAATACAGCTACATGGCCTCAGAGTGCAAAGTTGAGTTGGACTTTAGACCACTTTAAAGATCTTTGACTGAAGAAGAGGCTTGACTAGACCCGTGTTTTAGGATGGTAACTGTTGTAAACGTGTGGAGGACTGACTGCAGGAAGGGGATGAGGACTAGAGTCAGAGAGGCCTGTTAGAACCTGTGGGCATCTAGGCAGAGAAGAGGAAGGTGTGTGCTGGGGCAGCAGCAGTAAGGATGAAGGGAGGAGGAGGGACAAGTTCAGAGAAATATATCAGAGGATTTCCACTTCCAGTAGTGGTGGACTAGATAACTCAAACCCACTCTCCTTCTTGCTGAGGACACTAGGAAATCTAGATGAAATATTTTTTTAAAACACCTGCTTGAAAGCATCAGAGAGCTGGCAGGAGAGTGAAGAATTACTGGGCCAGCATCCAAGGGAGAATGGAGGCCCAGGAGGTGAGCCTGGCATTTGGAACAGCTCTTCCCCTGGGGGACATTTGCTGAATATGGAGGCTGTGGCTGAGAATCTGAGCAGCACTAGAAAGACAGGAATTGGAGGCCAGGGCCTGCATAGGTGGGTGGGTCTGTCTGGCGAACCCCCCTCACTTTGAGTTGAGACCATGAAGGACAGCACTCTAGGATTAAAAGTGGACCAAAAGTTGACAGCTCAGCTTCAAATCATCTCAGTCCTAGAATTGTAGATTGAGGAACCCCAGGTTGCTAGTGCCCCAGAATGCAGGTACCTGTCAGAAGCAAACATGAATTCTCTCTTGAGGAAGATTATATCGTCTGAGGCAACCAATTATTTCTACAAACAATTTTGCAAACTATGTGTCTGGCATACGATAAAAAATAATGGGGACAATGTGAACAAAAGCCAGCAGAAAAAAAAGAAACAGACCCACAAGGATTCCAAACATAGGTTTTATTAAATATGGACTTTCAAATAATTATTCTTAACAAGATCAAAATTTTAAGAGAATTGGAAACTATCAAATGGAAAATCTAGAAACAAAAACTAATACCTGAAATTAAGAGCTCAGTAGATAGGTTTAATAACAAATTAGACACAGCTGAAGAGATAACTAGTGAACTGGAAGATAGATCGGAAGGAAAAATCCAAGTGAAGCACAGAAAGACAAATGAATGGAAAATAAAAGATCAAGTAAGAGACATAGAGCAGTGATTTTTCAAACTTGACTGTGCATACAAATCACTTGGGGATCGTGTTAAAATTCAGATTCTGATTTTGTAGGTCTAGGGTGGAACCTGAGATTTTGCATTTCTAACATGCTCCCAGGTGACGCTGCTGCTGATCCATGGACTGAATTCGGAATATCAAGGACATAGAGGATAGAAGAAATCCCAAAGAAGAGGAGAAAGAGAATGGGAAGAAGATTAAATGTCTGAAAACATTTCAAAACTGATGAAAGACATCAAGCCACAAATGCAAGAAGATCTACCAACTCCACAGGCAATAACTTAAAGAAATCCACACCTCAGTTCATCATAATAAAGCTGCTAAACAACCAACACAAAGAGAAAAATCTTAAAAGCAACTAGAGGAAAAAAAAAAAACCAGTTACCTTCAAAGGAGCAACAATTAGATTGTCAGCTAACTTATCAGAAACAATGAAAGCCAGAAAACAATGCAATGGCATATTTAAAGTATGTAAGGAAAATAGTTATCAACCTATGATTTTATACCAAGCAAACATATTCTTCAAGATTAAGATGAAATAAAGACATTTTCAGACAAATAAAAACTGAGACAATTTATCACCAACATACCTGCTTTAGAGAAATATTAAAGGATATTCTTTAGCTAGAAGGAAAATGAAGCCAGGTGGGAGCTCAGTGATGCAGGAAGGAAAGAAAAGCAATTAGATGGTGAATATACGGGTAAATCTAAATTAATATTGACTGCATAAAATAATGCTGGCGGTGATAATGTCATCCTCTTGGGGAGAGTGTAAAATATATACAGAATTAAAATATACACCAATGGCATATAAATTGGGAGAGGGTAAATGGAAGTTCTAAGTCCCTTGCATTGTCTGAGAAGAAAAGTGTCAATTAATGATGTTACACTTTGGTGAGTTAAAGATTCACACTGAGTAACCACTAAAAGTAGTGAAAGACTGTATAATAACCAAACTAATAGAGAGGGGGAAATAGAGTATTTTTTTAAATACTCAATCCAAAAGAAGGCACAAAAGGAAATAAAAAGAAAAACAGAATAGGTGGGACAGATGGAAAGTATTTAGTAAGATGAGTTATTTAAACCCAAATGTATCAGTAATTGCATTAAAGATGAATTGACTAAATTATTCAATTAAAACATAAAGACTGTCAGGCTAGCAATGAAACAAAACCCAAATATGTGCTGTTTCTAGAAGACACCTAAAACATAAAGGTAGAGAAAGGTTCACCATGAAAGGATGGAAAAAGATAAAAGACATACCATGCAGAACTGTCCAAGAGAAAACTAGAATATTAATATCAAACATCGTATGCTATAAGGCAAAAAGCGTTATTAGAGATAAAGCAGGACACTTTTTTAGGATAAAAGACTCAATTTACTAGGCAAGTAAAACAGTTCTAAATTTGTGTGAACCTAATAACATAACCTCAAAATGTATAAAAGCAAAAACTGACAGAACTAAGGATAAATAGACAAATCCATAATCATAGTGGGAGATTTCAACATACCTCTCCCAATAACTCATCAGAAAAAAAGTATGCAAGGATAGAGAAGATCTGAACACTACAGTTAGCACACTTGCCCCAGTGGCCATCCATAGACCCCTGCACCCCACAGCTTCAGAGACACCCAGCAAGGGTAGAATGGCAGGGCTGTCACAGGGAGGGAGGGTAGAGTCAAGGATGACTGCCAGCTTCTGGGCTCAGACCCTTGATGGATGAGGATGCTGTATCTAGTTATTTTATCTAATCTAGAATTGCTGCCCACTTATTAGATTAAAAAAAATTGAGGGAGGTGCTAGAAGCTGAGAGTCTGGAGAGGGAATGCAAAAATAATAATTGTTACAATTTATTGAGTGTCTTCTATGTGTTAGGCCCTGTGCCAGGTGCTTTATTTTAATTAGCATTAATTCTCACTACAATGTGGTTGTTTATATGTCCATTATATAGATGGGGAAACTGAGGCACAGAGAGGTAAAGTAAGTTGAATAGGATACCATCACTATCCTCAAAGGAGCGTAAAAGCTCCCGGAGGAGAAGACAAGTACACAACAATACAAGGGCAAGATGAAGAAGGAGCGTGCGGGCTGAGAACAGGAAGCTTCCAGTCTCCTAGGCAGCCCCCGGGGCCCCAGCTAGCCCAGGCAGGCCCAGAGATGGGAGGAGAGGCTGCTCAGAGTCCACATGAGTGGTCCCAACACTTAGGAGAATTCCCCAGCCAATTTTGAAGCAGACTTTCCCTCCTGAAAACAGAAAGGGCCTGGCCAGCACCCCAAGGGCAGTGCCCTGGGCACATGGCAGCAAACAGTCACCAACGGCTGACCACCAGCCCCTCAAGAGGAAGCCCGCTCTGTGAGTGTCCAGGGTCCCCAACCCCAAGAGCTCACCGGCCAAAAAGAGCAAGGTGACGAATATATTTCACCTCAATACAGGCTTATGGTTAGTAAAGGCACTGGGTTGGGGGGCGGGTTAGGCTCATAGGTTTCAAGATGACTTCTTCATGGGTTCTGTTTCTCTCTTGTGTACCTAAGTCCTTGGTTCTGGCCAACAGTTCTGAAGCTGGTCACTCCCAGTGCCCCCATCTCAGAGACTTTCTTACAAGCCCAAAATGATCACCTTTCTCCTCCCACCTGTTTGCCATGCTGGAACCTCCCCCTTTAAACCATAGCTCAAGGATACCTCCTCCAGGAAGCTCTCCCAGATTGATCTGCCTCACTCTCCCCACCCTGTCATTCTTTCCCAAAGGCTGTGCTCCTCGCTTCACTATACTGACGTGGTCTTCTCCCTGCTCAGTTCCAGGCCCCCCTGCTGGCATCAAAGCTGTCCCTTCGTCCGCCAGCAGTGTGGTCGTGTCTTGGCTCCCCCCCACCAAGCCCAATGGAGTGATCCGCAAGTACACCATCTTCTGCTCCAGCCCCGGGTCTGGCCAGCCGGTAAGTGGGGCCCAGGGCTGAATGATGAGGGGGGGCAGAGAAAGGAAACGGTACCCGCAGGTCAGCTGGCTTCCACGCCAAACCCTGGGGCTGCTTATATCTGCGCTTCTACCTGGATGCATGGATGAGAATGGGCGCTGGTCACCCAAGACTGAAGTCATACTCAATGCCCATCTTGGGTCAGTCCTCTGTTCCAGGGCTGCAAGATTGTCACAAGCCCTGGAGGCTCCTTTGACTCAGGGGTCATGACCAAGCAGGCAGGAAAGGAAGCCCAGGGCCTCAGCTCGTCTGGTCTGGCTGACCCAGGAAGCTTCTCACAGGCCCCAGAGCTGTTGACTGGGGACTGGCTGGTCCATGGCCTCTGGAAATGAATCGCTTTTCAGCATGGTCGGTCTAGGCCTGGAGGGATGCTGGAGCTCTGCCCTGAATGGCCCCCTCAGCGTGGAGCCAGCTGAAGCAGGAGAAAAGATGGAGGACAGCTGAGAGGAGACAAGGGCATCTCTCTGGGCCAGGGCCTGTGCCTAGCCAAGGAGAGGCCATTGGGAGACTGCAATATCTGCCCCAACCCGGGAGCAGAGGGGCGGCCCCCAGGCTGGGGCACAGTGCAGAAGGCTAGCCCTGCCCTTCCACTGAGAGCTGAGAGGGGTCAGAGGGGCCACACAGAGAGGAAAGAGAGGATGAGGGGGGGTGCAGTGGAATATGCAGCCATATCCCATTACATGCATCCTTCCCTCTGCCTCTCTCCTATCTCCAGCCACTCAACCACAGGGTTCTGCTGGGTGACTACTCTGGAGCACACCTGTTCTAGTTACCAGAGCAGGGGCAAAGATAAAGATTCCTGCCCTCAGGGAGCTTCTAGTCTAGTGGGGAGGCAGAGGGGTGTGCAGTGGAGAGCCGTGAGTACTGTCCGGGCGATGTGCTCAGGGCAGGGAGAGCAGGAGCAGGAGCGGGAGGCCGGCTTCTCCCCTCCATCAGCAACTTGGGTTGTGACAGCAGCCCGAGCATCTGCAGATGAGCTCCTGGCAGCCCGGAAAGCTGCCCTGAAATTGCTCGGTAATTGTGTCATCATCTCCTCCTCTGCTCTCTGCTTTCCTGTGGTCTCTCTGAATTACCCTCTGAGTGGTAGGTGACCCAGCTCCTCACCAGTAAGGCCAGAGTTCTATTACCAGAGGGGAAGCCCAGAAATGTCTTTTCAGTGACTCCATCCCCTCCTCTCCATCCCCACAGCCACTACCTCACATGCAGAAAAGCACATATATCGTGATTGTACAGCTTCGTGAGTTTTCACAGCACGCCCACGCAAGCAGCACCCAGAGCACTGAACAGGACGTGCAACACCCAGAAGACACCCCCTGCCCCTTCCAGTCACCACCCTCCCCCCAGGGTAACCACCATCCTGACTTCAGATTGGTCTCTTTTTGTCTCTTTTTGTATGTTATATAAATGGAGGCATACCATTCGGCTTCTTTTACTCAACATTGTTTTGAATTTATGCATTTCATATTGTGTGTGGCTGTAGATCATTCACTCTCTCTTCTGTATAGTTTTCAATTATGTGCACATATCACAACTCATTTCTCCATCATGCCATCCATTGATGGGCACGTGGGTAGTTTTCCGGTGGGAGCTCTTACAAACCGTGCCGCTGTGAACATTCTCGTACACGTGTCTTGGTGCCCGTGTGTGTGCGTTCCTATTGGGTGCGTACCTAGAAGAAGAATCGCTGGGTCGTGGGGTCTGCACATGTTACAGTGAGGACACATGCCATTGTTGAGTGGTTGTGCCAATTTTCCAATCAACGTTTTCCACCATGTGTTCTGCCCCTCTCTCCCTTCTCCCCCCACACACACATTCCAGGCTCTCTAAGGTTACACTAAGCTTGTCACCATTCTGGACACTCACTAGGCCTTTTTACACCCCTGCATCTCTGCCCCTGCTGATCCCTCTGTGGCCTGCCCTTCATCCTCTATCATACAGTGCATGCATCAGATGGCAATTAGCTGTTCACATGTCTGTCCCCTCACTGGTCTGTGGGGCCCCGTGAGGACAAGAGCAGCGTTGATTCATCTTTGGGTCCCCAGCTGCCAAACAATGGGCCTGGAACATCATGGTCACTAAGTACATGTTTGATGAATGAATTACTAGCAGCCTGGCAATTGCAAAGCCTTAGACAGTGGGCACATTTCCCTTCATGAATGGATGGGAGAGAGTCCTCCATTGGGTTTGTGTAGTCATTTCCTCCTCTGATAATGAAGTCTTTCAAAGGGATTGGTATCCAGGAGTGCAGCCCCCTCATTAACTCAGGCTTCAGGAGCCCCCAGTCGACTGGCTGGGGACCCCTGTCCCAGGCACCAGAGCAGAGCTCTTGGTCCCCATCCCCTCCTCCTGCTGCTGGAGACCCTGGGAGCCTCCCTCCTTCCTCTTCATGTCCTGAGCACGTAGGAACCTCCTCTCTCCTGGAGAGATTTCACAGAGTGTCACACGTGGCCAGGTGTGCTAGTATCATGAGAACTTCAGCCACGTTGGAGGGGAGGGACTGGGCTTAGTGAGGGTGTGATGTTATCGCTTTGCGCAAATATATTCCAAATTCCAAACAACTCCTTTACAAATTCATTTATGAAGGAGCGCCAGGAGTGGATGCTGGGGTGAGGGCATACTCGTGTATTTGTGACAGTGCAAAATCGTGGGTATGAGTGTGGGGTTAGAGGCAAATGCACATGAGTCTGAGTGTGTGCGCCCATACTGGAGTGTAGGAACACGTGTGTGCAGAATCCTCAGAACAGATGTGGGAAACTGCATATGGTATCAGCTCCCAGGAGGTTCTGCCCTGGGGGTGGTCAGAGTGCATTGAATCCTGTTAGAAAGTTTACCAAACATTTTAATACATTTGTTGTTTTTCTCTATCAAAATAATGCAATTTTATTGTAGAAAATTCTATAAATATATAAAAGAATAGAGAGGAAAGTAAAAATTACTTGTACTCTCATTCCCTAAAGATAAACACTGGCACTGTTTTGGTATGTAGCCTTCCAGTCTTTGATCTGTACATCTATTATGGGGTTAGCTGTTTTTTTACAAAATTAAAATAGAATTTTACATAATGTTATATAATCTGTGTTTTGCATGTAATATATATAGGCCCTTTTCCACACCATCAAATATTCTCTTAAAACATGATCTTGAATGCCTGTAGGTACACGATCTATTTAGCCAGTGCCTCCATTATTCCATATTTAATCTATTTTCAAATTATCACCATTATAAATAATGCTTCAGTGAGCATTCTTCATAAAACTCTTTATTCACATGTTTTATTATTTTCTTAGGGTAAATTGCTATAGGAATTTCTGGGTCACACAGAGTATGAATATTCTTAAGGTTTGCATACATATTTGCAAATTACCCTTCAGAAAATTGGCACCAATTTATGCTTCCACCAGCATTGTAAGTACATACTCGTTCCTTGTGCCTGTGCTAATCCAAGTTATTATATATTTTTCAGTTTTGCCAGTTGGATTAAAAAAAAGTTATTTTAAGTTACATTTCTTTGATTACTAGTTAGGTTGATTATTGTTATATGTTTATTGACTGTTTTTCCCATCTTTGGGTAATTGTCAATTCATGTCCTTTGTCCACTTTTTATTTGGGTGTCATGTTTTTTTCTTATTGATTTATGAGTGCTCTTTACATATTAAGGATCAGAACCACTTTTGCTCATATAGGTTGCAAGTATTTGCCAGTTCATTGCTTGCCTTTTGATTCTATTTTTGATGTACCATAGGTTTTCTTTTTATATAATTTGAATTTATCAATCATTTCCATTTATGATTTTTGCTTTTATTTTGGTGATTAGAATGACAAATATTTACCTATAGTTTCTTCTCTCATAGTTTTACCCTTTTTTTTTTAACTTTTGATCTACTGGGATTTTATTTGGGATATGGTTGTGTGTTTTGAAAGTGATTTCAGGGGATCCTTGGGGAGTCCAGGCTATAAGGAAGGCACCTAGGATCTGGGTAAGATGCTCATACCTTCGAGGGGAAACCAAACATTTCCTGCCCCATACAGACACAAATGTACACTCAGGTACACACTGACACACACATGCAAGTACACTCTACTTTTCTCCATACATGCACACACATCCCTTTCCCCTCACAGAAAAATGAGCCAAGAGAAGAACGTGTCCCAGTTTACAAAGGACACGCACACCCCGTGCCTCGTGTATGCCTCGCTGAAACCACACAGGGTGGGCAGAGCTGTATTGTTTTCCTATTTTGCAGGAGAGAAAACAGGCCCCAAGAACCATGAGAAACACTCTGGGTCATATGCCTAGTGAAAAGGGCAGGCAGATGTTGAAGCCACTACACCACCCACTTCATGCACAGATATGAACCACAGACACACACACAGGGCCCTGAGGGCTACAGCCTGAAAGGACTTCCCAACTACCAGGGTTCAGGGTGGCTCTGTGCCTGTCCTCAGCAGCGACCTCCTGGGTTCAAGGCCAGATCTCCATGGGGGAGGCAGGAAGAGGAGTTTGCCAGGGAGCTCTGTGTATGTTGTGGAGATGCCTGTCCCTTCTCCCTAACGTGTCCCTGCAGACAGCCTGGGGCCAAAGAGGATGTTTTCTCCTGTTATAAGTCATTGGGCCCCTCAGCCCTCCCATGGGGCACAGAGAGTGTCCCTCTGTGACCCCGTATCTGTCTGGAGCGCTGTCTCTCAGCGTGTGCATGCATGCATCTACATGTCCTTGTGCGTGTGAGCGTGTGTGTGCAAGATCCCGTGACTGCAGAGATAACTAATTATCAGCTCCCTCTGGCCTCAGGGCCCCCCATCTGTTTCGGGGGCTGCTCCCCCTCCCTAGACTTACGCCCTGTTTCAGAGGCCCTGGTGCCTCCTTTCCCTTCCCTGCGGCTGACCAAAAAATAAAACAAAATGAAAGTCAGCCCCATCCCGCCTGCACCAGGGAAGGGGCTCACAGGAGGTCTGCAAACCAGCGCTTATCAAAAGCTCCTTCTCAAATTCATTTCAATATCTGAGCCTCTGGTTTCCAAGGCAACATAATCTTTTCATCAAAGCAACTGGTAAAACCACTGGGATCCGATATTGTTTTGTTGGCAACTTGTCAAAACTGTCATTTGGTTCAAAAAAAATTTATAGATTTATATAACCTACAAATATATACAGTGATCTATACCACTAATAATCACTAATAAAGTGTTGCCCAGCGAAGCTCCCATAGCTCCCTCTCCCGCCCCTTCCTCCCCGGCCAGGGTGCCGCCTACAGAATGAAGGAGGGGTAATTAGACGGAGGGCTGAGAGGTGACTGAGCAGGGACAGGCTGGGGGAGCCTGTTTACAGCCCTAATAAGGCAAACACGGTAATTCAGCTGCTTCCCAGAGACTCCTTTTCCTCAGGGTTTTCCTGGGACCCTCCCTCCAGCCTTCCTTCTGCTGGCTCCCTCTGTCTCTCCCCGAAAACACTCACGTTCCCTGGCCTGGAGACACAGTTGCCAGCGCCTGGATCAGTCAAAGAGGTAAACTGAGGCTTATGCAGCGACACCCCAGAGCAGGCCCGTCGGTTCCCAGGGCCGAGCCCCATGCAAACTCTGTTCAGTTTGCTCCAAAACAAGGAAGAGCAAACAGCAGGATCCTGCCTCCCCAACCCAGCCATCACCTCCTCTGAGCCCAGGGTCCCGAGGAAGGTTGGAGTTAGAGGCTGGAGGCTCGAGGGCCTTGGTCCTTAGTATTTCCTCCCCTCCACCCCGCAGGCTCCCAGCGAGTATGAGACGAGCCCAGAGCAGCTCTTCTACCGGATTGCCCACCTAAACCGGGGGCAGCAGTACCTGCTGTGGGTGGCGGCAGTCACCTCCGCCGGCCGGGGCAACAGCAGCGAGAAGGTCACCATCGAGCCTGCCGGCAAGGGTGAGCAGCATGCGGCTGGGCCAGGGGGGCAGAAGCTGCCAGAAGCCCCCTTCTAGAATTCTGGTTCTCCCCTAATAGGGGATGTCTCCCCTCCACCCTGTTTGTGACCTGGCTGCGAAGAGCTGGCCGGCCACCTGCCTCCCTCCTGCATCCGCCAAGACTGGGCCTCTGCTGCCCCCTGACTCCCGTACAGACGCACAGCAGGCTCAAGGCATCGCTACCCAGGGGCGGATGGGCCTGGTGCACCCTGGTCCCCCACTCCAAACTCTACTCCAGGGCTGAAAGGAGAGGGAGGGAGCCCCACCCCCAGCCCACAGCGGAGCCTCTGTCCCAATGCACAGCTCCTCCAGAGGGGGCTAGGGCGGGGTACACTGCTTCCACAGAGCAGAGAGCTGCGAAGAGAGCCCCCTCATTCCAAACCCTGGACACCTTGGGCAGAGCGATCTTACTGATTGCTGATTCAGTCGATCAACAGACATTTACAGAGTACAGACCGTGAAGGGGGCTCTGGGCTAGATGCTGCACACAGGGTGAATAAGACTGTCTTGTTCTCAGGGGGTGCCCCACCGAAGCCCTGACCTGGGCATAAGGGTGCCGTGGGGGCACGTGCACCCCCACTTTACAGGGAATGACAGTTCTGAGACCTTGACCCCAGATCAAGACAGAGGCGCTGTGCAGAGATGCTAGGCTGCCCTCTGTGTGACCCCGGGGCCCAGGAATTAGCCACACAAGCCGTGACTTCAGCTCCTCTGCCTTGACTCTGCGCCTCCCTGGGCCCTTCCTCTTGGCCCTGCCTCCTCCCACAGCCACCTGACTCTCTAGCCCTGGGGCCCAGGACCAGGACTCGGATGGGGTGGTGCCTGCCTCAGCCCAGCCAGCCTCCTGGGGTGACGAGCTTCCTTTGGTTGGGACACACAAGGCATCAGCTGTCCCCTGCCACAGCTCAGTCAGCTAGCATTCAGTTGAGGGCCTGCAGTGGCCAGGGCCCTCCACCTGCCCTGCCAGTAGGGTTTGTCACCCATTTTACAGTTGAGCACTCTGAGGCGGGAGTGGCACTGCCTGCAAAGACAGCTGAGAGCCATGGGTAGCTCTTCTGGTAGTTTCTTACCTCCCCTGGTCCCCATCCTTCCTCCCAGGGGCACTACCAACCCCTTCTCCTGAACTCGTCCCCTTCAGGAGGGAAGGGGCCTAGAGCTTAGGATCCTCCCAGGACAGCTTGCAGTGGCACAGATATGGGGTCCAAGGGCCTGGGCGTCTTGGCAGAAGGCTGACCCCTTCCCCGTGGGCGTTAAATATAACACTCCCAGAGGGCTTTGTACTTCCTAGAACACATTTGTACGTCCTCCTCTTCTGTCCTCACAGCAACCCTGTGAGGCAGGACAGACAAGCGCTGCTATTCCCCTCTGCACACAGTTACACTCACACGCACACATTCTCTCACACATACAGACACTCTCTCACATACACACTCACACATACACACACATACACACACACACATTCTTTCACACGTACACTCTCACATACACACTCATACATTCTCTCACACATACAGACTCTCTCACATACACATTCACACACATTCTCTCACACATACAGGCACTCTCACATACACACTCACACACACATTCTCTCTCACATACAGACACACACTCACACACACATTCTCTCACACATACAGACACTCTTGCATACACACTCACACGTAGACATTCTCTCACATATACACTTTCTCACACATATGCACATTCACACATACATATCCAGTCTCTCACATATACACTTTCACATGCACACACACATTCACACATACACATACACATTCTTTCACATATACATTCTCACATACACTCACACACACACTTTCACGCATACATACACATTCTCTCACCTATACACTCTCTCACACATGTACACGCTCATTCACACGTACACATACACATTCTCTCATACATACAGGCACTCCCTCACATACACACCATCACACATACACATACCAAGACACAGAGAGGTTCAGGAGCCAACCCCAGCCACGTGGCAGAACCAGGTCTAGAACCGCGTCTCTGGAGAACCTGGCACCATCCCCAAGACCCCCAAGACTTCTCTCTGCCCCGGTGGAGGCCATCTTATCTTGGGCCCCTCTGCTGGGGTCCAAGTCCTTCCAGCCACTGGGCGGTCCTCACTGCCCCGACAGCCCTTCTCCTTCTCCCCAGCAGCTCCTCCAGACCTCCTCTGCTCTCCCAAGCCCCATGGCCCCGGCACTGCCCTCACAGGAGAGGAACCTCCATTTCCTGCACCCGAGCCTCTGCACTCTGCTTCCTTGACTGCCTCACATCTTCCCTCTCCCCAGCAGGGGCCCACTCTGGCCCTCTGAAGCGCTGGTGGCTTGGTTAATCCAACGCCTTTACCTCTGGGCCTGGAGATCTCTCGGGTACCCGATTCCCTTCTCACTGGATCCCGACACCTTTGTCTCCCCTGCTCTCGGTGATGCTGCTTGTGCTCCTGTCTCCCTCGGGACAGTCTCTTCTCCTCTGTGCCTACATGATGTTGACCCCAAGGCTTTGCCACTTCTCTGCCAATCTACATCCCCCCTCCTGGTGACCTCAGTCACTCTGCTGCTGACTCCCACGTCGGCGTCTGCAGTTCAGCCATCTCTCTTATGCTCTGGAACATTTATATCCAACTGCTTTCTAGCTGCCCCACGTGGGTCTCCCCCAGCTTCAGCGTGAGGCAAAGTCTTCCGGTCTCTCTGGCCTACCCGCTCCTCCTGCACGAGCCTTGTCTCTGTGAGGGCACCATCACCCACCTGGTCGGGCCAGCCGGAATCCTGGCAGTCATCCTCACCTCCTCCTCTCTCTCTCCCAAAACCAGTCAGAGCCCAAGTCCTGGCAGTTCTTCCCCTGTGCCCCTAACTCCCCCTCCTCCCCACTGTCATACATCACCTCCGGCCTGCACGCTGGCCGCCATATTGTCGCTGGTCTGCATCCTTCAGGATCACCTTCACCAAACAAATCCTCTACAAGCAGCGGGGATTTATCTAAAACTCTACTTGGAACATATCCCCACTTACGCATAAGCCTCCAGCGGCTCCTCCTGACCTCAGGAGGAAGTCCTGCCTCCTTGTTCTGCCAGCAGAGCCCTCTGGGCCTCTGCTCTTGCTCGCTGCTCCAGCCCCGCTCTTCCCCTCTCCTTCACTCACCCTGGGCTTTGGTCACCCCCAAGTGTTTGCAGGCCTTCACACTTGCCATGTGCCTCCATGTCTCTACTCAGTGCTGTTCCCTTTTCCTGGCATGCCTTTCCTCCTCTGCATAACGAATTTCTTAGCCTTCAAGATTCAAGTCAGAGCTTCCAATTCCAGAAGCTTCCTCAGCCATCACCTCCACCACCCACTGAAGGGGCAGAGTTCATTCCTCCATCTGTGCATTCCCATGGTTACCTGTACCTGCCCTTGCCATTGTGTTTTTCACCCTGTAATGATTTTTTTTAAGTATCTGTCTCCCCCTCAGACAGTGAGCAACTTGAGGACAGGGAATAGATCTTATTCATTTTGTAAATCCTCAGGGCTTCATGTGATAGCTGGCCCATAACAGGTATTTGATAAATGTTTGTTGAATCAATGACTCCCAGCTGATGTTCCCTGTACCCACCCCCTACGCCAAGCCCAAGGTGGAGGTCAGGTAGGGGAGGGATGACTTGAATTGTAAATTCATGGAACCCTGAGGAAGGAGGGCCAGGGCAGTGTTGGGCGTAGAAGTGGTGAGCCCCTCATCCTCTCCTCCCTGTAGCCCCAGCAAAGATCATCTCATTTGGGGGCACGGTGACGACACCCTGGATGAAAGATGTCCGGCTGCCTTGTAATTCAGTGGGAGATCCAGCCCCTGCTGTGAAGTGGACCAAGGACAGGTGTGTGCGGGACCCTGGAGAGATGGGTAACCCCCAGAGATGGGCATAGTAGATGAGCCATGAAGAAGAGAATTGGGTGTCCCTCCCTTCTAGCCTACTCACTCACCTTCAAGCCCTATGGAGGCCCTGCCGGGTACATGGCTACCACTCTCACAAGCAGGCCTGGCCTCCCTGGCCCCCTCTGTTGGGAGCTCAGGATCTCTCTTCCTGGGTGGTAGAAGAGGCCAAGGTTACTGGATATCCCCAGCAAATGCTGAGTAATACCCAAGAATCCAGGGTCCCCTAGCAAGCCTCCTTCTGCTCCCAGCTCTATTTGCCTACAGACCTGAGGGTTGCCCCAGGAGGAGGGATGCTTGCCATAACCCATCCCTCCCGTCCCCCGCAGTGAAGACTCGGCCATCCCCGTGTCCATGGATGGGCACCGGCTCATCCATACCAATGGCACGTTGCTGCTGCGCGCTGTGAAGGCTGAGGATTCAGGCTACTACACCTGCACGGCCACCAACACCGGGGGCTTTGACACCATCATTGTCAACCTTCTGGTGCAAGGTGAGACCTCATAAGGCAGGCAGGGCTTGGGTGGGGACAGGGATAGAGAAGGGGTAGGAATGCCATTGTGTAAGAGAGAGGGTTGTTGAATAGAAGAAAAAGACCAACCACTGGGGGAGATGGACCCTCAGTGGAACAGAGATGGCACATGGAAGAGGAGGCAGGAGGGGTGGAGAGAATGAGCAGGGGTTGCGGAAGGACCTAGATGGCGGAAGCCAGTCATTGCCCTCGTCCCATTGGGTACCGCCGTCCCCCCATCACCAGAGGTTGACCCTTTGTGGTGAGGGCTGGTGGCTTTCCCTCACAGTTCCCCCGGACCAGCCCCGCCTCACTGTCTCTAAAACCTCCGCTTCGTCCATCACCCTGACCTGGATTCCAGGTGACAATGGGGGCAGCTCCATCCGAGGTGAGAGGGGTCTGGATGAGGAGGGGGAGACAAGGGAAGGAATTCTGGGCCCAGGGGCAGGGGAAGGGCTTCACCCACTCCCACCACTTGTCCCCACAACACTCAGGAAGTGATGGGGCGGGGGGCGACTCAGACCCCAAGGAGGTTACCCAAGTGCCATGGAAAGTACACGGTCCTAGGGTCTGGGTTTTAGAACACCCAAAGCCCTTGCCACTGGTGAGCTGTGTGAACCTGAAAAAGTCTATTTACTTCTCTGGGCCTCAGTTTCCAAATCTGTAAAAGTAGACAATATGCTTCTCAAACTTGAATTTGCATGTGGATCACCAGGGGTCTCTCGTGAGAATGCAGATTCTGATTCAGGAGGCCTGGGGTGGGGCTGAGAATTTGGTGTCTAACAACCCCCAGGGGATGCTGACACTGCCTACCAGGGGACCGCACACGGAGTAGTAGGGTCTAAATAGGATCCCTGTTAAGCCTCCTAGCTCTGGTTTCTGCTCCCTTCCCCACCTTGGCTTCTAAACCCCAAAGCAAGCACAAAAGAGAAAAAGCAGTAGAACTCACCCAAGGTCCTTCCAGTTTTGCCTCTAATTTGCATCTGCCCCTCCCAGTGACCAAAGGCCCCACTCTGCCCCCTGCCCGGAGCCCAGCCCCCATGATGCCGGCTGGGGTGTCCCAGGCCCCGCCCTGCCCCCCTGAGCCAGGCCAACCTCCCGGACAGGCTTCGTGCTGCAGTACTCGGTGGACAACAGCGAGGAGTGGAAGGACGTGTTCATCAGCTCAAGCGAGCGCTCCTTCAAGCTGGACAGCCTCGAGTGCGGCACATGGTACAAGGTGAAGCTGGCCGCCAAGAACAGTGTGGGCTCCGGGCGCATCAGCGAGATCATCGAGGCCAAGACCCACGGGCGGGGTGAGGCCGGCGATGAGGGTGCGGGAGAGATGGGCCCGGGGAGGAGGAGTCGGGGAGAGGAGCCCTGGACATGGGGATGAGGATGGCTGGGATGGGGAAGCAGGGTGCAGGGAAGCAGGGAGACTAAAGGGAGACACTCGCTTAGTTCCCATCACTACAGCATCTGAACGAATCTCAGTAGGAAAAACAGGCCCCACTTCCCTGCCAGGGGGTGGCAGATGGGTATCCGTCCTCTTCCTTTTCCCACATTTCTCTTCCTCCTTTGCTGAGGCCTTCTCTCCAGGTCCTTCTCTCTCCTCCTCCCCTTCCTCTTCCTCTGTCCCCTGGGGCATCCCTAATCCCATCGGTGCCAACCACTGATCCCCTAGAGCCACTGCAGTCCCAGCTCCCCAGCGAAACCCTTCCCAGCCTGGATGAACGAATCCTCCACCCCCTCAGTCTCTCTAACTTCTCTCTGCCTCTGGCCCCCAGAGCCCTCCTTCAGCAAAGACCAGCACCTCTTCACCCACATCAACTCCACGCATGCTCGGCTCAACCTGCAGGGCTGGAACAACGGGGGCTGCCCTATCACAGCCATCGTACTGGAGTACCGGCCTAAGGGCACCTGGGCCTGGCAGGGCCTCCGGGCCAACAGCTCCGGGGAGGTGTTTCTGACGGAACTGCGAGAGGCCACGTGGTACGAGCTGCGCATGAGGGCTTGCAACAGCGCTGGCTGCGGCAACGAGACTGCCCAGTTCGCCACCCTGGACTATGATGGCAGTGAGTCGGAAAGGGTGGGAGGGGGCAGCACAGGGGCTGGAGCAAGGTGTTGCCAGGGAAGCTGGCACAGAGGCAGACACATAGACGACAAACAAATAGAAACATAGGCAGGACGACAGTCAGGGAAAAGGCTGGCAGACAGGTGAATAAGCAGGCACAGGAGCAGGCAGAGGGAGCAGCCGATTGGTAGGCAGACAGCTAAGTGGGTAGATGCACCAGTGGCCAATACAGACAGACAGACAGACAGAGAGGCAGACAAACAAGTCAGTAACACTAAAGGCAGAGGGTCTTCGAAGGTGCAGTCCTTGCTCTCCATTGCTTCAGAGAGATGGAGAGGGAGAGATGCAGTTGAGGCCCTGCCCTCTAAGGACCCTCTGCTAACATGGTACAATAGCCAGGATGGGCTGGCCTATGCTGCAATAACAGATAAACACGAAAAGCTCTGTGGGGTAACCCAATAAAGATTTGTTTCTTGGGGCCGGCCCTGTGGCTTAGTGGTTAAGTTCGGATCCCAGGCGCGCACCGTCGCACTGCTTCTCCAGCCATGCTGAGGCTGCGTCCCACATACAACAACTAGAAGGATGTGCAGCTATGACATACAACTATCTACTGGGGCCTTGGGGAAAAAAAAAAAGGAGGAGGATTGGCAATAGATGTTAGCTCAGAGCCGGTCTTCCTCAGCAAATGAGGAGGATTAGCATGGATGTTAGCTCAGGGCTGATCTTCCTCACAAAAATTAATTAATTAATTAATTAATTAATTAAAAGATTTGTTTCTTGCTCTCATAAAGTCTTGGGAGGGTTGGCTGGCCACCACCTTATAGCTATGCCATCTTGAACATGTAGCTTCCAAGGTCACCAAGAAGAGAGAGAGAGAAAAGGCACACCAATTCTTTAACTGCCTTGGCCAGGAGGTGATGCTCATCACTCTATTCACAGTCTGCTGTCCGGAAGTAGTCCCATGATTCTAATCTAACTGCCAGGAAGTCTGGGAAATGTAGACGAGCACATGGATGTTTGGTGAGCACTAACTGGTATCTGCCACATGGGGACACCTCATGCACATGCACACACTCACACACACACCTGTGCACTCATACATGCACACATATACACATGCATATACACACACATACATTAAGGGAACATAGAAGGCTGAATTCATAGTGACGAGTTGTCACAGCTAAATTTTAAGTCTACCTATGTGTTAAGGAAACAGAATAAATGTGGTATCAGAAGGGAATGGGCTTGGGCCGGCCCGGTGGCTCAGCGGTTAAGTGCACGTACTCCGCTGTTGGCGGCCCCGGTTCGGATCCCGGGCACGCACCAACGTACCGCTTCTCCGGCCATGCTGAGGCCACGTCCCACAAACAGCAACTAGAAGGATATGCAACTATGACATACAACTATCTACTGGGGCTTTAGGGGGAAAAAATAAATAAATAAAATTATAAAAAAAAAAATGGGGAATGGGCTCAAACAAGGAAGGCTTTATGAAGGAGATGACTCTTAGGTGAGGCTTTGAACCAGGCAAAGATCAGGGCTTGGCAGAGGGCTATGTCAGCAGAACTTACTGCCTCCTTGCAGGCACCCAAGGTTAGCAGATATTGCCCACAGAAGGGGAGCAGAGAGAAAATGCAGAGTGTTGAGTGGCTTTTGTCTCCATCTGGGGCAGAGAACCCAGGATCCCACTGCCTTGACTTCTCTCAACTGTGATTGTCACCATCTTCCCACCACTTTACCAGCTGGATGGGGGAATCTAAGCCCATCAATCTGCCCTCTAGAAATGAACACTGAACTCCAACAGGCAGGAGACTATCTCTGAGAGACTTCAGGGTAATTCTAAAACAGACCCAGGAAGTCATTCATATCATAATGCAGTGTGAAAACTATACAACTGTTTATGGCTGTCCTGATGGGACCAGAATTTGTGGTAGGAGAGGAGAGGGTCAGGGCTCTGTGCCGGGAAGTGGAGGTCAGAGTGAGACCAAGGGCAGCAAGAAAGATCAAAAGGCTACCCCACCCAGGGGACTCTGCAAAGCACCCAACTCATAAGGGACATCTGACTCTCTTCTTCACCCCCATACAGGCACCATCCCTCCCATCAAGTCTGCTCAAGGTGAGGGGGATGACGTGAAGAAGCTGTTCACCATTGGCTGCCCGGTCATCCTGGCCACGCTAGGGGTGGCACTGCTCTTCATCATACGCAAGAAGAGGAAGGAGAAGCGACTGAAGCGGCTCCGAGGTGGGCAAGTTTCCTATTGGCTTCCCCGGAGGGAGTGTTGACCCTCAGCCACACTGGCCACCTTTCACTGGCTCACCTCCATCTGGACAAAAAAGAGTGCCCATGTTCCCTTGAAGGGAAAGCTGCCATTCCAACCTTCTGAAAACTGAGTTGTTCACTGCTTCCTCCTCTATGCCCCAGGACTTTGTGCCTGCCCTAACCAGGGCTGACTTTTAAGGTCCACAATGGAAAACCATATTGATTGTTAAAATATTTAAATATTTCCATGTTGGTTGGTAAATAGATGTTGCTCCCTTCCCTGGATGCTCCATTCTCTCACACAGGATCCCCATGACTTTCCTAGGACCCAGCCACTAAAGAGTAGACCTATAGATGGTCTCTAGGACCTTGCTTAGTTCTGACCGGGTAGTTTCCATGCCATGTCAGATGTTAAATATTTTGAATATCATCCCTTGTCCCAATACCTAATACCATAGACTGGCATGAATGTGTCTGATTTACCTCGATTTGCTCAGGGCCTAGTTGACGGATAGATGATTGGATGGATAGGTGATTGTAGGGATAGATAGATGGAGAAGTGGATGGATGTATGGACGGTTGGATGGATGGATGGATGCATGGTTGGATAGACAGTTGGATGGATGATTAGATTGGTGGCTGGGTGGGTGGGTGGGTAGAAGGATGGATGGATGATCGATCGATCGATCAATTGATAAATGAATGGATGGTTGGATGGATTGATGGTTGAATGGATGAATGGTTGGATTAATGGATAGATAGATGGATACTTGAATGGATGGATAATAGATGATTGTATAAATGGTTGGATAGATGGATAAATAGTTGAATGGATGCTTGGATGGATGGATGAATATTTGGATGGATAGACGGGTGATAAGATGGACAGGTGATTGTATGGTTGTATGGAAAGATGAATGAATGATTAGATGAATGGTTAAACAGATGAATGGATAATTGGATGGATGGTTGGATGGATGATTAGATGATTGGATGGGTTGATGGTTGAATGGATGGATGGTTGGATCAATGGATAGATGGATGGATAATTGAATGGGTGGATGACAGATGAATGGATGGATAGTTGAATGGGTGGATGATAGATGAATGGTTGGATGGGTGAGTGGATGAATGGATGGATGGTTGGATGGGTGGATTGACAGGTAGATGGATCAATGATGAATGGATGGATGGGTGGGTGGGTGGATGGTTGGATGCATGCATGCAGCTAGATTCACTCTGACAGATCATTCTCAGTTATCAGAGGTCTAACATTAACTAGGCCCTTTGCTTCTCTTCCTTCTCTTGTCAATTCCTAACCTGAGAGTCCTCATCCTATTCAAGGCTCCTCTGGAGATAAAGCAGGGACCCCCAAATCCATTCATGGACTTTTTGGGGAAGGTGCCCTAGAGAAGGAAATGAAACCTCTTAGTTGATAGTCATCTTGGGCTGCCCACTGACCACCTCTACTTCATCCTCCACTCTCTCCTCTCCCCAACAGATAAGTGAGGATAGACCCTCCACTGATGCCCATTCCCAGCCTGCTATGATGTCTTATTTAATTAGAATCAATTCAGGAAGCAGATGGAATACTTTATATACTCTCTCCTTTGGGAAGGACCTCCCTGTTAGATAAAAATCTGAGGAAAAGAAAACAGACCTGAGCCAAATCTTGAATTGGGAGCAGTAAGACCTTATCATGTTTTGGACTGTTTTAGAAGTCCTTATATTTCTCCCTCTTCTTCCCAGGATACCAGCCCTAGCCTCATTTTACGGAATTCTCCTACCTTGTTTCCCATGCCTTTTTCAATTCAGAGACTCCATTCTCACCCAGTCCCCTCTCTCTACTGTTTTGCAGATGCAAAGAGTTTGGCAGAAATGTTGATAAGGTGGGTGTCACATAGCTGCTTCCTCTCTTCTTCCCTCTGCCTTCTCCCACCTGCAGAGGACAGGCTTCTAAGACCCCACTGTCCTGAAAAATCCCCTCCCCCAACCTCTTATGGCTGCTGAATCACCCACTTCCAGCCCTTCTCCCCACAGCAAGAACAACCGAAGCTTTGACACCCCTGTGAAGGGGCCACCCCAGGGCCCGCGGCTACACATTGACATCCCCAGGGTCCAGCTTCTTATTGAGGACAAGGAGGGCATCAAGCAGTTGGGTGAGTGACAGATGCTATGAGCTCTCTGTCCTGCTCTGAGTGTGCTTCCCCACGCCACAACCCATGAAGGGCAACCACCAGCCCTCACGACAGTGCCCAGGATTCTAGCAGCAGCCCCATCAAGAACTCAACAACCTCAGAACTCATTGCAGCTTCTCTCAAGGGCTAAGTTTCCTCCTCTGTCTAATGAGAAGAATTATCATGGTCTTTCTGGGTCTCAACGTTGGATAAAGACAAAGAGAAATTTGGGAAGTCCAAAGAGAAAGACTCCTGCTGATTGTCCTTCTTCCCCCAGGAGATGACAAAGCCACCATCCCCGTGACGGATGCTGAGTTCAGCCAAGCTGTCAACCCTCAGAGTTTCTGCACCGGTGTTTCCTTGCACCACCCAGCCCTCATCCAGAGCTCAGGACCCCTCATTGACATGTCTGACATCCGGCCAGGCACCAGTATGCATTATCCCCGGGGAGATAGCCCTCCTCCCACACAGGGTGTCTTGGGTACAATATGGGGCACAGATGATAAAAGGAAAAAAAGGAGGGAGGAACAGCATGGAAGAATGGAAAGAGCACTGGAGTTAGTCTGGTACCTTGATTGCTGACTTACTAGCTGTGACCTTGGGCATATTGCTAACTTTATATCTCTACGGGCCTCAGTTTTCTTACCTAGAAATTTGAGAGGGTTGGGTGTTCTTGCTCTCCAAACGGCCTTCTGCCTCTAGCACTGTGATTCTGGACATAAGAATAGAATATGTCAAGAACTGTAGGGAATGAATGGACAGTCAGGAGGCAGCAGGAGAGGAGGTGATATTCTTCCCCAGGCTGAAAGAAAAGATGGGGTAAGTGGGGAGGACCAGGATGCCACCCACTGCCCCCCTGCCTTGACACTGTTGCTCTTCTCCTTCGGGGCCAGCTATATGGTCAGGAAAGGCAGCATGCTCAGCATTCCCAAGGGAGCTTCTGTGGCTGCTTCTGCCTCCTCCCTTGCTCCCCACTTCCCTTTCTGGTAAGTGCCAGCTGCCCAAGCCTGAATGCCCTGGGTTGGAGGGTGCTAGCTCTTGCTTCCTCTGTGCAGATCCAGTGTCCAGGAAGAATGTGAAGTCAGCCCACAGTACCCGGAACCGGTACTCAAGCCAGTGGACTCTGACTAAGTGCCAGGCCTCCACACCCGCCCGCACCCTCACCTCCGACTGGCGCAATGTGGGTTCCCAGCATGGTGTTACTGTCACTGAGAGTGACAGCTACAGCGCCAGCCTCTCCCAGGACACAGGTGAGCCCAGGGCCCTGCCTACACCCTGCTCACTCTTCTCCAGATCCCCCATCATCCAGTTCCACCTTCCATTGTCCCAACTCCTACCCCCCAGCTCATGAGCTCCAAGGCACAAGTCAGTTTCGTTTCCAGCTGGCCATTGACTTACTGTGTGGCTATGACAAAAATGCTTGACCTCACTGAGCTCTGCTTGGTCAAGGATTTCATTTTGCTCTCAAAAGGCATCAGAGAAAATGGTACACGTGACACTTGTTGGAGAAAGGGCTGAGTGTTTCAGGGGTTGGTTGCTTATGTTTAAGAATGAAAGATGTTCTGCCCTTCATTAGCCAATGATCCCACTTCTGCCACCACTGCCACCTTCACAGGATCTTCTGAGCCTGGTCCACTCCATGGCCAGGCTTTCAGATGGCTGCTGGGTTTAGGGGTAGGGGAACTGCTCAGTCTGGGCTCATTTACACCCTTCTCCCCATAACCCACAGATTTCCTCTTAACTCCATGCCTTCCGTCTCCCCAGACAAAGGACGGAACAGCATGGTGTCCACTGAGAGCGCCTCATCCACCTACGAGGAGCTGGCCCGGGCCTATGAGCATGCCAAGCTGGAGGAACAGCTGCAGCACGCCAAGTTTGAGATCACCGAGTGCTTCATCTCTGACAGCTCCTCTGACCAGATGACCACAGGCACCAATGAGAACGCAGACAGCATGACGTCCATGAGCACACCCTCAGAGCCTGGCATCTGCCGCTTCACCTCCTCCCCACCCAAGCCCCAGGATGCTGACCGGGGCAAAAATGTGGCTGTGCCCATCCCTCACCGGGCCAACAAGAGTGAGTACTAGACCACTTCCCCTGCTGTGTCCCCTGCCCCCAAACCCCGTGAGCCCTGGCTAGACCTAGCCCTATAACAGCACCTGGATCCTGCCAGCCCAGCTAGGCTCCTGCCAGCCCAGCAAGGACCTGGGAGCGAGCAAATCACAGTCCACATCTTTGCTCAACCTCTTAATATCTTTTTGGCCTTGGGCAAGTCACTTGACCTCTCTGGCCTTAATTTTCTCATTTGTTAAATGCAAATGATAGCATGTACTCTGCGTTGTCATAATGAACATTAGAAATGCTATACATGCCTGCAACATAGTAGGTTCTTATTAAGTAGTGATCATTCCCTTAATCTGAAGCTATGCCAGGATGGAAAGAGACCTTTATGGCGTCAGCTGCCCAATGGCCTTTGGTCTCAGTGTTGTTTGAACTTAATCCAGACCCAAAGGAGCAATCCTGGTAGCCTAGCCCATTGTGGCCAAAACTCATGGTAGGCAATGACCTAGCCTGACTGGAACTGTCTCACTCCAGGGGTCTGGCCAGAGCATAAGCCCTTCAGGGTTGGCGGGGCAGGTCTAGGATTACCAGGGGGCATGAGAGAGGGAGTCCATCAGCAGACATTGGGGCCACAGTGTACAAGGCCCAGCTGTCAAACCATGCAGAATCTGGTCTGCTCAGACTGGCCTTGCTAAGTGGCCATGCTAACCGGGGGGGGGGGCTTGGGGTCACCTAGAAAAGAGCCTGGGGTAATGGAAAGTACCAGGACTTTGGAGACTAGCAGCCCTGAATGCTGCCCCTGCCCTTCTAGCCGTGTGAATTTGGGCAAATTACTCAATCTCTCTGAACCTAATTTCCTCGCTTGCAAAATGTGGGCAGGTATTAACCTCTCCAGGGGGCTGTGGGGACAAAATGAGATCATCTAAGGAAAGTACTTGGCACAGTCGACAGGATAGAGGCATGTTCACAGGCAAGGGTGCTCGCAGAGCCAAGGGATCAGGATGTGGAGGTCCTGGAGGCATGTCATAGGGAGGCAGGTTAAGAAATTAGGAACATTTCATGGGCCTGCCCGTGGCCCAGTGGTTAAAGTTCCGTGCATTGTGCTTCCACAGCCTGGGTACGTGGGTTCAGATCCCAGGCGTGGACCTACTCCACTCACCAGCCATGCTGTGGAGGTGTCCCACATATAAAGTAGAGGAAGACTGGCACAGATGTTAGCTCAGCGAGAATCTTCCTCAGCAAAAAAAAAAAAAATTAGGAACATTCCACCCGGAAAAGAGGGGACCAAGGAGAGGGATGTGGAAATGTAGCTGACTTCAGACATCTGAAAGCCTGCTGTGGGAAAGAGGGGGAGGTCTTGATCTGTGGGTCCAGAGGATAGAATCAGCCTCAATGCAGGGAAGTGAGAAGGAGTGACAGTCCTTTCCTCCTCAGGGTAAAGAAAAGCTTTCTAAGGGCCAGAGCTCTTAGGAAGTCCTTGCCTTTAGACGTGAGCTCTCCGCCAGCTGAAGCTGACCAGCTATAGTGATCGTGTAACAATAAGTATCAATTTGTCGAGCAACTACTGTATGTGCCAGCCCCTGTACTGAAGCACTTTCCATGCTTTATCTCATTCACTACTCACAGGAATTCTGTAGGGAAATGGGATTATCCCCACTTCACAGGTAAGGAAACTAAGGCTCAGAGAGGTCAAGTAACTGATCTTTCCTGGATCTTGATTGCCCATCCCATGGAGGGGCTTCTATGCCAGAGGGGGAGAAGATTGAGGGGTGGGGGGAGGGTGAACAAGCTGGTTCCCAGAGGCCTCTGCCCTGACATCCTCTGCTTCTGTGATTCCAGGTGACTACTGCAACCTGCCCCTGTATGCTAAGTCCGAAGCCTTCTTCCGGAAGGCAGATGGGCGTGAGCCCTGTCCCGTGGTCCCACCCCGTGAGGCCTCCATCCGGAACCTGGCTCGAACCTACCACACCCAGGCTCGCCACCTGACCCTGGACCCTGCCAGCAAACCCTTGGGCCTCCCACACCCAGGGGCCCCGGCGGCCGCCTCCACAGCCACCTTACCTCAGAGGACTCTGGCCATGCCAGCCCCTCCAGCCGGCACAGCACCCCCAGCACCTGGCCCTGCCCCTGCCGAGCCCCCCACCGCCCCCAGTGCTGCCCCTCCGGCCCCCAGCACAGAGCCTCCGCGGGCCGGGGGCCCACACACCAAAATGGGGGGCTCCAGGGACTCACTTCTCGAGATGAGCACGTCAGGGGTAGGGAGGTCTCAGAAGCAGGGGGCTGGGGCTTACTCCAAGTCCTACACCCTGGTGTAGGGGCACAGCGAGGAGAACAGCCCTTCGCGTGGACCTGTCTGCACCTCCAGCCCTCACACACCAACTTGGCTGTTTTCCTGCATTATTTATATTAAACTGACAAAAACCAACCAACAACGAAAAGAAAACCCCCCAAGTCATGAACGCTTGTACATAGAACTCTTTTGTACAAATGAAACTATTTTCTTCTTCTCCATGAAGCCAGGGCACAAAGAATTTGACAGTACAAGTCAAATCCCACCCCCACCCCACAAAATATGCGTGGAGAGATATATACATACATAGAGAGCGAGGAACACGTCGGACAAGCTATGTATCTATATATTTCTCTCACCTTATTTTGAGACAGAGGCACAAAGACCCAGCAGTTTTTCCCTCCTACTCACCCTCCCTCCAATCTAGGTGGTTTTGACAAAGACCAAACTCCCAACTCAGAGACACTGCATGCGATTTTACTGTTCCAAGAAAACCAGGAGTTGCTTCAATTTGCAGATGCTTATGTGTTAATACCTTTTTCTATGAAAAAAGACCCAGCGCCGTGTGCAATAAAGGTTATGTTTCTACGTGGTGGCTTTTTTCCCTTCTGGCAAGGGCCAGTGGGGAGAAGGGAGGAGAGGCCCCTCTACCAGGCCGTCTGTCCCTCAGGGAGACTTTGAGAAGCCAGGGCTTGAGCTCAGCACGTTAAACTTTTCAAAAGGCTTTCAGTTAGCCAAGGTGCATCCTTGAGCACCTGGTCTATTCTTAGATCTATGCTGGGCCCTAAAGGGGACCAGCTGTGTGGCTTTGTGCAATCTTCTAAACCCCTCTGAGTCAGTTTCCTTATCTATAACATGAGGCAACTTTGGTAAGAGGTCTGGGGAGACTGGTATGGGGGGGGTGGTGTCTGCTGGCTTCTCTCCAGAAAAATACAGTGTAGCAGGGACACAAAGCTACACAAACCTCTACTGAGCGGTTATGTAAGAGGTGCCTATAAACTGGGAGGGGGAGGGAGAGATTATATATGCCCTGGGAGTCGCGCTAGAGCCTCAAGTTCTGGGCTGACTGTTAGGGCAAGGTGAGGCTAAAGGGTGTAGAGGTGAGGTCATCAGAGGTCAGAGAGATGAAAAGGGCTCATGGAGGAGGGGGAATGGAGCTCAGCCAAAGACAATCAGGCCAGCGGGCACACGACGTACCTCACCTGGTTTCAGAGGAGCTGGCAGTTAGATTGCCAGGGGGAAGGAAAGGTGCCCCCATGCAGGTGTGCAGAGGAGCTGTTTCTGATGAGAGGGTCAAGAGGGCATGTGAGCCGGGCCTCCAAGGACGTGAAGGTGTGGATAGGCAGGGCAGAGGGAAAGACCCAGGAGACTAGCAAAAGCCCAGGGGCATGAAGTTCGCGCCCCCTCCTCCCTCCACCATGGCCAGAACCCATGGTGGAAAGGAAGTGCACCTAAGAAGTACAAAGGGGGCTCCTGAGTTCAGCACCCCAAGTCAAGGCTGAGCTGTGGATGGGAAATCTGGAAGGAAGGTGAGTCTGGGACCTGCTGTTCCCCCGCAGCTGAGAGGAGGAACTGGGAAGAGGATGGAAGGGCTGGAGAGGGAGGGAGGGCTGTGCAGGCTGCAGGTAGGTTGTAATGGTCAGTCTGGGCCACGGCGAGGCCCTACCTGGGGTGCATGACCTTTAATAGAAGCACTTTCCAAAAAGCAGCTCATTCCACAAACATTCCCTGAGCGCCAGGGAGCATAGGACGCAGAGGAGCTCCCACCTATGGTAACTACATTACAAGGTAAGGGGGGTCAGCACGGTAAGAGGGGAGGAGACGTAGATTACGTGCTCCTTGGTGACTCCTAGGCCCATGGGGAAACTCCACCTCAGCCTCCACACCCAGGACCCACCCGGGAGAACCAGCTAACAGCATTAAGGAGAATAGTGAAAACAAGGTCCTGCATTCCACACACCTGGTGACAGCCCAGCTCCATTCCACCCCTGGGAGGACGGGACGCCTCCCAGGG
This sequence comes from Diceros bicornis minor, assembly GCF_020826845.1. Lineage (NCBI taxonomy): Eukaryota > Metazoa > Chordata > Mammalia > Perissodactyla > Rhinocerotidae > Diceros > Diceros bicornis. The sequence continues at coordinate 19,342,296 of NC_080746.1, forward strand.
CTGCGCGCGCCATCTGCAGGTCGCCTCCCGAACTGCAAACACAGTGATCAAGCCTGGGAATTCTTCCTAGAACTTGGCTGAGAGCGCCCACCCCCAACCCCCACCTCTGCGTGCTGGACGCTGGGGAAACAGACGCGCATCAGACCCAACTCCGACCAGCATAAGGGGAGGAACAAGCCCCCAGAGGCTAGGGTGGAATCGAGCCACCTGCCTAAGGGCTGCAAAGGGGAACCCCGCCATGAAAATACATTACAGAACTCCATACTACATGCCAGGTGCTGAGTAAAATACATTCCTCCCTTTGGCTCCTGTAACCTCACTGCAGCTTTGGGAGGCAGGCATATGATCTCCATCCGACAGGCAAGAGAGCTGGAGCTCTGGAGAGCTAAGGGACTTATCCAAGGTTAGAGGAGCAGGAAGAGATGGAGATGAGATTCAAACTCCAGGTGTCTGATTCCTTAACCACAGAGCCATACTGCTGCTCTGTCCACCGTTCTGAGGCTGAGTTTGAGTTGTGCCCCGAGGGTGTTGCCAGGTGAAGGGTCCAGGACCAGGTGAGCCAGCTGGATTTACTGGCAGGAAAGCAGTCGGTGTGGAACCATTAGTGAACAGTTCAGGGAGGCGAGCCAATGTGCTGGGCTAGGTAGAACGGGGAGCTCTCATGTACTTTCTTCTGGTGGAGGGCAGTGATAGGAGAGGAGGGATTCAGCTCAGGGGAGCTGGTGGAGAAGGCCTGGGACGTGAAGTGGACCGTGTCGGATGAGAAGGATTTGGAGAGGCAACAGAGAAACAAAGCTTGAGCCAGTGTAACTTGGGTTCACTTGAGCTGGGCCCCTAACTAGAAAACACAAGCTCTGGAAATTCAGACAGACCTTTGCAAAATTCACACCATTTTATGTGCTGATAACCGCTCACCTCAATATGTTCTTTAGCTAAACCACAAGCCTGCCTGTTGCACTGTACCCAGAAGCTGATTCACAAATCAGCTAACCTCCTGCTCACCTGTTCCCAGCTCATCAACACTGAACTCCGTATCTGGAACAACCATCCTAAACATTTTCTTGCTCCTTTCCAGATCTCCACTTTGTCTACCACAGACAAGACCACTGTCGGTCTCTAGAGCTTTGATACTCCACGTGTGGTCTCCAGAGCAGCAGTGTCAGCATCACCCAGGAGCTTGTTAGAAACGCAAATTCTTAGACCTCACCCCAGCCCCCTGGATCAGAATCCGCAGTTTAGCAAAATCCCCTGGGGATTTGTATGCACATTAGAGGTCGAGATGCCCTCCTCTAGAAGACCTTCAGAGAGACCACTCCCCTGCTGTCTCCCTTCTGCCAACAACCAGAGCTGGACTCGTGGGTCTCACACTTGGCTGCATATCAGATTCACCTGAGGAGCTTTTTAAGCACACAGAAGCCCAGATCTCACTAATCCCAACTGAATCACAATTTGTGGGCATGCAGCCCAGGTATTTGTATTTTTTTATTATGGTAAAAGAAACACAACAAAATTTACCATTTTAACCATTTTCAAATGTACAATTCAGTAGTATTAAGTACATTCACAGTGTTATGTAACCATCACCACTATCCATTTCTAGAACTTTTTCATCTTCCCAAAAAAAACTGTATACCCATTAAACACTAACTCCCCGTTTCCCCCTCCCACTAAGCCCCTGGAAACCGCTAATCTGTCTCTATGAATTGGACTACTCTAGGTACCTCATATCAGTGGAATACGGTATTTGTCCTTTTTTGTCTACTTATTTCACTCAGCATAATGTTTTCATGGTTCATCCATGTTGAAACATATATCAGAATTTCATTCCTTTTTAAGGCTGAATAATATTCCATTGTGTGTATATACCAATTCACTTACTGATGGGCACTTGGGTTGTTTCCTTTTGGCTGTTGTGAATACTGCTGCCGTGAACATTGGTACCTGTTTGAGTACCTGTTTGAGTCCCTGCTTTTGATTCTTTTGGGTATATACCTAGGAGTGGAATTGCTGGGTCAAATGGTAATTCCATGTTTAACTCTTTTTTTATGAAGAAAATATTTTTTTTATTGAGCTATAATTGACATACAACATTAGTTTCAGGTATACAACATAATGATTCGATATTTATATACATTGTGAAATGATCACCACAATAAGTCTAGTTAACATCTATCACCATATATAGTTACAAAAATTTTTTTTCTTGTGATGAGGACTTTTAAGATTTACTCTCTTAGCAACTTTCAAATATGCAATACAGTGTCATTAACGATAGTCACCATGCTGTACATTGCATCCCCGGGACTTATTTATTTTATAACTGAAGTTTGTCCCTTTTGACCCCCTTCACCCATATCACCCATCCTCCACCTCTGGCAACCACCAATCTGTTCTTGTGTCTATGAGCTTGGGTTTTTTGTTTTTTGAGGTTCCACATACAAGCGAGATCATATAGTATTTGTCTTTCTCCATCTAACTTATTTCACTCAGCATTATGCCCTCAACGTCCATCAGTGTTTTTGCAAATGGCAAGATTCCATTCTTTTTTATGGTTGAATAATATTCCACTGTATTTATATACCACATCTTCTTTATCCATTCATCCATCGATGAACACTTAGGTTGTTTCCATATCTTGGCTATTGTAAATAATGCTGCAATGAACATGAGGAGGCAGATATCTTGTCAAATTAGTGTTTTTGTTTTCTTTGAATAAATACCCAGAAGTGGAATTGCTAGATCGTATGGTAGTTCTATTTTTAATTTTTTGAGAAACCTCCCTACTGTTTTCCGTAGTGGCTGCACCAATTTACATTCCCACCAGCAGTGCACAAGGGTTGCCTTTTCTCCACATCCTCACCAATACATCATTTCTTGTCTTTTTGATAATAGCGATTCTAACAGATGTGATAGCTCATTGTGGTTTTGATTTGCATTTCCCTGATAATTAATGATGTTGAGCATCTTTTCATGTAGCTGTTGACCATCTGAATGTTCTCTTTGGAAAAATGTCTATTCAGATTCTCTGCCCATTTTTTAATTGAATTGTTTTGTTTTTTCTATTGAGTTATGTAAGTTCTTTATGTATTTTGGATGTTAACCCTTTATTGAGTATATGATTTGCAAACATTTTTTCCCATTCAGTATGTTGCCTTTTCATTATGTAGATGATTTCCTTTGCTGTGCAGAAGCTTTTTAGTTTGTTATAGTTTGATATAGACCCACTTGTTTATTTTTGCTTTTGTTGCCTTTGTTTTGGAGTCAGATCTAAAAAATCATCGCCAAGAACAATGTCAAGTAGCCTGCTGCCTATGTTTTCTTCTGGGAGTTTTATGGTTTCAAGTCTTCAATCCATTTCGAGTTAATTTTTATGTATGGTATAAGATAGGGATCTAGTTTCATTCTTTTGCATGTGGCTGTCCAGTTTTCCCAAGACCATTTATTAAAGAGATTGTCCTTTCCCCCTTGTATATTCTTGTCTCCTTTGTCATACAATAATTGACCATATATGCGTGGGTTTATTTCTGGGCTCTCTATTCTGTTCCACTGATCTGTGTGTCTGTTTTTTTTTTTTTTTTTTTTTTTTTTTTTTTGTGAGGCGATCAGCCCTGAGCTAACATCCGCCAATCCTCCTCTTTTTTTTGCTGAGGAAGACGGCCCTGGGCTAACATCTGTGCCTATCTTCCTCCACTTTTTATATGGGACGCCGCCACAGCATGGCTTACCAAGCAGTGCGTCGGTGCGCGCCCGTGCACGCCCGGGATCCGAACCAGTGAACCCCGGGCCGCCGCAGCGGAGCGCGCGCACTTAACCGCTTGCGCCACCGGGCCGGCCCTGTGTGTCTGTTTTTATGCCAGTACCATACTGTTTTGATTACTATAGCTGTGTAATATAGTTTGAAATCAGGGAGCATGATGCCTCCAGCTTTGTCCTTCTTTCTCAAGATCCCTTTGGCTATTCGGGGTCTTTTGTGTTTCCATACGAATTTTAGGATGGTTTGTTCTAGCTCTGTGAAAAATGCCATTGGAATTTTGATAGGCATTGCATTGACTCTGTCAATTGCTTTGGGTATAATTACGTTTTAACAATATTAATTCTTGCAGTCCATGAGCATGGACTATCTTTCCATTTATCCATGTCTTCTTCAATTCCTTTCATTAAGGTCTTATAGTTTTCAGTATATGGGTCTTTTATTTCCTTGGTTAAATTTATTCCTAGGTATTTTATTCTTTTTGATGCTTTTGTAAATGAAATTATTTTCTTAATTTGTCATTCTGATAGTTCATTACTAGTGTATAGAAACACAACATATTTTTGTATATTGATTTTGTATCCTGCAACTTTACTGAATTTGTTTATTAGTTCTAACAGTTTTTTGGTGGAGTCTTTAGGGTTTTCTATACATAATATCATGTCATCTGCAAATAGTGACAGTCTTACTTCTTTCTTTCCAATTTGGATGCCTTTTCTTTTTGTTGCCTAATTGCTCTGGCTAGGACTTCCAATACTCTGCTGAATAAAAGTGGTGAGAGTGGGCATCCTTGTCTTGTTCCTGATCTTAGAGGAAAAGCTTTCAGCTTTTCACCATTGAATATGATGTTAGCTGTGGGCTAGTCATATATGGCCTTTATTATGGTGAGGTACGTCCCTCTATACCTGCTTTGTTGAGAGTTTTTATCATAAATGGATGTTGAATTTCATCAAATGCTCTTTCTGCATCTATTGAGATGATCATATGATTTTTATCCTTTATTTTGTTAATGTGGTGTATCACACTGACTGATCTGCAGATGTTGAACCATCCTTGCATCCCTGGAATAAATCCCACTTGATCGTGGTGTACGATCCTTTTAACGTATTGTGAATTCTGTTTGCTAACATTTTGTTGAGGATTTTTGCATCTACGTTCATCACGGGTATTGGCCTGTAATTTTCTTTTCTTGTGATGTCTTTATCTGGTTTTGGTATCAGGGTAATGCTTGTAAAATGAGTTTGGAATTGTTCCCTCTTTTTCTATCTCTTGGAAAAGTTTGAAAAGGATTGGTATTAATTCTTCTTTGAATGTTTGATATAATTCACCAGTGAAGCTGCCTGACCCTGGACTTTTGTTTGTTGGGAGGTTTTTGATGACTGATTCAATCTCCTTACTAGTAATTGGTCTATTCAGATTTTTTCTATTTCTTCCTGATTCAGTCTTGGAAGATTGTATCTATGAATTTATCCATTCTCTAGGTTGTCCAATTTGTTGGCATATAATTGTTCATAGTAGTCTCTTACAACCTTTGTATTTCTTTTTTTTTTTTTTTCAGGAAGATTGGCCCTGTGCTAACATCTGTTGCCAATCTTCCCCTTTTTCTTTTTTCTCCCCAAAGCCTCAGTACATAGTTGTATATCACAGTTGTAGAGTCATAGCTCTTCTATGTGGGATGCTGTCTCAGCATGGCTTGATGAGCAGTACATAGGTCTGCACCCAGGATTCAAAGTGGCGAACCCCAGGTCACTGAGGCGGAATGCGTGAACTTAACCGCTACGCCACCAGGCCAGCCCCCCTTTGTATTTCTGTGCTATCAATTGTAACGTCTCCTCTTTCATTTCTGATTTTATTTGAGCCCTCTTTTTTTCTTGGTGAGTCTAACTAAAGGTGTGTCAATTTTGTTTATCTTTTCAAAGGAGCTCTTAGTTTCATTAATCTATTCTATTGTCTTTTTAGTCTCTATCTCATTTCTTTCCACTCTGATCTTTATTTCCTTCCCTCTACTAACTTTGAGCTTTGTTTGTCCTTTATTTTCTAGTCCCTTGAGGTGTAAATTTAGGTTGTTTGAGATTTTTCTTGTTTCTTGAGGTAGGTATTTATCACTATGAACTTCTCTCTTAGAACTGCTTTTGCTGCATCCCATAAGTTTTAGTATGTTATATTTCCATTTTCATTTGCCTCAAGGTATTTTTTATTTCTCTTTTGATTTCTTCACTGATACATTGGTTTTTCAGTAGCATGTTGTTTATTTTTTTAATTGTTTTTTTTAACTTTATTTATTTATTTTTCCCTGCAAAGCCCCAGTAGATAGTTGTATGTCATAGCTGCACATCCTTCTCATTGCTGTATGTGGGACTCGGCCTCAGCATGGCCAGAGAAGTGACGTGTCGGTGCGCGCCCAGGATCCGAACCCAGGCCGCCAGCAGCAGAGCACGCGCACCCAACCACTAAGCCACAGGGCCGGCCCAGTAGCATGTTGTTTAATCTCTATGTATTTGTGAATGTCCCAGTTTTCTTCTTATAATTGATCATTTTAACCATTTTTAAGTGTACAACTCAGTGGCATTAAGTACATTCACCTTGTTGTGCAACCATCACCACTATCCATTTCTAGAACTTTTCCATCTTCCCAAAGAAAAACTGTATACTCATTAAGCACTAACTCCCCATTTTCCCTTCCCCTAAACCCACCATTCTACTTTCTGTCTCTATGAATTTCACTGCTCTAGGTACCTCATATCAGTGGGATCACACAGTATTTGTGCTTTTTTGTCTAGCTTATTTCACTCAGCAAAATGTTTTCATGGTTCATTAAGACTGAATAATATTCCATTATATGTATATACCATTTTTATCCCATTCACTTATTGATGGACACTTGGGTTATTTCCTTTTGGCTTTTGTGAATACTACTGCTATGAACATTGGTCTATAAGTACCCATTTGAGTCCCTGCTTTCAATTCTCTTGAGTATATACCTAGGAGTGGAATTGCTAGATCAAATGGTAATTCTTTAACTTTTTGAGGAACTGCTGAATTTTTTTCCACCAGGCATCTGTATTTGTTACAAGCAAAATGAAACCCAAGCATTTGTTCACTCACCAAATACCCTGAAACCCTTCCTATGCCCTGCCACTGAGCTAAGCACCGGGGATGCAAAGGACTAGTGGGCCTGTTCTTATGCTCAAGGGGCTCACTGTCTGGTGTGTGTGCAAACTGGCAGAGGCCTGAGGAGGGAGGCCTGGGGGAAAGAGATATGTCAGGGATGGCTAGCAGTCTGTCAAAGCCTCATGCTCCCCCTCCACAGTACATAATTGTTGCTGGGAAGTGGGTGCCCCGCTAGTGACGATAAGTCCTAGTCCCCTGATTCTAGACAGGGCCCCAAGATAGTTCTGACCAGTGGAATGTGGTGATACACACTATTTTCAGGCCTGGCTTATAAAAAACCTCCCCAGCCACGGTCCACTTTCTCCAACTGGATGTCAATGTCCAAGGTGAGCTTGGAAGCCACTTACTAAAGGTGGTAGCCTCTATCAGCCTGGGTTCCTGTACATCTGTGCAGAGCAGAGGCCCCTCTACCAATGCCAAGTGGACTTTATGTAAGCAAGAAGTAAACTTGTATTAAGCCACCGAGATTTGGGAGTTTATCTTCACAACAGCTGGCACCATCTTATGCAGGAGATGAGGGGGAACTTGGGACCTCATGGAAATGCTCCCTCCATAACCTAGGTCCAGGGCAACTCCCCCCCATGCCATCTCCCCTTCCCTACTTCTGTGCAGGCAAGCAGCAGCTGATGAAGTCAGAGAGGAGGAGGGCAGCTGTGTGTAGGAGTGAAGAGTGGAAGGACCAGTCAAGGCTCTGTCCTTCCTCCCAGAATCCACGTCTTCTTCTGGGCAATGGCATCAATCCTCTCAGGCAGAAGGGGAAACAGCCGTTAGCTGTATGTCACTCTGGAGGTGATCCACATTTGGTCTTAGTGTCTCTAAGAATCAGAGAATCGCAGGATTCACAGAGGCCTTCAAGGTTACCTAGTTCAGACTTCCATCCAAATCTTTAACCCCTGTTGCAGTCAGCAAGTGTTGTCTGGCCTTCACATGCATATCTCCTGATAGAGAATACATCACCTCCCAAGCCAGCACATTTTACCTTTGGACAGCTCTGCTAGCAAAGTCTCCCTTACACTAAGCTTGATCTGCCCCTCTGACTTTCACCCAAAAGACTTGGTACCACCAAGGGCAGAGAATGGTTCTGTTGGGGGAAGAGGGAGAATCTCCCTCTGCCCTTTTCCTTAAGGTTCTTATGGCTGGCCAAATAATTAACAAGACAGGTTAGCAGGAGAAGATAATACCAAGTTTAATAACATGTATACACGGGAGAAAGCAGGGACACTGCGTTTCTCAACACAATAGCAGAAATTCTCGTCTTAAATACCATGTTCAGCCAACAACAAAGGAGAATGTTGGGGGTGGGGAGAGTCAGTTATAGGAGATTACCACTAAAGCACAGTAAACAAGAGTAAGGTTATTATTCAGATTTAAGGCCTCACCTTCCACATCGATAAGTCTCTAGAAATGAGGCCATCCCCCCTCTTCCCAAAACAGAGAGGGAGATACCTTTACAAATGGAGATTTCCCTTATAAATGTAAATGTTTGTCTGGCAACTCCTTGCAGGGCCATCCAGAGAATGTGGCCAGTGAGATAGAACTTCCGATAAGATGGGCTTGTTGGTGCCTTTCCTATTGTAACATTTATCCTACATTATCTTTACAGCCATCACGATAGAAGATCTGTTCCAGGAAGGAGCCACCATGTCAAATTCTTTAGGCAGTTAGTGGGGGAGGTCAAATGTCCCTCAGAGAAAACAATCAAGGTAAAGAGATATATTTTAGGATGGCCAAATCTTGATCTCCCACAGTTCCATTCCTTCCCAGTTATACCCAGGACAGTGCCTCCTTAATAGGAGCATAATATATGTTAGATAGATGGATGATGGGTAAAGAATGGGAGAGATGGTCAGGGAGTGGGTCAAAGAAGACTGAGGTCTCATAGAACATTGGTTCTCTCAGCATAGTGTCCCAAGCTACAAGGAAACAATACAACATAACACAATAATAACGGCTGCTTTACTGAGAGTCTACTGTGTGTTAAGCACTCTGCTCACCACTTAACACAGATACTCTCACATTTTTACAATTACCCTGTAAGAAAGTGTAACTCCTATGAACACAAAAATCCATGTGGTTCAGTCTCAGCGCGATGGCACTGGTCAAAGAACCTCAGTCCAGCAATCAAAAGAAAAGTTTTAAATAACTCAAGTTATTTTGTTTTTGTGACCCTGAAGGGGATCCAAATAAAGAGTTGAAAGTAATGCTCATTAATACCCTTGTGATATCGTGATATAAGAAATATATATTTGGTCTTTGACCCCAGTTCAAGGCATAGAGCTCTGAAAATGCTTGGAGTTTCCTGAGTGATAGAGAGGAGAGTCTTTTGTTATTCATAATAGGCCCCTTTCAACCATACCTCGGTTTATGCTAATGAGGGGACTCTTGGTGGGCCCCTAGATAGCTTCAGGATGAGGGCTGGTTGCCGGAGGAACCAACACGTGATCAGAGGGTTGGAACTTTTAACCCAACCCCCCAGATCTGGGGAGGAGTGAGGGGCTGGAGATTGAGTAAATCACCCCAACGATTTAATCAATCATGCCTATACAATGGAACCTCCATAAAAACCCTAAATGGGGTTCAGATTGCTTCCTGGTTGGTAAATGCATCTATGTGCCAGGAGAGTGGCACACCCCATCTTCACAAGGACAGAAGCTTCTGTGCTTGGGACCCTTCCAGACTTCACCCTATGTACCTCTTCATGTGGCTGTTCATTTGTATCTTTTATAATATCCTTTATAATACACCAGTAATAGTAATTAAGTGTTTTCCCTGAGTTCTGTGAGCCGTTCTAGCAAACTTTCAAACCTGGGGACAGAGTTGTTGGGAACCCCTAATTTATAGCTGGTCAGTCAGAAGTACGAGAGGCCTGGGATTTGCATCTGAAGTAGGTGGGCAGTCTTGTGGGACTAAGCCCTTAACCTGTGGGGTCTGTGCTACTCTGGGTAGTTAGTGTCAGAATTGAACTGAATTGTTGGACACTCCTTGGTGTCCAGAGTTGGAGAATTGGTTGTTGGTATGAAAAAAACCCATACATTTGCTGTCAGAAGTGTGAGAAGAAAAAGACTGTAACCTTTCCTTTTCTGTCCAAGTCCTCACACCTTGCAGCACTACCAAGGCCTCTGGCTCCACATTTCCCAACATTCTTCCTCTTTTCCAGCCCCGCTCAGCTCTGCCCTCCTCCCACTGAAGAATGTTCCCTGCACTCTCCCATCTCTCAATTTTGCATTACAAAGCAGCAAAGTTGGGTACAGGGGCAGCAGGGGAGGTGGGAGAAACAGCAAGCAAGGCAGGAAACCTCTTTGGTGACTAGTGGGAAGGAGCTAAGGATGGAAAATTAATGTGTTCATAATTTTTGCCCTGAAGAGGTGTTATTATCTCCACTTTATTGGCTAAAAGAAAAAGTCAGAGGTTGGGTGAATGCACAGCGTCACTCAGCTAGCAGGATGCAGAGCCAGGGCTTGAATTCCAAAGCCAGTGTTCACCAAACCTCTTGGAACTCTTTACAGAAACCCAGGAATATAGAAACGCAACTACTTTTTGTTTGTTAATTTTGCATCCTGCAACTTTACAAAATTCATTCATTTGTTCTAACAGTTTTTTGATGGATTTTTTATGATTTTATATATAAAAAATCATGTCATCTGCAAACAGAGACAATTTTACTTCTTCCTTTCCAATTCTAATGCCTTTTATTTCTTTTTCTTGCTCTGACAAGGACTTCCAGTACTAGTTGAATAGGAGTGATGAGAGTGAGCATCATTGTCTTGGTCCTGATCTTAGAGGAAAAGCTTTCAACCTTTCACCATTGAGTATGATGTTAGCTGTGTGCTTATCATATACGGCCTTTATTATGTTGAGGTGTTCCTTCTATACCTAATTTGTTGTGAGTTTTTAGCATGAATAGATACTGAATTTTGTCAAATGCTTTTTCTGCTTCTAAGAGATGATCATATAATTTTTTTCTCTCATTCTATTAATGTGATGTGTCACATTGATTGATTTGCATACGTTGAACTATCTTTGCATCCTTTGAATCCAACTTGATCATGGTGAATGATCCTTTTAATATGCTGCTGATTTGGGTTTGCTAGTAACTTACTGAGAATTTTTGCATCTGTATTCATCAGGGATATTGGTCTGTAGTGTTCTTTTCTTGTGGTGTCCTTGTCTGGTTTGGTATCAGGGTAATGCTGGCCCATAAAACGAGTTTGGGAGTGTTCCCAACTCTTCAATTTTTGGAAGAATTTGAGAAGAACTGGCATTAATTCTTATTTAAATATTTGGTAAAACTCACCAGTGAAGCCATCTGGTCCTGGGCTTTTCTTCACTGGGAGATTTTCTATTACTAATTCAATCTCCTTACTAGTGATTGTTCTGTTCAGATGTTCTATTTCTTCCTGATTCAGTCTTGGTAGTTTGTATGTTTCCAAGAATTTTTCCATTTTTTCTAGACTGTCCAGTTTGTTGGAAAATATTTGTTCACAGTAGTCTCTTATGATCCTTTGTACATCTTTCTTGCTTCTTAATGAAGGTGTTTACTGCTGTGATCCTCCCACTTAGAACTGCTTTAGCTGCATCCTGTAAGTTCTGATATGTTGTATTTCCATTTTTGCTTGTCTCAAGATACTTTTTTTTATTTCCTTTAATTTCTTCTTTGATCCATTGGTTGTTCAGCAAAGTGTTGTTTAATTTCCATGTATTTGTGAATTTTCCAGTTTTCCTCATTAATTTCTAGTTTCATACCATTGTGGTCAGAGAAGATACTTGATATTTCAAGCTTCTTGAATTTTCTAAGATTTATTTTGTGGCCTACCATATGATCTATCCTAGAAAACGTTCAATATGCACTTGAGAAGACTGTGTATTCTGCTGTTGTCAGAAAGAATATCTGTATATGTCTGTTAGGTCCATTTGGTCTATAATGTTGTTCAAATACACTGTTTCCTTATTGATTCTCTGTCTGCATGATCTATCCATTGTTGAGAGTGGGGTATTAAAGTCCCCAACTATTATTGTATTGCTGTTTATTTCTCCTTTTAGCTTTGTTAGTTTTTGCTTTATGTATTTAGGTGCTCCAATGTTGAGGACATAAATATTTACAATTGTTATATCTTCTCGATGTATTGACCTCTTTATCACTATATAATGACCTTCTTCATCTCTTTCTACCATTTTTAAAGTCCATTTTGTCTGATGTAAGTATAGCTACCCCTGCTTTTTATGGTTACAATTTTCTTGAAATATCTTTTTCCATCCCTTCATTCCCAGTCTATGTGTATCTTTAAGGCTAAAGTGAGTCTCTTGTAGGCAGCATACTGTTGGATTTGGGTTTTTTTAATCCATTCAGCCATTCTTTGTCTTTTGATTGGAGAATTTAATCTGTTTACATTTAAAGTAATTATTGATAAGTAAGGACTTACTATTGCCATTTTGTTCATTGTTTTCTGGTTGTTTTGTAGATCCATTGTTCCTTGTTTCTTAACCTGCTGTCTTCTTTTGTGTTTTTCGATGTCTTGTGGTATTAGTATGCTTGGACTTCTTTATCACGTTCTTTTGTGTAATTACTACAGGTTTTTCCCTTGAGGTAACCATGAGGCTTACACAAAATATCTTAAAATTATAACACCCTATTTTAAACTAATAACAACTTCAATAATAATAACAATAAACTAATAATAACTTCAATAGAATTCCTAAGCTTTACACTTTTACATCTCTTCCCCCTCACGTTTTAGGTTATTGATGTTACAATTTACATATTTTTTATTTTGTGTAACTAATAACAGATTATTGTAGTTATGGTTATTTTTACTACATTTATTTAACTTTTAAACTAGAGTTGTAAGTGAATTATGCACCACCATTACCATATTACAAAATAAAACTTTGACTAAATATTTACCATTACCAGTGAGTGACTAAATATTTACCATTACCAGTGAGTTTTACACTGCCTTCTTATGTTTTTATGATGTTAGTTAGCATCCTTTTATTTCCACTCCAAGAATTCCCTCTAGCATTTCTTGTAAGGCAGGTCTAGTGGTAATGAATTCCCTCAGCTTTTGTTTGTTGGGGAAAGACTTTATCCCTCCTTCATCTCTGAAGGACAGCTTCACTAGGTATAGTATTCTTGGTTGATAGTCTTTTTCTTTCGATATTTTGAATATGCCATCCCATTCTTTTTTTTTTTTTTTTTGTGAGGACAATCAGCCCTGAGCTAACATCCATGCTAATCCTCCTCCTTTTTTTTTTGCTGAGGAATATCGGCTCTGAGCTAACATCTATTGCCAATCCTCCTCCTTTTTTTTCCCCAAAGCCCCTGTAGATAGGTGTATGTCATAGTTACACATCCTTCTAGTTGCTGTATGTGGGACACGGCCTCAGCATGGCCGGAGAAGCGGTGCATCAGTGCACACCCGAGATCAGAACCCGGGCCACCAGTAGCGGAGCGTGCACACTTAACCGCTAAGCCACGGGGCCAGCCCTGTCATCCCATTCTTTTCTGGCCTGAAAAGTTCCCAGTGAGAAATCCACTGATGGTCTTACAGGGGTTCCCTTGTATGTAACTTCTCTTTTCCCTTGCTGCTTTCAAAATTCTTTCTATCTTTGACTTTTAACAACTTAATCATAATGTGTCCTGATGTAGCCCTATTCGGATGCCATCTATTTGGAGTCCTTTGAGCCTCTTGGATCTGGACATCTATTTCTCTCCCTAGGTTTGGGAAGTTTTCAGCCATTATTGCTTTAAATATACTTTCTGTCACTTTGTCTTTCTCTTCTCCTTTTGGAATTCCCATAATGTGAATACTATTTCTTCTCATGGTGTCCCATAAGTCCTGTAGGCTTTCTTCACTCTTTTACATTCTTTTTTCTTTTTACTCCTCTGACTGGATAATTTCAAATGTCCTATCTTCTAGGTCACTGATTCTCTCTTCTGCGTGGTTGAGTCTGCTTTTGAAGCTCTCTATTTAATGTTTCAGTTCAGTTATTTACTTTTCAGCTCTTTCTGGTGGGTTTTTTTTTTTTTTTTGGATGGTTTCTATTTCTTTGAACTTCTCATTTTGTTCATGCATTATTTTCCTAATTTTGTTTAGTTGTCTATTTGTTCTTCTAGTTCACTAAACTTCTTTAAGAGTATTATTCTGAATTCTTTGACAGTTCATAGATATCTACTTCTTTAGGGTCAGTTATTAGAGCTTTATTAGTTTCCTTTGGTGGTCTCATATTTATCTGATTTTTCATGATCCTTGATTCCTTATGTTGGTATCTGTGCATTTGAGTAAATGGTCTCCTCTTTCAGACTTTGCAGGTTTGTTTTGGCAGAGACAGTTCACCAATCAGTTCAGTTTGGGTTTCTGGCTGTGTCTGCTGGTAATGTCCTTGGGCAGGTGGGGCCTGCTATTAGGGTCTATTTTGGGGTGAGGCAACTGTTTGAGGTCTGAGGTTGGGGGTGGGGGAAGTGTACCACTAGCTGAGAACAGCTGGATAGGACTGCTGGCTTGGTCCCCTACCCAAATGAGGCTGTAGGATGAGCTCCATGGTTGCCTGAATCCTCTGGTCAGGCTTACTAGACAGTCGTGACTGGGTATGATACTGAGCAGTAGGTGGGGCTATGAATTAGCTTCCCTGCCCTGGCAGGACAGCAGGACAAGACCCAGGGCCTGCAGGGGCTCATTGTTTGGGGACCCAAAATAGTGTGTACTGAATATGCTGGTCAGGTGAGGCCACCAGTTTTGCTCTGCAGACAGGAAAAGCCACGGGCTGTGCTCTCTGTTCAAGTGCCACTCCAGGCAGGGCTGTTGGGTAGGCTATGCAGGTTCCTTGGCCAGGTGGGCTAAAGGCTGTATTCAGCAATAAGCAGGGCTATGAATTAGTTTCCCTGCCCAGGTGCAGTGGGAGAAGCAGCTCCAAGGCCACTGAGGCTCTTCGTGGTCTTGGCTCAAGCTGACCCTTGCCCCAAATTCCCTGGCTGAACAGGGCCACTGGCTTTGCTCTGAGGTCAAATCAATCAGCTCTGCCTGCCTGCCTCTTGGCTCAAGCATTGCTGGTTATACAGCAATTTCCAGGTGTTCTCACCAGCCCATCTTATTAGATAGGGCCAGGGCCCACGCTCCATAACAGGTGGACCTAGCTCTCCTGCCTTGGAGGGACTGAGAGAACCCACTCAGGCAACTCCCAAATTTTCCCAAACTGGCCTTCTGGTCAGGAGGGGCTGGGAGCCACACTCCACAGCTAGTGGGGCTATAACTCAGCTCTTCAGCATGGGCAGACCAGGCTCTAGGGTGGCAAAATTCTTCATTTGAGGACCTGCACCCTGCCGAGTTCCCTGGTCAGACTGCACCACTGACTTGGTTCTGCAGATGAGCAAAGCCGCTGGTTAAGACCACTACCGGGTAGGAACTTGGTTGTTGGAACCCTTCTCCCCTTCTGTCACAATCAGATTCCCAATAGTTGTGCCCCATAAATTCCCCTGTGATCCCCGTGGGGTGGAACCAGAGTAGGGGCTCCCACGAAGTAACCCACAATGCTGGGGGTGCTGGATGTCACCCCTGGGCTCTTTTTCCCTCTGGAGGAGCCACAGGCTCAGAGGAGACCTCTTGGTGTGGCGCTGCGCTGGCCTGGGGGAGGGGCAATGCAGTCAGTGTGTACCCGTCCCTCTTACCCTTCTAACAGTCTGTCTTGGTCT
This sequence comes from Diceros bicornis minor, assembly GCF_020826845.1. NCBI lineage: Eukaryota > Metazoa > Chordata > Mammalia > Perissodactyla > Rhinocerotidae > Diceros > Diceros bicornis. The sequence goes on from NC_080746.1 coordinate 19,357,904, forward strand.
CTGTGGTGCAGGGGGTGCTTCAGCCTCCCTCCCATGTCCCAGGACTCTCTAAGTGGTGTCTTGTCCATGAATAGTTGCTAATTGTTCTTCTTGTGAGGGGGCGCAAAGTCAGGAATGACCTACATCACCATCTTGGTGACATCAGTCCCTTTACTGTGTGTTAACACTGTTCTGAGGACTTTATATGGATTAATCTCTTTAATCCTCACAACCACTTTATGGGATAGGTAATACTGTTAACCTTATTCTACAGATGTGAAAATTGAGACACAGAGAGGATGAAGTGGGAACCCTTGTTTGATTCATGGCCCCTGTGCTTTTAACCCTGAGAGTGGGACTCACCAAATTGTCCCTCTGCTCCCCACCTCCCAAGAGCAGGCATGCCTCACCTCTAACATGGCAGTGTTACAGTGCCCTTCACTGGTCCCTCTGTGTAACGCACCTGCTGGAGACGGCAAATTAATGGGGGAGGCAAGAGAGGTAGGTAGGCGATACAAGAGGAAAGGAGGAACAAGAGGACTTTTCGATTCATCAGGGCACTGGTGATGGCAGGTACCACTTTTTAATCATCACTTTCCACCTCCACAAAAAAAGCTGGTGGTGGGACTGGCAACCTGCTCACCAGCACCCCTCCCCACCCTCCCCACTCGAGCCCTATCTCAGGTCACTGGAGGTGCTCCAGCCTCCCTCTGGACGAGGGCAGCTCCCTACCCAAGGCAGACCCCCTCAGAGTCACTGAAGCTGAGAGCGCCACCCTGCTTCATCCCTGGAGTGTGGATTCAGACTCACAGCTTTTGACCAGGGAAGACACGGGCCCAGAAAGGACTTGTTGAGGTCACAGAGCTTGTAGGTGTCAGAGCTAAAAGTAACCCCAGGTGTCCTAAGGCCAGGGTTATCCCCCCCCACACACACACACACACACACTGCCATTCTGCGTGGAAGTCTTTTGGGGAAGCTGTCATTATTCCAATGTTGCTCCCTTAATAGTCAGTGAACATCTCACAAAAGACCTGTGGGAAGTCGTCTGATCCTACGTTAGGAAACGACCCCTACCCCACCACTGAAGGGAAAGAGAATCAAAACAGTGCCTGCTCTTTTCTTGTCTTTGCATAAAATCTCCAGAAGGAACTGGTATATTTGTTACCTTCAAGGAGGAGACTAGATGGCCCAGGGGTGGACTGACTTTTGTGCCACTTGATATTGAGCCGTGTGAACACACGGCCTACTCAAAATAAGTATCTTCTTAAAAACACTCTTCCCTGAAGCCCCAGGCTGGGAGTCAGGACTCCTGGGATCTGGTCCCACCTCTCCACATACTGACTGTCACTTTAGGCAACTCAGGTAATCATCTCTCTACACCGTTTCCTCCGCTGTAAAACACGAGTGGGCTGAACAAGTCATCTGCGAGGCTCCTCTCAGCTCCAGAGGGCTATGATTCTAGACTCCCCAGCTACATTCTAAAATCCATGAGGGGAGGGATGGGACAATTTTGGAGCCTTTTGAAAAAGTCTCTTTGTAAACCTTGGCCAAGGGGCCTTTTGCTCACCCAGCTAGAAGCCACTCCCTCCCTGGGACCCAGGTCTTCAGACCAAGCTGGCCAGGACTGTTCCGAGAGTCAGGAGGACAGGAGATGCTGAAGGGGAGCGTGGTCAACAGAACTCGGCTTTCAGAGACATATGGACCTGGCTTCAAATCCTGGGTGACCTTGAGCTATAGTCCCTTAACCTCTGAGCCTAAATTTCCTCCTCTATAAAATAAGAATGCCAACTTCACAGGTTAAGAGGATTACATGAGATAACATGAAAAGCACCCGGCACGCAGAAGGCATTCAACAAATGTTTGTTAGCTCGCTTCCTTCCTCCCTCCCTTCATCAGAGCAGCTGGGACACAGAGGAGGCTGGGTTAGTTCGCATGTTTTGTCTTTAAGTTGGTTTTCTCATGCAAATCCATGAAACCTGGCCACCTCAGTTGGTTCTAGCAATGCTGTTGCTATAGATCCAAGACTGTATGTAGGCTGCTCACACCACCGGAGCGGAAAAAAACCCCACCTAACTTTGCCAGCTTAGGACTTCAGGGGGCTTATCTTTCATTTGTCTGCATGGGGAAAACAATGCCAAGTGGCCTTTGGCAAATGGCCCAGTAAGTCCCCAGCTGGTAGGTGGAGGAGGAGGGAGGGGGACGAAGGGAGAGATGGAGGATGTCAGCACTTCCCAAGACTGGCAGCAGGGGACAGGGAGCTCCGGGGGGTGCAGGGATGGGGTAAGGGCTCTGCACCTGTAGGGAACTCAGCTACTTTCTCCAGGACCCCAGGTACTTAAAGGTCTCTGAGCCTTGGTTTTCTCACCCATAGAAATGGACTGAAAATCTCCACATCGTAGGATTGTTGTGGTGATTAGATCAGATACCTGGTTATGTGAATAATAATTTTTCTTCTCCCCTTAAGAGGAAGGAGGCAAAAGCCTTCAAAGAGAAGGAGACACATTCACACAACTGCCTTATAGAAAATGGACCTGCAGAGATTTAATTGATGTAGAAAACACAGGATTGTCACCAGAGTTGGCTGTAACATGTGAGCTATTCCCAAAGCACACAGAATGAGCCAAATAATAAAATGGACTTTTTTTTGTTGGCTAATGTGACTGATGCCTAAAAAGTATCTGGGGGGTAGAAAAGCCAACTGGATCTTAATGACAAAGAAATGAGTGGTGGGATGGTGGAGAGTTGGTTTCTCTGCGTTGGAGAGGCAAGGGCAACCCCATAGCTTTCAAGACAAGAAAAATGGGGGCATTTTATTTAAACAATGGGACAGCTGTCAGAGAACAGCCCCTGCAACCCCCTCAGGGGCCCGCTGATGGGAGGTGGGACTGCAGGGAGCCGTGCCAGAATGGCAGCAGCTCCAAATGGCACAGGATCCCTCAGCTCCTTCAGAATGAGTCTCCAGGCTCTGGGAAGGGGCGGCAGTGGATGGGGCTGGGGGTGGCACAGGTAGAAAAGATGGCTGGAAACAGAATCCATGAACAGACCTGAGGTGGGCCAGGAAGAGAAAATAAGCTGAGGACCAGAAGCCATCCTAGCCTTTTCCTAGGGCTTGTTGGCTTTCTGAAAGTTGTGTGCTGAGACCTGAGACTCTAGCTGGGACGGCTCTGGGGAGGAGCCCCGGGGAAGGAGAAGGGGAAGGGAGAGCCCCTGAGGAAGCATAGTGCCAGCACAGGGAAGAGAGGCAGCAAAACTTCTGGGGCCCAGCCTCCAGCAACCTCTTGCAGGGCTCCTGAAAAGGGGACATTAAAAGAAAAAGAAGGAAAGGTCTGATCTCTACGTGGCTGAGGTATTAGACAGAGCCTGGTCCCAGGGTACAGACATGCCGGGGGCTTTGTTCTGGTGAATTAAGGACCATACCCATAACTATGGGAGCCTCCAGCAGTGTCAGCTCCAAAGGGAGTCCGTTGGCCTTTGACAGCAGCTCCTCTGATACCCACCCCTTCCTCCTGAAGGTGCCCATGTCCCTGATGCCCCTCAGCTGCCCCACATCACCAGTGTTGCCACGTCCATGCAGGAGCTCACAGAAGTCCACACATTTCAGCCTGAGAAACATTACGTGGTCACAGAGGGGGCGGCTTACTGTTTCCAGTCGGACCATCCTTTTCACCCATCCCCCATGGTTCCAAGTTCTGAGTGGGGAAAGCAGCAAAGGCGGGCCAGGAGAATGCTTTAGCACAGGGAATAAAGTGCAGGCAGCTCCTCAGGCACTTGGTCTGGAGGCAGGAGAGGCCGGTGCCCCAGACGCCACTGCTCTGGGCCTCAATAGTGATGATACAATTTCAGTCTGTTGTTCTCATCCAGGCCCAGCTGCAGGAGGCCCAGAGGGGCTGTTGGCTTGGGCATCGAGGAGAAGAGATGTCTGGCCACGAGGTGAAGGAAAACTCTGCAGTCAGCTGAGCACATCCAGAGAAGGGCCATGGAAGAGGCAAAGGCCAGAGTGTCCTCCAGGGCACAAACACAAGCCCTGTAGCCCAGCTCAGCCAGCCTAGAGGCCGCAGCAGGAAGTAATGGGGTTTGGGAACTGGCTAAAAGGATACGACTTGGGGTCGTTCTTGTAACGTTCTAGCCACTTTCGGTTAGCCTCGATCATGCCCTGAAAGTTGTTGCTGCCCGCCTCGGGGACTTGAGGATGGAGAGAGGAACGCTGCAGGAGGCGGAGCTGCTCACTAGGAAGAAGGACAGCACAGGGAGAGGAAGAGAGGAGGAAGGGGATGTGCGGTAGAGCCCACCGGCGGCCATCATATCTGCCTCCTCGCTCTTCTCTCAACATACCAGCTGCAGCCTTTTCAGAGTCCCTTTACCAATTCAAGCTTCCTCTATTGGCAAGAATGCCCCTCTGAAATGATGAGCATCAGTTCCCAAAAGGGAGGGTGGGGGACCCTCCCCAACCTTCCAGGGTGAGTACTCCTGCCATTAAGGCTTTAGACTCCCACATCTGCCTAGTCCCGGCCAACCTCATCAGCAAAAACTCTCCCCTCTCGACTCAGACACCTGCCAGCATTGGCTCCCAACCTGGCCAAAGGGGTGAGTGGCGGGGGTACTTATGGCTGGGGGCCTGTGGGGAGGGGGACATATCTGGCAAGGAATAAGATAAATGTGAAATTAATAACAGGTTTAAATAATTGCCCATCTGTCTCCCCAACCGGGGCATCCCTCTCACTCCAGATGTTGCTCAGCAGGACTAGGGGGAGAAGGGAGCCAGATGAAGCAGACAAAGAGCTCAATGGCAAAGACAAAAGCCACACTCCAGGGCCGGAGGGTGCAGTGCGAGGGCAGGGTGCAGGGTCCTGCCAGGGGCTGATTTCTCCCCGTGGGTGCCACAGGGCAGCTTCCTGATGGAGCTGGGCCAGGTAAGCCCAGCCCCACCCCCACTGGGACATGGGCGGTTTGGACTCTCCTCTGGTTGTGGAGAAGCACCTCAGACCCAGGCAGCTTTGTGGTCTGGAGCCTAACCGACCTCTCTGGGCAACTTGACCCAGAGTCCCGCTCCCCGCTCAGAGGTGCCACTCGCCCAGGGAGGTGCAGCTGAACTCTGTGGCTGACCTCGAGCCCACAAGGAGGCTTACCTGGCAGACACGTAACCCAGCCTGTTCTCCACGGGGGTAGGGCCGCTGCTGAGGAACGGGATGCCAGCTGGAAAAGTAGGAAGAAATTGTTCAGAAATAGGCAGTGGTTCAGCTCAGCCAGACCCCGGCCAGAGCAGACCGCCTCCCTGCTCACCAGTACCTCCTGCCTCCCCAGAAACTGGAAAGGCAGTGCTCCCCAAAACAGGGAAAATTTCAGGGCTTGGAGATGAGAGACAGATGACAGACTAAAATTGTCCTATTTTATTCCTAAAACTTAATCTACTTTCCTATTTGGGTTATTAGGCTAGGGAGAAGACATGTAACTTTTTCCCTCAAAAAAATAACTGTTTTTACGGCTTTTCACACTCTTCAGCAGGGCTATGAAACCAGGTGAGGCCACCTGGCCCAGAAGCAGGGGGAAACCATATGGCCAAGGGGTTACAAACAGAATCCTGGAGTCACAGAGACACAGGGTCAAAACCTAGTCTGTTACTTACTCGCTGGGTACCCTGGAGCATGTCACTTAACCTCTCTGAGTCTCAGTGTCCTCTTCTGTAAAGTGGGATAAATAATTACTACCTCAGAGGGTTATAAGGACCAAACGAAAAACTGTATATAAAATGCCTGGCCCATAATATAACGCACAAGATGATAGCTATTATGATCACAACAACGATGATCTTGCAGGTTCTGCAGAGCTCTAGAATCCATCGTAAAGGCCCCAGTCAGCCCAAGCTCCAGGTAAACACACAGAGCCTCTGGGGCAGGGCAACCAGCAAGTTTTCTTCGCAGGGACCCACAGACAGAACCAATGGACCATGCCAAAGTTGGGAGGCAAGGGATAGGCGAAGGAGGAAGGGAGAAAAAGAAAGAGGAGAAAGAGGGAAGAAGAAAAGGAAGGAAGATGAGGAGGAAGGCGGGGAGGCACAGTCCAGAGGAGGCGTACTTGGAAAATACTTGCGCCACTTCTCCACCAGGAAATCGTCCACTGTTTGAGCCACGGAGGAGGAGAGCCTGGGGCCCAGCCCCGGGTCCCAGGCCCACCGGGTGGACGTGGGTGTAGCAGGGAAGGAGGCTGAGACCCGGGAGGGGGAGGTGGGAAAGGGGATGCTCCTAGAGGACCAGGGAGGGATCTGCACTGGTGCGGAAGTGACGAGCGGTGGTGGTGGCTGAGTGCTGAGGCTGCCCAGCATGCTGAGGACGCCGTTGAGCTGGCTGCTGATCCGCTGCAGGGAGCTGCTCAAGTAGTGGATCTTGTTGGGGAAGGTGGGACCTGGGGTCGGGGTGACTGAAAGGGAAGAGACAGATGGTACGAAGGACTCAGGTTCAGGGCCCTGAGATAACCCCAGGCCCAGCTGGCACTATGGCACCCTACTGGCACACCCCTCCCTGTTGCTCCAGACAACAGCCCCTCAGCCTTGATCAGGGGCATTGGCAGGGCTTCTGTGTTCCAGACAGTGCAGACAGGAAGCTGGCTGTGAGAAAGAGGCTCTCCAGGGCGAGACCCTGGGGAAGGAAGGGGAGAGGGCCCTCTGCCCTTTGTAGGCCAGAGCGGCAGAGGAAGAACAGCCTCCCAGGGACACCTCTCACTGTCAAGTGCTCTGCACGTTCAGAAGGCTCTCCCTGACCCTTCCATCCCCGCGTGTTGCAAGCCCAGATGGGTTCACTCCTTCCCCAGCATTTACTGAGCACCTGCTCCAGACACTGGCTTCCAGAGGCTCACCTGGGCAGGGCTGAGGGAAAGGGGCTGCACCTCTGCTCCCCAAGTCCCTCCCTCTCCACGGATCCTGTGGTCCTCCCCCTGCTTCCCCTTCCTCTCTTCCCTGCTGCCACCACCACTCACTGTGAGGTAGGGGGCAGGATTCAGAACTTTCGCTGCTCGTGTCTTCCATGTCACTGAGGTCAAAGGTCACCACCTTCTTGGTGGGGACTCCTCTCAGAGTGTCCTCATCTGAAGCCTGCGGGTAGAAGCAGCAGTTATTACTGGCACTCGCCTTTGTGGTGTTTGGGGACTGAGGACTTGGTGGGCAGGCTCTCTGGGACCCAGAGTGCTGGGAGAGGCACATCACGCAGGCTGCCTTGCAGGCGGGTGGGAGGGAGGCAAGGCTAAGGGAACTCAACTGCCTGAGATAGAGTTAAGAGGGCCACGGGACCAGACAGATGCCCACCCTTCCCCCCAGCAGACTCTCCCTGCAGTGTCTGTCCACCTAAGCTTCCTTCCTGCCACACCCAGGCCTCAGGCATCCAGAGGAAAGTCTACAAGGCCAGGCAAGGTAGGGACACCTCCTAGATAAGTCTATTCCTGACACCCTGGGTACACCTCTCTGCAGCTACCATAGCAGGGGAAGGGCAGGGGCTAGTCTCTCTCTCAGGAATCTTCAGCAAGAGGCTACAGGTCTGCTCAGGACCATTCAGCACAGATACCCAAACCCACAGATGTGTTTAACAAACACCAAGCTGAAGCCGTTTCCACCAGCCCTATGCCTACTGCCAGTCCTGGGCCCTAGAGGCCCAGCTCCCCTTGACACAGGACCAAAGAACCCAACTGAATACCAGGAACAGAAGAGGGAGGCCATGGCCACACTGGGCTATGTGGCCACAGGGCTGTACCTCTTCCCGGAGAGAGGACTCGAGCTGATTCAGCTTCTCCTCTTTCTTCTTCAACAAGTCGTGGCCTTTCCGCATGGCCGACTTCATCTCATCCAGGTGCCTGGTCTCCTGTAGCCAGGGAGGAGAAATGTGGTGACTTAGCACACAGGTGCTGAAGTCCAGCTCTGCCATTTGCTCGCTGGGTGATCTTGAAGAAATTACTTAACTCTGTCTCGATTCTCATCTAAACAAGAGAAATACTACTTTCACAGAGTCGTGAAAATTAAATGAGATAGAGTTACATGCTTAGCACCATGCCCATACCTAATAAATTCTCAAATGGTTCCTGTTAGCCAATGGTTATCATCACCACTCTAACTACCATCACTATTGCCATCATTGTCGGGAGAGATTCAGCAAAGCAATGCCAGGGCCTGGGGCAGCGTGTACATACCCCTGGGAAGCCTGCTCCTCTGTACCAGCCTCTTGCCCTCTGCTGCCCCAAAGCCAGGCTTAGGGGCCACAGGGGCCTGAGCTCCCTCACCAGCTCTGGGCATCGTCAGAATTCTAACAGAGCAGGCATGGTCTTCTGCTAGGACCCTCAAATGGCACAAGAATCTGTGATCCCAACTAATAATAATGAAGTCTCTGCCTTTTCATTGCAAATTAGGGTATCAAAGAGTAAAACAGAGAAGTAACTCAGTGTTATGCCAAGTGTGCTCAAAAGATTTTTCACTCACAGATGAAGTCTTTAGTGTGACGAAAGGACAAGCAAAGCATTGGATGTGAAATTTTAAAAACTTTACTTATACTCTTCACCTAGAAAATGGGAATGACACTATGACCTTGCACATCATCTGTGGTTATTGTGAGGACCAAAAGATTTACTATTAGAAAGCATTTTGCACACTGTGCATGCCATGTAACTGTAAGATGCTTTCATCTTCATGGAGATACATAACTAGCATCACCTGTCCAGTCTCCCCAAGGCCCATGTGACCACCCTCATGGCGTCCCCAGAATGATCAATTGAGAGCAAGCCCAAAGGCGAGTGTTACCCTGGCTCCCCGCAAGTCCCCACCCCCCCCACCCCCGCTCAGCACAGGGCTGGCAGGCTCTCCTCCAGGCTCCCAACCTCCTCCAGGTCCTTGCGCATGTCTTCCAGGGCCTTGGTGCCTGGCGGGTCTTTGGCTGCCTCCTGAGCACTGGCCAGCTCATGGCGCCAGTGCCGCTGGGCGGCTTTCAGAGCCGTCTGCCGCCTCCGCATGGAGCGTGTCTGCCGCACCAGGAACTCCTTGGCACTACGGAGGGCTATCCCCTCAGCAGAGAGGTAGTGCCGGACGCTGTGAAGGACAGGCCAGGGCAGGGGAGGTGGAGATGGAAAACAAAGACTCTGAGAACCCTTGTTGTGGCTCACTCGACCATTTCCCCAGCAGATGCCCACCCTGAACTCAGGCTGCTGGGCTGGGGCTGAGGCTGGGCTGTGTGTAGGGGTACCCCCACTAAATACCTACAGGGTGCGGCATGTTGCACTGAGTCCTCCCACTCTGACTCTGAAAGGGATCGTGCCTGAGGCCTCCGGACAGATGGCCAGACACTCCCAGTCTGATCCTCAACCTGAGGTCAGCAGATGCCAGCATGCTGTGTCAACGGTCACAGTGGGCAGCTTCTTGGCTTGCCAGAGAAGATTCCTCAGTCTCCCGGGCCCCCTTCCTTGAACCAAGCCCCACTGGTGATCCCTGTCACCTCATTTCAGCTCGCCCAAGCTCTGTGACACTGGCACTCACTCACCCCTTCATGGCATCCTCAACCCAAAATAAGACAAGCTATGGGAGCTCACCTGTCCAAGGACAAGTCGGTCTCCTCCTTGCTCTGGGAGAGAGAAGAGGATACCTTTTTGGTCTGGTTCTAAGGACACACAGTAGAAAAGACCCACTGAAGGCAATAAAAGCAGATACACTGCAGGCTTAAGGGACCCCGAGGCCCCTCCCCGTGGCCTAGACACAAATGGCTCTGCCAGCTGCTGGGCACTACTCACTTACAGACATCACTTGACTGACAGAGATGGGGGACTAGGAATTATAAGAACAGAAGGCTAAGGTCCTATATAGAGCAGAGCCAGGACCCTTCCTGGTGCCCCGCCCCCTCCTCATGCCCCACCCTCTCCTGGTACCCCACCTCTCCTGGCGCCCCTCCCCTCCTGGCGCCATGCCCCAGCCCAGCCATCCTGTCCCCTCCAAGGCAGAGAAGCTCACTGTCCCAAGGGATTTCCTCAGGTCCTCAATGTGGAGATCTGGCTCAAAACGTGGAGAAGCATTACTCTCCTCAACTGCCAGCTCTTTCAACGTGTCCTGCCTCCTCTGAGCTTCAGCCTCCAGGTCGCTGTGGTGGGAAAGGGGAGTGGGAGGTTGGGAGGGGGCCGTGAGGCAGGGTCACATGATAAAGCAGGCCAGGCAGCACACTGTCGGGACTCCTGGGGTGGGCTTCAAGCCTCAACCTTAGGGAGACAGTGGGACCATCTCCATCCCTTCACTTCTGTCAAAGTCCCTGAGGCAGGGCTGGGGCATGATGGTAGAACAAGGGACCCCCAGCTTTTCATAGCCTCTTTTTTTTTTTTAATTTTTATTTATTTTTTGCCCCCAAAGCCCCAGTAGATAGTTGTATGTCATAGATGCACATCCTTCTAGTTGCTGTACGTGGGATGCGGCCTCAGCATGGCTGGAGAAGCGGTGCGTCGGTGCATGCCCGGGATCTGAACCCGGGCCGCCAGCAGCAGAGCGCACACACTGACCACTAAGCCATGGGGCCGGCCCTTCATAGCCTCTTAACATCCCCCACTCCCTACAAAATACAGCAGACACAGCCCCTCTGCCTGGGTCCACCTCTGCCTGTTAACTGGGCCATGATTAGACAGGACCCGTGAGCAGCAGAGGTCAGAGGGCCAGCGAAAGGCAGTGGGGTGGCTACGTGTAGTGTGCCCACACCACCTGATGTGTTTCTGCAGCCTCTGACTCTGGGTCTGCAGCAGATCCACCTGGGACTCCAACTCTAACTTGCGGGCCCGAAGCTCATCGAGAATTCTTCGGAGCTGCCGGTTTGACTCCAACAGGTGGGTGTGCTCCTTCTTTGCCTCCTCCAGGTGCTGATGGGTGGCTGTGGCTTCCTAGGGCAGAAGAAAAGATAGAAGCACCTGGAGACTCAGCAGGGAGAAGGCAGGAAGCAGGCAGCACTAGAGCACAGGGAAGCCCGAAGAGCCCGGGAGAAGCGTGCAGGCTCCTGTCCTCCCATATCCCGGCTCCCTGAGGGTCCGAGCTGGGCTGCACACAGTGGTGCTATCTGTGGAATACTGGCCACCACAGTTTGGAAGCCCAATGCCCTGGAGAGACCAGGTGAACAAAAGAAGGGGTATGGGGGGCGGGGAGAGGGAAGGGAGGAAAGGGAATAGGGGAGACAACGGAGGGAGGACAAGAGGCAGACAAACCTCGCTCTCCAGGGCAACCTTTCTCTGCACATCAAGGAGCTGCTGCTTCTCCTTCCGGGCAGTCTCCTCCTGGGGGGAAGGAAAGAAACAGGGTCCTCCACCTGCATCTCCAGGCCCCAGGTCTAAGGGGCAGGAAGGCCCGCCGTCTCCTGGGGGAGCTATGACTCCAATGTCCTGGGACCTAGAGATCCTGTTCTCCACACCACTCCCTCACCTGAATGTCCAGCTGAGTCAATCTGGCCTTGACATCTTTGGTTCTGGTTTCAAGTTCCACCTCTAAATCTTGGAGTTTCCTTTCCTGCACAGAAATGTAGGTGGAGAGGAAGATGTACGTGTAGACAGAGTGCACGGCATCAGCTGAGGGGGCAGGAGGGGTTCCTGACCCATCACACCACACCATGCCCTCCACGCTGGGCCCGGGCTTCCTCCCACGTACCTCCTGGGAAAGCACCACACTTGCTGATTTCCACTGGGGGCAAGGAGAAGTAAAGCCGCCAACCCCAAGGCCCAAGAGGGGCTGACCTCCTCTTCTGAGGGCCTGGGGATGTTCCATGGCCCAGAAAACAAAGGAGCAACGATGCCCCAGCTTCGGGATGGCCAATGAGACAGCCCCACTCCTAAAGCTCTCAGGCTCCGTCCTGCTGCTCCTGGCACTCTTCTACCCTGTGTGGAGGTGTCGGGGTGGGTGGGCCCCAAGTGCCCGCCCAGAACCCCCACCTGCTCCCGGTGCCGACGCCGCAAGTCCTCGAGCTGCCTGTCCTGCTCCTGCCTCATGGTCTCCAATTCTCGCTCGTGGGCCCTTCGCAGGCGCTCCAGCTCTCCAGTCAGGTGCCCCAGGAGTTCAGCCCGCTGCTTCCTCTCCTGCACGGAGGGTGGGAAACTGCAGCAGCCCTGCCTACCCCTGCAGCCTTGGGTCAGTAACATCAGGGACCCCATCAGCTCCCTAAGGCCAGCTCTTAGAAGGCGGCGTTGAGAAAGGCATGGTCCTATCCCCCAGAAAGCCTGCACCCCGACTCTGCCGCTGAAGCAGACGCTGGTCAGATGTCCTGATAAAATCCCCCCCGGGGAGCCTGCCTCTCCTACTGCTCCAACACGCACAGCTTTCCTTCCTTGAGGGCAGAGAGGTCACTAATAAATCATCACTGTTCTTCAGCAAGGTCAGAATTGGTTTGGCAAGGGAGTCAACTACATTTCATCACAGGCCCGCTATTTCTGCCCTGGGAAAGACTACAAAGAGTCTGGGGTACAGGTTCCAGTTACTGGAGCAGTAGCCTAGAAATCCGGGCAGAGGCCCAGCTGTGGGCTAAAGTCAGCCACCACCACCCCCCCCCCCGCCCACAGCATTGTTCACCCCCAACACAAGCAAGCCAAGGGGCGTGGGGGGCCCTTCAGTAACTGACCTAGCCGGCCTAAGGCCAAACGCTGAGGATGGGCAGGTAATCACTATCTAAATGCCGTTTGGCTCTTGCTGGTCTATTTCTCGGTGTCCTGGAATTTCGATTAACCCTGGTGTTGGGTGGGTAAAACTGAAAGCTTTGGAGTCAGACAGTCTGGGCTTGAATCCTAGCCCCTCTACTTACTAGCAGGGTGGGCCTGGGAAAGTTGCCTACACTCCCCAAGTCTCAGTTTCCTCATTTTTAAAATGGAGATAATGATAGTTTGTCCCTCCTAAGGGTGTTGTGAGGACTGAATGAATTAACATACACACAGAGCTTAGAACAGTGCGTCGCCCACAGCCAGAGCTCGGTACATGTTAGCTAGTGCTGCCACGAGAGGGAAGTGCAGCCTGCCTGATGGAATCGCTCCTCACCTAACGCTTTAGTAAAAAGGCAAAACACGAGTTCACCATTGCAGGGTGCCAGGGAAGAAAGCCTCCCACAATCCCTGACCACAGTTTGTCCCCTCCCCCTGTCCTCCAGCCAGCTGGGAAGGGCCCCAGGGCGAGTGTGTGTGTTATGTGTGCACGCTCCAGGGGATGTGACCGACTCACCTCGGCTTCATACTGCTCTCTGGCCTCAGCCACCGCTTGCCGGTGCTCCTCCTTCATCCTGTCCAGCTTCCTCTCGTGTTCCCTTTCCACCTCCTGGCGCTTCTCTCTCAGGAGGCCACTGAGCTGCAGAGCAGGCAGCAGGGATGCACATGCAGGACTGAGGGTGGACCAGCACTCGGGGACTGAAGCACGTGAAGGTCTCATACACACGTGCAACATACACACAGCTCCCCAACGTCCCCCACACGCACACAACTACACATCACACGTACATGACAGGTGACATACACACAGCCATACCCCAGTACCCCCTCCCCACACACGTACAGGAGCGTGGGGGTGGAGAAGCACCTGGCCTCGAGGGAATAAGGCCTAAAAATGGAACCAGAGTTCTAACCCCAGCTGAGCCATCCAAAGCAAAGCAGAGGGCCCTTGGGCCAGGATGGCTCAGCTGACCGTCACAGCATCCACGACAGACACGCACAGCTGAGGAAGCAGACCAGCATTCACCTCTTGCTCATACTCAAGCACTTGGTGAACTTTCTGATGAGCTCTCTGCTCCGCCCGCCCAAGGCTCTCCTGCAGCTGGGCCTCCTCTTTCTGTTGAGCTTCCTCCATCTTCTTCTGGAGGCTGGAGACCACCTGAGGAGGCCCCAGCACAAGGGAATGTGACCCTCAGAGAGCACTGCAGAGCGGCCACGAGGGACTCACTTCCCAGGGACCCGGCGCCCACCCCCCGGGGCTGCAGGGAGATTGAGCTCCCTCCCTAGTAGCAGGGATGGGGTTGAGTTCTTCTGCTGACCAGCAGTGAACTGTGGGTTATGCTAAGGGAGCAAGAGCACAAGCTCTGTCTCTCAGGCCAGGGCCAGATGCACCTCACCTCTCTGTGCTTGGCTTCCAATGAGGAAGAGAGCCGTTCCAGCTCAGCTCTGTGCTCCCTCTCCAGCGCCGCCACTGCCTGGGGAGCAACAAAGGGCCCATGAGGGATGCAGGGCAGGAAAGGCTGGCCAGGCACTGACCCTGGTGTAAGGAAGAGCCAGGAAGACTGTCCTCCGCTCCCTCAAGCTAAGGCACCAAGGGGAACCACAGACACGTCCTTGTTCCTCTGAAACAACTCAGTCCCTAAAGTCTGCAACTAGCAAATGAACAGGAACATGAAGGCCTGAGTGGAGGGGCGTTTCAGGAAGCCTCAGATCACTGCTTCCATCCCCCTGCCTCTGGGCCAGGCCACAGGTACACAAGTGACACCCATGCCTATGAATCAGGCCGGGGGCTGGGAGGGCTGGACATTTAGCACAATCTCCCTGAGCACTCGCAGTATGAGGAAGTTCTTCCCACACCTTGTCTAAGAGCTGAAGCTCCGCCCTTCACCAAAAGGAAACAAAAGCTCCACGTGGCCTGTTACTTACTTCTGCCTCTTACCCAGAGACAGACCATCGGACTGGAGGGACAGGGAGGAAGGACAAAGGAGAAAAATCTCCTCTCAGTGTGCTAACCTCTCAAAGACAGGAGAGAAAAGGAGAGAGATGAGAGGTCACCACAGCTGCCCCTTGGGGACAGGGACAGGGCACCTTTGTCTCAGGACCTCTGGTCTGGTTTAAGTTCTTTCAGCCATGAAATCTTCCCAAATCTACAGGACATTTCCCCTCAAACCTCTTCACTGCCACTGACAAGACCCAGCTGCTGCTGGCCCAGCGGGCCTGGGGGGGAGCCTCTGACACCTGCAGTACCCTCCGCTCTGCCGGGAGACCAGGGCGAGCACCCGCCCTGAGACGGTCAGGTCCACACGTAGCAATGGGCCCAGACAGCAAGCCCACTGTCCCCCATGCCCATCTGTGCATACACCTGCTCTCCACCTGGCTCCCCACGCTGTGGGCCCAAGGCTGGCCCTTCCTCTTCCTCCACACTCAGTCCTTCCCCAGGCAGCCCAGGGACCTGTCCGAGGGGGAGGTCCCCACTCTGCTTGCTCACTCCTTTCCTCTCCCCTTCCAGCTGCTCCCTCAGCTGCTGCAAAGCCTGCTCCTTCTCAGCGTTCAGGGCAGCCTGCTCTCTCTTCTCCGAAGCCTCCATCTCTTCCTTGAGCTGCTCCAGCATCTGCCTGTTTCTCTGCTCCAAGTTGGCCCTCTCGACCTTCTGCAGAGACTCCAACTCTTCTCTCAGCCTCTGCAGGGAAGCCTCTTGCTCGGCCCTGGGCAGACAGAAGGGAACAGGAACGGGCTGTGCAGTCGGGGGGCGCCTCCATGGGGCTGTGTGGCTCACGGTGAGTACTCACCGAATTTGGACTTCATCTGCTTCTGTGCTGGACTGGACCTGGGCCCGGAGCCGCAACAGCCTCTGGCTTTCCTCTTCTCTCATCCGAGTCTCCTCTTCCTCAGTGGCTCTCTGCAGCTGCTCCTTCAGGGAACTGGAAAGGAAGGGAAAGGAAAGTTTGTTGGAGAAACCACAAGGTATTCCCTCTTCTATCTGTAATCCCTGGCTCTTGGCCTCCAAAAGCCTGAAGCCTGCCTGTGAGGCCTCCTAAATCTTCAAGACGAGTCTAACCTCAGCCTCTAGGTCCTGCTGCCTCCCTATAATACCTCTCAGGGTAAAAGGGGGGCCATCAGCTTCACCTGCCCTCGGCCACAAGAAGCAGATTACAGGCTGCTTGATCCCAGAACAGCATTTCTTCCAAAGGCTCCCCTCTGGCTACAGGTCCACCTCGGCACGGCATTCACTCAAGGACTGGGATACAGTCGACCCCAATCTGACTCTGGTTCCATAGCCTTTCACTCCCCACCCAACAGACTGCTCTAGCCCCATCAGATGACCACCATCTCTAACCCACACACTCTTCCTGGCCTCCTGGCCTTTGTTCACGCTGGTTCCTCCACCTAGAATTTTCTTCTCTACTTGACGAGCCCATATTCATTGTTCAACACTTGGCTCCCTCCTCTCAGAGAAGGCTTTCCAGCTCCCTCCAAGTTCATCAATTAGCCTTTCTGTTCCCATCACACTTTTTATGGCGATCTTTCTTATCCCATGACATTCTGTACCATGCATCATACTGCATCATAATTAATCTTTTGTATGTCTATTTTCCTTACAAGTCTGGGAGCTTCTCTAGAGAAATAACCTTGTCTTAAAATCTGTTATATCCCAGGTGCCAAACACAGTAACTGACATGAAACAGGTGCTCAATAAATGTCGTTGAATTTGAACAGTATCACCCAGCCCTAAACGATAAGCAAGCTTTGATGATCTGTGAGGCTGTCTTATTCATAGACCAATGATGGCAACCATTTCATCCCAAGCGGACATCCCCCCCGCTGCCACACACCACATCCTCCTCACGCAGCCCCACACGGCCAGGGGCTGTGTGCTGTGCACTCAGGGAGCTCAAGCCTAAGAAAAACATGATGCAGAAGACGATTTCTTTGGAAAGCTTCTGTAGTGAATTCCTAAGCCAGAAAAGATTTAGGATTATTTTCTATTTCAAGTTATCAGCACCACTGCTCTCTTCCATTATGCCAGAAAATTTGAGTTAAGTAAAAATCTTTCTCTCTAGCTTCCCCAGAAACGCTTTCTCTTTGTCCTATGGCTAAATTTTACACATAGAACCACAGAAGGTTAGAGCTGGAAGGGGTTTTAGAGGTTAAGTCCTTCATTTTACAACTCTCTTCATCTTACAACTGAACTCAATCTCTTCATTTTACAATTAAAGATACTAGGGGTCAGGCTGCCTGTCTTCCTGCCTACCTTCTCATTCAAGAAATATTTGCTACAAGGTCAGCTGTGGCTTCCAGAAATTTCTACCAAGTGGAAGTTTCCCAGCAGAGAGGAGGCTCAGAAAGGCTCCCCTTTCCCACTCCTCAGAAAGGCTAGTGTGGGGCCAGCCCAGTGGTATAGTGGTTAAGCTCACGCATTCCGTTTCAGCAGCCCGCGTTTTGCCAGTTCGGATCCCAGGCGCGGACCTACTCACTGCTCATCAGGCCACGCTGAGGCAGCGGCCCACATAGAAGAACCAGAACAATGTACCACTAGGATATACAACTATGTACTGGGGCTTTGGGGAGAAAAAAGGAAAAAAAGAGGAAGATTGGCAACAGGTGTTAGCTCAGGGCCAATCTTCGTAAAAAAAAAAAAAAAGAAAAAGAAAAGAAAAGAAAGCAAGGCTCATGTATAAACAGAAACAGGGTTCTCATGACGAACTATTTCCAAGAGAGCCAGGCAAGGCACTGCCCATAGAGAAATCACTTAATCAAGACCCCTGAAACTACTGATTTCAACTGGGGAAAAAAAAAACAAGAGCGACCATTTATTGAGCAACCACTATGTTTGAGGCCCTGGGTCAGATACTTTGGGCATGCTAGTCTTCACCACAACCTAAGACGCCCCTCTGGAGTTGGGGGGTTTGAGGAGTGATAGAAAGCACTGTCAGCCGAGCCCAGGGTGGTCAGGAAGAGAGAGGAGCCTGGTGGGCTGGCAGGGAAACACCACCAGGATTTTCTCTCAGGCACTGCCTCTCAAGGTAAGCTGTCACACCCTATTTGGGTGGGCCCTGCCCCAATTTTCAGTTGGCTGAGAGAAGGGATCCTGTGGGAAGATCTGTTCTTTGGGATGCTCCCTGGCCAGAGACCCAAGAGGGGTGATATGAGGATGGACCTGGGTCAGTGGACCCTGTGTTGGGCTAATGAGAGATTGCCCTGACCATCAGGGTACTGAGATGTTGGTTTTCTCTTGGTTTCTCTAAATTAAGCATAAACATCAGGGCGAATGTTCCTCAAGCAACAAGAGGAAGATTGGCAACAGATGTTAGCTCAGGATGAATCTTCCTTAGCAAAAAATAAAAATAAAAAATAAAATAAATTAAGCATAAACATTTTATACAGTCTTGCTAGGTATGATATAAAAATAATAATTCTCTACCATTTCTGGAGGTTCTGTCCAAGAGGACAAGATTTCGTCTTCAGTTAAATTGCCAAATAAATAAATTAACACCTTTTAGCATCTTCCCCATCCTGGGACTGTGACAGAGACTGCTAATTACCTTTTCAATATCCATCCTCCCATTTTTCCTTACTAACAGAACCCTGATTTTATTCTGTCAGGTAAAGAGGACCAGCTAAAGGACTACATTTCCCAGTCTCCTTTGCAACTAGGGGTAACCAATGAGATGTAAGTGGAAATTATTGGGTAAAGTGTCCAGGAAAGCACCTTTAAAGGGACTGAACGAGCTAGAAGGTGCTCCACCATTTGTACTCCACCCTATTCTTCCTGCCTGGAGCACAGACACGATGGCTGGAGATCCAGCAGCTATACTGGATTGTGAAGAAACTCTGAGAGTAAAAGCCAGCACTAAAGATGGCAGAGATTAAAGGAGACCAGGGACCTGGTGACTCTGTGGAGCCAGGATGCCAGCCCTAGACTGCCTTTTTTTATAAAAGTAAACCTCTAGTTCGTTTACACATAGACACACACAATCACATACACACAGGCCCAGCTCAGGCTTAAGTTCTTGTTTGTCTAGAGCCTCCCAGCCACTCAAAGAGTAGGAACCCAAAGAGAAACTTCTGGGTCCCGGGCAAGAGCACCTCACACTGTATCATGTGGTCCCTACCAATCTCACTGCATCCCAAGAGGCCCTGATTCCCATGAGAATTAAGAAAATGGGCTCCGCAGACACCCTGCCTGGGTTAATCGGGCTCTGCTGCTTATCAGCTTTGCGACCTTGGACAAGTTACTTAACCCTTCTGTGCCCCATTTCTTCGTCTATATTATAGAGTCTATAAAATGGGGTGGATAACACCTCATAAGAGCCGCTCTGAGGACTAAACAAATTAATAGATATGAAGCACATGGATCAGTGTAATGTCTCAAAAAATGTTAGCTACTCCCATTATTATCATGCTTCCCAACTCCCCCCCAAAAAGAGGAAAGACATGAGCCTTGGCCAGGGAGCCCATGCCTCCCCACAGGCCACCGAGGAGTCGTCTCGGTGGGGCCACAGGCATCCCAGTGGTCCCTCACTCCCACGTCACTGCGAGGCCCCCGGCAGCTCGCCCAGGGGGAGGGGCAGGACCTGAGAGCCTTCTCTTTCTGCTGGTGAAGCTGCAGCATCTCCTCCTCCTCCTCCTGCCACAGCTTCTCCCGCAGCTGCTGCATCTTCTCTCGCTTCCATTCCAGGAGCCGCCTCTGGTCTTGCTCGAGTTCTTGGGCCACTGCCTCTTCCACAGCCTTCAGCGTGGCCTCTGAGAGCTGCTTTGGGGGAGCCACAGGCTCTGCAGATCGCCTACCAAGGTGGGGAACAGCATTTCACTAGTTTTAATATCCACCGACCTTTTGGCATCAGGGTTTATACAGACACAGAACAACACATCCGGAACCCTAATGGAGGGCCCATGATCAGGAATCACATATGCAAATCAGGTGACCCAAAGGCAGGCAGTGAGTCTGCCCTCTGGAACATACAGGCTGCATTTGCTCTTAGGACAAGCCCCACTGTGGCTGTCTAAGGCCCCACGAGCCTAGGGAGAAGGGCAGCCCATAGCAGGCTCCCAGTAGACCCGGTAGGTTGTAGCCCAAGCTGAAAACCTGAAGCTCGGGCTCAAGAGCTGGCAGCAGCAGGGAGAGAGTGAAGCTCTGTCCCTAACAGAGTCTTCCCGAGATTGGCTCATGACCCTGTTTCCGTCTCCCCACCAGGGCTCTGCCTGCACCTTGAGGCTCATGTTCACAGTTTGGGAAGTCCCCAGAGGCAGCTCTCTGCCTCCCAGACTGAACAGAGACCAATGCATATGAGGCAGCAGGAGAAGCCACAGCATGTCTCCCAACCCTGAGACCTAAAATAGTCCATGGAGGTCCAGGAACGGGAAACCCCCCTCCCACACTGCCAAGGAAGCCAGGCAGGAGACCGTCCCTAAGCCAGAGAGAGTAGCAAGAGAGCAACAGGAATGCCACGCTCCATGTCTCCCCAGTGAGGCCACCCTTTCATCTGCTTAGAGCTAATTCCATTTGGAAATGGGTAAAGAAATCCAGAGCTAACCTGGATTCATAAGGTGAATGGTAAGATGAGGAATAATGGTACTGGTTAAAAAGATGTCTATAAGGTAAGGAAGGTTGGTATGTGGCTTGTATTCTGGTTCTTGAAGGAAATACCCAAAGAGAAACCCCAAGAACATTGGGAACAATGAAAACATAAGCAGGACAAAGTATTTCGCCTTCCAGAGTGGATTTCCTAAAGGCCATTACTTGTTTGCATTCCCAGGTCCCTACTCTTACGTTAGGAATCGGGCTCGCCACACAACCACCACCCTTCTCCCTCAGTGCTCAGGCTGCGGCAGCCCTGGCACGGTGGCCCGGCCGACCTCAGCAGCATGTGTGCATGGCCCAAATCAAGGACTGAGGCAAGAGTTGAACAGGAGAGCCAGTCCCCCCTGTGGGGGATGCAGAACTCCCTCCTCCCTTCAGTGCCAGCACTGCAGCAGATGGAAGGCAGCAGGCAGGATCAGATGAGAACAGCAGAAGAAAACAAGGGCTTTGGAGTTCCATTTCAGCCCCTTGAGACCAGAGAGAGAAGGAAGACATAAAAGGCTACTAACGTGTCTGAGATACCATTAAGATCTTTCCTTCCCCTTTTCCTAAAATCATAACTCAGACCAGAAACAGTCTTGAGCTATGCCTTCAATCCTCTTCTGCTCCCAACTCCATCTCCTCCGTCCTTCCAATATCCAGCTTCCTCTCAGTCCCCTGACGCAGCCCAGCTGATGCAGATATAAGAGATGTGGCTGTCACCTCCTCTGAGAACCCTGCCCTCGAAACAGCCTCCCCCTGCAGCTCTCCGCCTCATCAACCCTCCAACTCATTTCCAACCTTGGCTGCAAACATCTTTTCTCCTTGAGATGGTACCTTTTAATGTCTCTCTCCCCTGTGGGCTACACAGCTATGCAGAGCCCTGGGGACAGAGGCTGCGGAAAGATGGGGCGTCAGAAGCGTGGCGGCGTGTGCCCAGGCTACACACACCGGTAAACCTGCTTGCACACTTGGCGTGCAGGCAAACGGGGCTGTTCTTCAGTGAGCCTCTTCTCCTGTCCCCCCCTTAGGTCCAAGGCCGTCAACAATGGGCCTGAAAGGTCAATGAGACGATGGGAAGCTGCGGACTCCAGAGGAAGAGGCAGGTCTGGTTTCTAGGCCACTCCTCAGGTATCAGCATCAGCGAGACCCAGTTTCCAACAGTCAGTGGCCAAGAAGAGGCTCTGTGGGAGCATAATCATTTCAGGCTGGCCACCAAGCAGCTCCAAGACTGTGAAGGAAAGCCAGGAGGGAAGGCATTGGGTAGAGAGGGAGAACAGGGAGGGGAAACGGTACCCAGAACATTCTGAAAAGGCCACACTACCACAAAAACTGGGATCACAACCCAAGAGTTCTTGTCTCCTCTCACAGTCAACCCAGTGGTTTTAATTCATTTACCGTCTCTCTACAAACACTTCATGAAAGATGCTGGACGACGAGGGGAGGATATCCCTGTTTCCCAGACCCAGGCCTTCTGGCCACAAAGCGTGCCCCACGGTGGCTGCTTGCTGGCCCTGCCCAAGCTCTCTGGCCTGCCCTTTGCTCCTACCTCCTCCTGATTCAGCTTGACAACATCTGTGAAAAGTGACAGACTGTATTAATCATGTTTTTTTATTTTCTATATTGTATGATGTTTTGCCATCTTAAAAAGCTTGCTGGACAGGAGACATCGCCCCTCCCAGCCTAGGCAATTCTTATACACAGCAAAGGGAACATGTCTTTCATATGCAAACCAACCAATCCCCAGTCTATACTCCCAACTAACTCCTCATCTAACTCACACCAAGCGGACACTTCCCCTGCCCTAAGTCACCCAGGGCCAGCTACCAGGCAACTAGAGACCACCCCACCCTCACAGCCCAGAGCCCAAAAAAGCATTCAAACTACCCAATCCTAAACTCTCTCAGGGCACTCAGCCCGCCTATGCCATTCCTTCCCACAAAATCCCCAATCAAGACTCTGGGCCATGCTCTCCCTTCTCGCCTCTTCTGCCTCCTGACCGGCCCTGGTGCTTCCCCATGTGGCCTGTGTGGCACGGCAGGCCCTCTCCTCCCTGGAAATGTAGTAACAAATTCTTCTCTCAGTGGCCTTGGCCCCTCCAAGTTGGTCACTCAGTCACCTCCATAAATTACAATCCCACAGGTACAAATGAGATACAGACACAGAGACACTACCCACAAAACGCAGAAATCAATCCATTCCACTGTAGCTGTAAAGATTAACAACAAGGAACTTAAGGGGCCTGAAGACTCAGGGAAGGAACAGAAGACATTTCCTAAGGGTACTGTGTAAGCTGAAATTGCATGGTCAAGGAAAGTGTCTCTGAGACCCCAGCAGGGGCAGCGTCCCTGACACAGAGGAAAACACCAAGTGAGGGGACTTGTCAGCCAAGGCAGCCGGGGAGGAGCCTCACCACCCAGCTTCCCTCCAAGAGGCCTGAAAGATGCCCTCTGACCTCTGACTTCTGCCCAGAGGGTCCTCTCTCTGAACCACACTCACTTCCTGTCCTCATCAAAAGCACTCTGATCTGGCTGTCCACAGTCACCAAGGAGATTTGGGAAAGCCATGTCATTGCTCAGCATCAGAGCTGTCACTGTAGGATATATCACCACCTGAAAAATGGGGCTCCCCCTTCCCTCCATCACCCCTGCAGTGCTCTGGTGATGACATGAGATCTTGAGCTCATGTGCCCTGCCAGCTCTAGGTGACACTTCCTGTGAGTAATCAACACATGAACCTGTCTCTGCTCAACAGCCAGCCCTGAATCCTGATGACTCTTAATCCTTCTGTACTGCTCAGTTCACACACAGTAAAAACTGCATAACCCTGGCACCTGTCTCTCTCCACAGAGCAAAAAGGAACGGTGGCTGCAGACTGAAAGTCAGAAGTCTGGGGCTCCAGTGACTAGAGTCTAGTCCTCATTCTGCAACTGACTAGCAATGTGACTGTGGGCAAATCCCTTCACCTCTCTGAACCTCAGTTTCCTCATCTGTAAAAGGGGGGAGAGAGGGGAAGGTGCAAATAGGAGGAGAAAAGCTAAATGATTTCTAAGTTTTAAAAGTGCTTGGTGCAACAACATACGTGAGCTTTGAACTCACGCAAACGATACATACTGTACACTGTACAATTCCATTTATATGAAGTTGGAGAACTGGAAAGATGAATCTACGGGACAGAAGCCAGAACAGTGGTGAGCTGGGGCAGGTGGATTAAGAGGAAAGGGGCTTGAAACTTCCTCGATGGATGGAAATGTTCTACATCTGATCTGGGTGGTTGTTACACAGTGTATATATGTGTAAAGATTCATTGAATTGTACAGTTCAGATTTGTGTACTTTTGTGTATATAAATACCTCAATAAAAATTTTCAAGAAAAAGAAAAATCATGCTTGGTAGAGGGGAAAACCTTATTTACCAGGTTTCTGGTAACGAGCCAGGAGGTACCCCCTTGCTCCCACTCTTGAACCCCAGGTCCTGACCAGGTGAGCCCCGGGGACCTAAGCTAACCCACAGGAGGACCAGTGACGGCTGCTCACGTCCCCAGCTCTCAAGGCTGCACACAGAACCAGGGGTACACTCACCCTCCCCCAGCTCTACCGCCAGGCAAGGGCCAAAGCAGCCCTTCCCCACCTCCCAAGAGTGGACGAGCACTAAAGCAATCCACGCACAGCGGAGGACAGGGACAGACACATTGAAACTGGCCCTTACACCTCTGGAGAGATTGGCGGGTTGGGGCTGACCGCCACCTTCTCCTTGGGCTCCTCCGCCTGGGAGTGCGGCTCCATGTCCCTCTCATGGGTGGCAGGTGGGCTTGGGGTCTCCTCCCTTGATAGCAATAAAGAAGCAACAGTGTTAAAGCCAGTAGGAAGGCGAAAGGCTTCAGACGTACCCTATTCGGGGTCAAAGGGCTGTGATGGAGACAAGGGCGGCAGCCTCAACAGAGCTTCCCTATCTCGGGTCTCAAATCTCACTCTTCCCTCCCCGCCTCTTCCAGAACTGTTTACACTGAAAACCAACACTCACATCCCATGTGGGCCGCAGAATGGTTATGGCGCCCAAGGAGAGCTCTGCACACAGCAGGTGTTCAACGGATGCTGTTGATTGAACATTGCTGCTGCTCAACTTCCCCCAGTGACTCATTCCAACTGGATGAGCTCTAAGACCAGCATCTTTCTCTTGCCAGGGGAACAGAAGAACCAGCAAATATACACCAGGCTCTGGACCACGCTAGGGAGCCAAGGTCCTCTCAGCTGGCCTTAAGGAAGCCTGGACTCTGCACCTCCCTCTCCCTGGGGCCTAGCACACAACAGGGCTCTACCTGGGTCTGCTGAATGACTAGAGGTGGGATGACACTGGGAGGGAGGGGGCTGGCAGATGGGGACTGGGAGAAATGGCCCCCGCAGCAGGAACAATGCAGCCGGGAAGACAGCATTCTCTGCCCCAACCCCTGGCAAGGCGGCAGTTGGGTCAGAAGAGATGCTTCCTCATTCAAGAGTTTCTAAGCTACCCTAATCAGTCTGTGCACCCCAATTTTAGCTATAGACTGAGGACTAGGAAGAGGCAGATTTCCTCACTCCCTAGCTCATGTGAGACACTAAGAGGAAACCTCTGTTGCTACTGCTTAGGCTGCAAACCCACCCCAGCTCTCCCCACTTCTCCAGGCCTGCCACCCCCACCCCTGTCTCCCTCAGCCCCAGCACACACAACTACATACAGGACAAGCCCACCACCACCCTGGGGGGCTTGCAGCTCACCCTTACCTCTGCAGGGAAACAGGTGGGATGGGGCTGCCTGCAGAGTCCTCCCCAGGCTCCTCTGCCCCCTTCCGCTCGGGCTGCCCCTCACAGGCCTGTGGAGGCCCTTCTTCAGTGGCCTGGCTGTGAAGGGGACTCTGGAGCCGCTCCCCACGCAGAAGTGGAGGAGATAACCTGGTCAGACCAGCCAGAGCAGCAGAGTCAGGCCCCTCCATTTGGAGAGCAGGAAGAGAATTTGAGAGTACATTATGTGGACCTAGGTCCATTCCTCTTCCCAGGCTGGACCCCAGTCCTCGCCCCAAATGCGTGGAGAACCACGGAGGGCAAAGCAGGCAGGAGAAACTCCCCACTGAGCTCTCCCTTCGCCTGGACTCGACTCAGCCTTCCCAAGTCCCCGCACGGCATCTGCTCAGCCCAGGAGTGAGAGCTGAGCACACTCATTGGTGTATCGGTTCCCAGAGTTCACCATCACTGGGGCCAGGGAGGGATGGAAGAACTGAGCAGAAAATAGGGAGAAAAAGAGAACCCAGACTCAAGTGATCAGACTATAGAAAATTCATGAAGCTATAGCTTTAAGGAAGTAAGGAAGCTGATAGCTTTTCGAGGTCCAAAAAGTAGAATGAGTACCCCTCATCCCTTCCAGGGTGGCAGCCCTTCTCTTCTCAGGGGCTCAGGCCTGAGAAGCTGGAAGCCCCTGTCACTCACGCACACTCACACACACACACACAGTCAGCTGCAGCCATGTCTGACGTGGCAGGGCCCTGGCTAGAGCTCTGAGTTGCAGTACCAACCCTCTAGCATGGCTCCCCTAGACCTACAGCAGGCAACTCGAGCCCCGGCCCATGACCAGGCACACACATGGCTTAATCCAATCTAGCGAAGAGGACAGAGCCCCGGGCCCACAATCATGCTATGCACACAAAGTCTCACCAAATACACCCAGCAGCACTACACATTCCTGTCTTGGTGCAGAATCAGAGGGTTTGCTCATGCACACACACATATACGCACACACACATGTGCGCACACACGCACACACATAGACTTTGCAAGGCCATCCAGTGGGTTCATCATCTGTCTTCAGGCAGGGGCACACTGAGCCACACAGACCAAAGCCAAGAATTCTGCCCAAGTCCATGCCATCCCAAAGGTCCCTGAAGGTGGCCTCCCATGTACTGTACCTCTCCAAGCCTTTGGACTGCTTGCTCTGCAGCTCTTCTCGGCTGGACTGGCTGTCATCCTTGTCTTCTCTTCCCAACCCCTGGGCCTGTAGGCAAGAAACAGTAGAAAGCGTATACCGGAGAGATCTGCATTTGGGTCCCTCTGACTCTCATGCCTAGGAGGAAGCAGTGAGAGGTGGCTCTCAAGTGGATGAGGACCACTCAGGATACAGAAGAGAAGGGCTGTCTACTGTACAATGAGCCTCCTGGGGTTCTGGCTAAGCCCCCAGGCTCGCAGCTGCTCCCTACTGGCCTGGGGAGGATGAGTCAGACACCACAGCCACTGCATGCAGAGCCAGAAGCCAGAAGCTGAAGGAGAGCACACAAGAAAAAGAAAATCCTGCCTCCTGCTGTTGAAAGTCCTCACTGTCAGTTGCAAAGAGAAAGCAGAGACATCCACGGATCCCCAAATCCACAGAGGCCC
Organism: Diceros bicornis minor; assembly: GCF_020826845.1. Lineage (NCBI taxonomy): Eukaryota > Metazoa > Chordata > Mammalia > Perissodactyla > Rhinocerotidae > Diceros > Diceros bicornis. Next base: position 19,384,510 of record NC_080746.1, read on the forward strand.
CAGACCTCCTGTGCCAACGACATAGGGGGATGCTGAAATTAAGTGGGCAGAACTGGGGGCAGCAGACAAGTACATTAAAGAGGAAGGATCCTGAGGAGATGGAGACTTGGTGAAACAAGAGAGAGCTCTACTCCAGACAAAAAGGGCACCATCTGGGCGCTTGACGCGAGAAAGACAGAGTGCTCCTTTGCTGCATTCCGAGTTCCCCCAAGCACCCAGGCCTTATCAGTGGACAATGATGGCCCCTTCCCAGTCAGCGATTATACCATCAATCCAAACAAAAAACCCAAATCTCATTTTAAAGCTTGGATGTCTAGGCAAATTTAGCAAGCTGGTGAAAAAGGGGACTACTCTTGATCATTTTAAATTATCTGCAGGGGTGGGGCCACAGGGGCACAGTACCGCAGTTGGCCTGGACTCAATCCTTTGTTCTAGCACTTCCTACCTTGGGAGTCTGTCTCCTCCACTACGAAATGGGATAGTAAACCGCAGCTCACAGGGCTTCTGGTGAGGATTAAATTAGATCATGTGCATAAAGCCCAACTTCTGGCCCAAAGGAAGCATGCCACAAACGTTAGCTCCCCTACTCACACTCCTCCACCTTCCTCCAGCCTAACACACACACAAAAAAAAAAAGCTTTGCCAGAGCCAGTCCTCATTCTAGGACCTCCACTCCTTCTGTCACGCTGACAGGAGCCCCGTCTGTTCCGGGACACAAGGGTTAACAGGAGAGATGGGGCAGGAGACCACTCACTCCATCTTCCACAGTAGGCTTCTGGCCGGGCTGGTACACTGCAGTGTTCCCAGCCCTGTGCCCACAGGCCCCCACGCCTCTCCACTGGCAGCCTGAGCCCCAGCAGCTGTGGCCGACTCTGCCATCTGGATGGGCGAGGAAGGGCAGGCCCTGAACTAAAAGCCAGCTCCCCCAAATTACATTAAAAATAGAAATGAGCACCTCCTGGTGCCTGAAGCAGAAGGGCTCCCTGCCAGCGCTGCCACTCCTAATCGCATCAGCCTGGGCAGAGCCTGCAGACAATGGCACGGGCGGGCAGGCCTTCTCCCGCCCACCCTTCCCCTCCACTGGTCAACTCGCAACTTGTCTTCCCCCACAAATCACACCAAGCTTAGCAAACAGCTCCCTCTCTCACTTTTCAAGGAAAAATAAACCACACAGGCCAATCCATTTAAGAAACTAAAATATAAGATGGGTAACATAGTAGGGTGATGGCAATCAAAGTGGGGGGATTGAGCCCTGAGTTAGAAAGGACCAGCTGCAGAAACAGTCTGTCTGTTTCATCTTCTATATTTCTGCCAGAAATTGAACTAGACCCCTGCTAGAGAAAAGGGGCTACCTTCGGAAAGTACCCAGACAGAGGTCCTTGGAGGAGACTTTTACTTGACTTCTAGAACTTTTTGCCCCAGAAAAGGAACCAAAAGAACCAAACAAGGAAATCGGCCATGTCAGCATTCTTCAGAAACGGGAGACAGCAAGCACGTCAGAGGCCTCTGGCCGAAGACTGCACAAGACACCACTTCCCCATCCTTGACACAGCTCTGGACTTTGTTTTTATGATCCTGTCCCCAGTTAAACAAATAATGGTGCATTCATAAAGCAGAATGCTATGCAACCAATAAAAAGAGAAAGGTAGATCTGAAATAACTTAGAAATAAGTCAAGGGTCTATTCTCAAATTTAAAGAGCATAATACCAAGCAATTTTATAGCACAGTCCCAATTTTTGTGGGAAGAAAATAGATACATGCTTATACGTACACAGAAAAATTTCTGGAAGGGCACACGAAAACTGTTAATGGAAACAGTTAATAATCCCCACCTGTGTAAGGCTGCAGGAAGTGGAGGACTTGGACCTTCCGTGTTATGTGAGATAACATTATGGTCACTTTTATAATTTATTATAATATTCATTATGTTTATAATTCATTATGAACATTATCTTGACCGTGGTGGTGGTTTGAAAGGTGTATGCATATGGTAAAATTTACCAATGGTACACTTTAAATATTGTCTAGCTTATCGCAGGTCAATTATATCTCAATAAAGCTGCATAAAACAATTTTTTTAAGAGAATATGGAAAATGGGCAAGAGCCCCTAGGAAAAACAAAGGGGACAGCACGTTCAGTTCTGTCTGTCCCACAAAGAGGCTGCTGCTCATTTCTCCAGCTCTGCCTCCCTGCTCAACCCCTCCACGCCCTGAAGACGGGAGAGAGCTGGAGACTGAGACCCACAAAGGGCTCTACGCAGTCAGCCAACCTGAGCACCCAGCACTGCTCTATGCTCCAACATGCTGGTCATGAGATATAGCTTAGGGCTTCCTCTGCCAGGGCCGGCTGCCTCAGAGGGTGCCTCGTGAGAACCAAATCCAAGCCGGGCCCTGCTACTGCTTTATACCAAGTGGCATGACCCGAAAAGAGGCTGGCAGCCTTATTCATTTTTAGGCAGGACCTAGAAATCTGCCTTTTTTAAAGCCCCCAAGCATTCCGATACTGGCCAGGTTTTGGAGCCAGGGCAATGGAAATCCACCCTGCCCGGCCAGCTTGGTAACTTTCCCAATTATCTATTGCCCAAGGTGCCTCACAACTCACCTGCTCCAAACTCTTCCTGACTAATCCCACCTGCCTTTGTTTGCGCCTTCACATCCCTCCAGTGCTGCAAATGTGGTAACCAAGGTCCAGCAGGGACCTGGTGGCTGGGCAGTGGCCTAGGAAGGCTTATTAGCCAGAGCTGAGAGGAACACGTCAGGTTCACACACCACACAACCGGCCTCACAACACTACCCCATCTCCAGTGCTCATTTCACTAACCGCTCCCAGGCTTGATCCACTGAGAACACCTTGTTTGTTTCACCCAAGAAAATTCCGTTTCACCCAAACCAAATGCTCCCTTAAACTTGCAGAGACTATGTGCCAGAATCTTTCTTCTCTTAACAAACCCCAGAGGAGGAAAAAACGATCTTCTTGGCTTCAAGCTCCTTAAAGACAGGATCTCTGTCTGAGTCATCTTTGTGCCCTACTCTGGGTCATCCTTGTGCCCTACTCTGGGTCAGATGTCACCCATGCCCACACGGAGCTTACATCTGGCTGGGGAGACAAAGAACAATAAAACAAAGGCAGCAGCACTAAAGGGAACAAAGGAAGAGAATGATTCATGCTGCCTGGAGGAGGTGACGTCAGAGGTGGAACTCCAAGACCAAGAAAGCTCACAGGGACAAAGGACAAAGGGGAAGCAGCACAGTAGGCAGAGCAGTGAAGGAGGTGGATGGGGCACCCTAGGAACTGTGAGTGCTGGACACAGCTGGTGCATGCGAGGTGGGCTGAGGATGAGGCTGCAGAGGTTGGATGGGCCAGGTTGGGAAGTGCCTTGAAATCCGCAATCTACACAGCACTTTGCACAGGACCAAGCAATCGATCCTCAGTTGCTAAATGAATGGATAAACAGACAAATATATGGGGTGGGGGGACAGTGCCTTAATTCATAGCAGTGACAGAGGATCAGAAGCCCCTCCCAGGACCGTCAGGGCCATGCCTTAATGAATTAAAGGAAGGCAACTCCCAGAAATGCACCCTGGGATGGGCAGAGCTCAGACCTTGGTTTTCCCAAAAAGTGAGGCCCCAGCCCAGCCCACCACCCAGAGACTCACCTCCCAGCGGGCTCCACCCCGGACGGGGGAAAGCACGGCAACATCCAGAAGGTGCTCCGAGATCCGGCTGCGAAAACCAAAGTCCTGGAGACAGTGGGGATGGGGAGGTCAACTCTGCCTTCGTCACAGTCAGCACCCACCAGGGCCTCTCCTCTACCCCTAACCTTCCAGAAAGGCACCTACTATGTGCCAGGTGCTGTGCTAAACACTTCGACATCTACTAATTAATTCAATCTTCAAAATAACACTGTTACTAGATGGAAAGATGTGTGATAAAGCAAGTATGGGAAAATGTTCCTTGTAGACTCCAGGTGGTGAATATGTGGGTACTCACTGTAAAATTCTTTTAATTTTTCTGTATGTCTGAAATTTTTCTTAATAAAATTACGGGGAAAAGTAACCCTGTGAGACTGATCCTCTTGCCCTAATTTCACAGAGGAGGAAGCAGGTTTGAGAGCACATGTACTCTGCCCAAGGTCACACAGTTGATAAGCAATGGGCTGGGGTCAGATTGCCCTGGCTGACGCCAAAGCCCGAGCTCTTTGCATGGCACGTGCTACAAAGCCGTCACTTTCCAGCTGCCTCTCCCTCCTGGTGCCCAAAGTACCCAGAAGACCTGTGGGCAGCTTGGAAATGAAACTTGATAGGCTCCTCCCAGCTTGTTCTTTCCCCTTCCCATACTGGTGCCACTCTGAACAATGGAGATTAATTAGCGGTACTTCCTCCACAGGCTTCTCTTTGGGACAGACAGCAAGTGCCCTCACAGATGCCAGCTCCCCCGCTGCCCTTTGGCTGCCATAGAACCACGGTCCCACCCCCTCCAAGCCGAGGATCCTCACCGGGCTAAGTGAAGGATTGCTACCTGACAGCATGCTAATAGGGACAGTTCTGTCATCAGCCCTGATAAATGGCGGGACACCCAGCCAAGGTCTGGTCCTGCTGTCCATGGCTTCCTCCACCTACTCCCATAGAGAAGAAAAATGCTGAAGGGCACATTTCTCCACATGGTAACTCCCTTAGAAGGGCCAGGGCCCTGGCTTCAAAGAGTTCTGTGACATGGCTATTCTTCATGACAGTTTTTGCCAACAATGACTTTTTTGCCTTCCCTTCCTAGCTTGTGGGTTTTCTTTTTTCGTGACATTTTCCTTTCAGTTTGAGTTCAACTCCACTTAATGCAGCTGCCATCTGCCTCCTAAGCCCCTGGCTCAGTGAGGGGCTACAGCACACAACTTTCTAATTCCTCTGCGCCCCTCGTATCATTACTGTTCATCCCTGACCCTCTCCCACTAATCCCTTCCCTTTGATCAGCCTCCTCCAAACAGATGGAGCACAACTTCCAGAGGTAATGCTCTGCCAAAAAGCACCCCAAACTACTCCCCTTAGATACAGAACTGGCAAATGCAGCCGGGATACAGCAGGCTGGGCGAAAGGTCTGGGGCAAAGAAACCACGGATGCTGGCATCGCAGGACAAAGTCTTAACTTTGGAAATGAAACCACAGCATCCCTCCTGGCCAGAGCCTGATGACTGGTCCTCACCATAGCTCAGTGATTCCATAATCATAAGCACGGGCATGTGTGCACACAAACACGTGCACGTGCACACACACACACAACCAGTCTCTAACCTCCTAGATTCATGTAATGTTCCTGCTAGAGCCCAGAGGCAATGATCTCACAGGCAATTCACACAGCAGTAATAGTAATAACAGCTACATTTATTTAATGTGTATATACTAATGTTTTACATTCTTTACCTCACTGTCTTCTCACAATAAACCTATAACATAGGTAGTGTTATCTTTAGTTAATGGGCTGAGAAACTGGAGTTAGACAAGACCCAGGTGTGAATCCTAACTTCCCCACTTACAAGCTGTGTGATGCTAGGCAAATTACTCAACCACAGGGACTCACAAATCCATGCTCTTCACCACCACTCTGCTGCCCCTCATCTCAGACTCACCAGGCCAAGGAAGGACTTGGGGTCAGAAGCAGCCGAGTCTGAGAGCTGTAGTTCCTTCACGTGTTCACTAATTTCTGACTCCTGGGGAAAGAGACCCATAGAGAAGTCGCCTGGAGCAGAGCATAGAGGGTCATGATCACTATCCAGGAAATTCTGTTCAGGTCATGCTGCCAACACAGGGCGGAGCCCAAACTAAAATCCACCTCTTCTGGAAAACTTGAAAGAGGCCTGTAGACCCTCTCATTCTCTCTGGACACATGCACCAGGCCCCGGCCCACTCAGGCTGGGCAGCCGAGCTGAGCACAAACAACCACACGATGACTTAGGTCAACAAGGATTGACTTGTGTAAGAAGAGCCGAGTGAAGTGTAGTGGAGATGGTTAGAAAGTTGGCAACAGGGAGATTTGATGCTATTCTAAAGAAACAGAATCAGAGTATCTTTTCCAGGAAGTAGCTAAAATCTCTTTAAATGAATTTCCTCACCATCTACCTAGAGGAGGAACAGGACTAAAGGTTGGAAAATCGAAAATGCCAAAGGCTCTCCGCACTGGGTCCTACTGTTGTCCATTTGGGTCATTGGTCTGGTCTTGCCAAAGCAAGACTCCCGTGTATTGGATTGGTTCAGAAAGAGCCACAGAAATCAATGAGGAGTCTTCCTGTAACCTAATTGGCCAATGCTGGGACAGGACACTCCCAACTGTCCCCCACCCCCTCAACATTCTGCTCTCTCTATAGGAACTCAGACTGCCGCAAACATGACTGACCCCAAACAGATGTCAAGAAGTAGAAGGGGAAGCAAAAAACAGGAAGAGGACATAAGTAGGAGAACTGAAGAACATAAACATCCCAAGAGGGTGCCAATGGAAAAGCAAATTTCTGCTCTGAATTTCTAGTGCCAGCAGGTTTGGAGTTTCATTCAGGATTTTCCTGCCTGCTGGGTCCCGGCATATTTGTCACAATTAAGGGTTCTGGCTGATGTTGACAGCCCAGTGCAGGGTCTCAAATGAAGCTCTTAACTCAGTAATAAAGATGTGGGGACAGGAATTTGCACAGGGTTTAACAGAGCAGCAGAGGGTCGTAGCCGGCAACAGCCTGTGGGACAAAGTGACTTACTTCACTGGCATCTGATCTGCTCTCTTTCAGGACAGAAGCATCCTTCTTTGGCTCCTTTGCTGCCTCTTCCTTCCTGGAACCCTCCTCTCCTGCATCTACCGGGTCCTCTGGTGCTTCTTTTTTCTTGGCTTTGGCAGGCTGATCGCCCCCAGGGTCCACCCCGAGGGTCACCAGACTCCTGGATGTCCCAGGATCACTCTTCTCATTCTTTTCTTTTTCTGGGAGCCAACTTGCCCCTCTTCCCTGTCGCCCTTTGCCATCGGCACTGCTCAGGCTGCTGTCTGCACCTTGGCTGAAGAGCTTGCCGGGAGTAGGGGGGCTGGCAGCATCTGAATCAAGAGAAATGTCCTTCTTCTCCTCTGGCTGGCTTGTTCTGGGGGACTCCTAGGGATCAGCAGACCATGTCAGAAAGGAAGACGTCAGGAATTAATAAAAGGAGTTTAGAGACTTGGTACAAGATGGAGCTGCCTTTCCTTGACTCCTACAGGCCAGTGCTCTGATACCAATGGTTATCAAACATCCCAATAGCTTTTTAAAATACAGATTCCTGACCCCATCCCAGGTCTACTGAATCTGAACTTCTATGGTGATTTGGATACACTAAACCTGACCCCCATACACTGATGGGCTTGGAAACCACTGCATTGGACTATACAACTCCATCACCACCTACCACGTCCTCAAGTAATAAATCTGTCTCTTTCCAGCCCGATTAGGCAAATCAAAAGATTGCAGACTCAGAAACCAATACTTAGTTACGATGATGGAGAATCACATGAGAGAAAAGTACCAAAGTCTAGAATTTATATTCTTCATTTTTAAAAGGCAGCAGGGAAAAAAATACCAGGAGGGTGCCCTTCTTCAATAGCAATGAGGCTGGCTCTCTCCCTAAAGCCTCCCCTGTACAAGCAACCCTGGGGACAGGGTCCTCTGACAGAGGACTGTCAACTCAGGTGCTCTGAGAAGCAGATGCCAAGAGGGGACTAGATGTGTAAGAGATTTATTGGGGGAAATGCCTATGAAAGATAAAGAAGGTGGGGAGAGCCCTCAGAACACAGGTCTGAGACCTGTGACAGGAGAGGGCTTGAGTAAGAAGAGCCTCGGGCCACAGCACAGTTCTGAGACAGTCTTGGCCAGCCCTGCGGAGAGTCCCCAAGCAGGTTACCCATTGGAGGAGTCCCGCATCAGGCAGAAATGGCCCTGCTCTAGGGGCTGTTGAACTCCATCAACAAGCAAGGCCTTGGCCTGAGCCAGGATGGATCCAGGTGCAGCAGATGGAGGCTATCAATCCACTAATGTCCCCTCGGCAGGGTCTCCTGAAAGGAGATGTGGGCAGCGCACCTCTACAGCTGCCACACCTGCTTCTCACACACAAACCTCACTTTAAAGACTAGGAGAAACCCTTAGAGCCAGCCAAAATAGAAACAGAAAACCCTCCCTTGGAAATACAGCCAGCGATCTCTCCTGGGCTCAGGCAGAGGAGCATTCCTCCCAAACACATCTGTGTTAACACTCGGGCTGCCAGTCTGAACAATTTCTGAGCAGGGATTTTTAAGACTTCCTGATTCCCTACCCTGGAGACTCAAACAAGGAGCATGATGACCAGAGTCCAGAGGTCCAATGAGGCCTAAACACGGCATTCATCGATGCTGTCTGTATGTTAAAGGACCTGTTGAACCCAAAGCCATGACCACGCGCCTGCAGGTCTGGCAGCCTACTAACAAGCTAGCCCAGGCTTTCCAGGAACAGTTAAGAGAGGCAGAAAGCAGAGCAGCTCAGAGCTCAGCTTCAGAGACACACTACCAAGGTCCAAAGTCTTGGCCCCACGTTTACAGTGACCTTAGGCAAATTATTTTACTTCACTGTGCCTCAGTTTCTTCCTCTAAAATATGGGGATATGGTAGGACCTACCTCAAAGGGTTAATGGGAAGATTAAATGAGTTAACACTCATTAAGTGAGTTAAAGAACTGGGAACTGTGCCTGGCGGACCATAAGTGTTCCATAAATGTTAAACTAAGGTTTTATGATGAGACCCACACGCCCATTCACTGACCATCTTATATGTGCCAAATACCAACCTGGGAACCCAAATATGAACAAGACATAGATCCTGCCCTCAAGGAAGTCAGCTGAGTATGAAGAAAAGTGAAAGAAGTCCCAGGTGGCTCTGGTTATGAGCCTTTACTACCCAAAGCAAGGGGCATTGGACAGTGGTGATACTCTCACCAGCCCCAAGCCTGTCCCAAGGAGAAAAGCAGAGGGTGAAGGAGAGAAGGGGTGGGCCTCCCTTGTGCCTTGGCAGCATGAAGGCAAGGCATGTGCCCATCCACCCAACACCCCTAACCTGTAGCATGGAAGAAATCTGCCATGATCACTGGGCTAGGAGAAGAGGGTGAAATGGGCACCTTCTCTTCAAGAGATCTTCAGGTGACGCCAGGCTTTTTCATCACACTATCTCGAACAGTGGCCAGCACTCAGCAGGAGCTCAATAACTGTTCTGTGGCGCTCCATGGACTCCAGGAAGGACGTGGGAGTTTCTTGGGGTGGGTGAGGGGTGTCTGGCCAGCCACACTCCCTCATTCAGCAAGCAGGGCCAATCCACCCTGGCCATGCTCATCCCACGAATAAAGAAAGGCTCTCTTGCTTGAAGGAAGGAGTGAAACCTAGCCCCAAGACAGCTGCCTGGCAACAGGGGTTAGGGGACAGAGGAGATGTCAGACCACAAAAAGTGCCCATGGCCTTCAGGATAAAGTTCACACCTCCTCACTTGGCCCACAGCCCTTCCTGGTCCAGACCCTGCCTGCCTCTCATGGGTCATCTCCAGCCACTCCCTGCACACATCTCCTCCTGCCTGTGAGTAAACATCATGCTATTTCACCACTTTGCCATGGTCACTCTTCACATACACACACAATGCTACCCTGACAAACTCCCACTGGTCCTCATAGCATCACACCTTCCAGGAAGCCTTCCTCGATCCCTGGGGCAATTGTCCTGAGACGAGCCTTCCCCATCCTCTCCCATAACAACTATTATATTTTAATTGCTGATTTCCTCATCTGTTTCCCTCATCAGATCAGCTCCCTATTACCCTCAGTGCCTAGTTTCTGACACATGATAGGGGCTCAGTAAATGCTTGTTGACTGAATTTTTAATAAAGAATAAGTGTGTCATGCAGATATAAGAGTTGAAGCTTCCCTTCCTCCATAAAATGGCGATGTAATATTAATTTTACAAGGTTATACAAGGATCAAACTATATTATATTTGTTATAGTGCTTATTAAATGGAAAATAGCTAAACAAATGTTAACTATTAATATATTCAAAATGACAGAAAAACAAGTAACCTATCAAAAATCAGAGGACCCCAGATACAGGTAGAGATTCCTATTTATTTACATGGAGAGAATACAGACAAGAACGTTAGGCCCAGTCTATGCAATTCTCAAGCTTAAGTTCCTCAAAAGAAGATTTTCACATGACGGAGCTTATCCTATTTTATCTGCCTAAATATTAAAACATGGCTAACATCAAAATAAACAAGCTTGCATTTTCTGCATCCATGTCGACTAACTGAACAACACGACAGCCAGCAGTACATCTTGAGGGTTAGGACAGCAGAAGGAGAATAGACATGTGTTGTAGATTCTCCACAAATGGATGAGCGAGAGCCGAGTGTCGGGAAAACCCATCTGACTCCACGCTCCTCTCCCTTCACTCAGCTCCTGCTCCTCATCACATCACGGGGCCCAAGGCGTGAGGCCAGGCCCAGGATGCACACTCCAGGCCCCGGTGTACAGTCTCCTGTGTCGGTGTTTTATGGGGTATACAGGGGGACTGCACCCTCAGCACAGCTTTGCTCTCAGCTCATTGTGCTCAGACTCCGTCTGTCTCCTCCGGTCACAGCCCCAGGTGCTTGAGTATCTCAAGGCAAATTTCTGCTGCTTTTTCAAAAGACTTTGCCATCTGCACGAGGACGGGGGTGTAGAGAGTGCCTGTAGCAACCATTTCATGAATATTGAACATATCCCCCAAAAGCCATGAGGTCTCCAGTGCCGCAATCGCCCCCTCTGGCCCAGAGCACGGAGGGCAGGGGCTCCTATAATCCACACAGCTCAGGAGGGAAGGAGCGGAGGATGGGGGAGCTGAACACGATGTCTGTGCATTGATCCTGTTCTGGAGAGACCGCCACCAAGCCCACCATCAGTCCAGTTTATTTTCCACGTCTCACTCCCAACCTCGTGGGTCTCAATTCTTTGCACTGTGCCCCGGCGTTGTTAGTGCTTTCCAATCACACTGACATCATCCTGTTATTTCTAAGCCCAGCTCCCTCCCTCTCCTTTGATCCGCTGCTGGGGTTTTCTCCAGCACCACAAGGCCACACGCCGCCTGCCTGCCTCCCCTTTTTCCTTCACACCCATTCTCAACGTCTGTTCCATGAACCTATCCCTTTTGATTCTGTAATAGACTAGAAATAAGTTTAAGCTGAAGGCAGGAGAGGAGGGGGAAGGAGACAGAGAGCCAGAGCAACACACACATTCTTGCCATCCTACTGCCCTCTCATGGAATTATGAGCAAAGTGACTGTTGACAGTGAGACAAGATAGTACTTAACCACGGATGGAGATCTCCATCTAGGGCTTCCTGGGATGCCCCGGAGGGGGAAGAGGTGGGCAGCTCAGAGGATCCAAGGACTATAAACTGGGACAAAAGCCATTTTCAAAGGTGTGGTCCAGGCAGAGGCAGCCTTCTCTGTCCTGAAACCCCCATTCATCTCACCAACAATTTTCCCCACCAGGAAAAGCCCTAGTTCCTGCCTGAGGTTAGAACACAGGAACCCAACACTCCACGTGGCAAAAAGAACTAAATCTGCTGGGCTGCTAGAGACAGGGGTGGGAGGTGTGTTTAACACCTCCCACTCTGAACATTTCCCTCATCACACTGTTTTGCCTACTTATATTAAAGAGGTTATAAAAAAAATATGTTTAAAAGCTCCCACTCCCCCAAAGAAGCACATAATCATGAGGAGGGAAGCTTTTGAAAACCCAGGACATGTCAAAGAAGAAAGTCTCTTTTTTGGTTGACATTTATAATCCACTGTGAAGTAAAAATTAACTAGCCCGAAGTCAAAGTGCATCATGATGGATCATGAAATCTTCACCGAAGATGAAGATTGACACTGAAATCTTCAATCCACCAGCTGACAGCAGGGACCACATATCTACTCTACCCAGGACCTGGGAAAGCCAAGGGAAAAAAAAAAGCACAACACAACCTGCCAGGATACCCTTCCGGTCCCAGTGTGGCTCATTCATTCACCCATTCATTCTCTCAACTGCTCAGCAAAGCATACCCCTGTGCTTCCTATGCTCCAGGCAGTGGGCCAGGTGCTGGATATATAGACGTGAATAGGGCAGGATCTCTACCCTCAATTTGCTCAGTTTCTTGGAGTCTCGCTTCTGTCTCCAAAAGCAAGTAAGTCTTCCTGACACCCCATTCCCATTCATGGCCATCCTTCTAGGCTCAAAACCTGAGCTACTGATTCCATCATTGTTATAAGGTCTTAACGGCAGATGAGAAAAAACAAGGCTGTCATTTCAAAAAGGAAACCCAATAGACTGAAGGCTTTGGATTTAATGCAAACAGACCAGGCACCAATCAGAAGGAACAGTTTCAAAGTAGACACAGGTCAGGCTGATGATCAAGAAAGGCACTGAGAAAAAGTGTCACATTTGGCAGAAAGTATTAAACTCACAATCAAAACACATGTGATTGTGCAGAGCCAAAATCGTGGACAGTTTCTGAGACAATAGAGAAAGCCTAACTATAAAGGGGCCTGCCCAATGGCCAGAGTTGGGTCCCCTGGGAAGCCCACCTACAACCCAGGGCCTGTCAGCCAGCATCCACAACCGCAGCCAACCTGAGACATTAACTCTGGCTCTCAAGGTGAGCTGAAGACCAAGAAACAAGAGTCAGAAATAATAAGAACACGATAAGAGATAATAAGACAACAAATTTAAATCCATGATACAGGCACTGTTGTTTTACTGATCGTTTTTTTGTGATCATGCTAATAAAATGTGAGTGATCTGTTTCATTTGAAAGTGTTTAAAGTGTTTAAAAGAATTTGATATATTAGACTTGTGAAAAGTTTAATTAAGCTTATAATCAATATTTAAATGTTTGGGAAATCTGAGTTGTTGACCTCATGATTTATTGGTTGTGTGAATACTTTAGGAATATTTGGAGAAATGTTGTCAAAAATTAATAAATTGGATGCTAGACAAGTACATATAGTAGGGAGTGTTCCTTTTCAAGTAGAAAAATGCACTGGGAGTTTTTAGGCACTACAACGACATGATGAGTTTGGGGTTTTGTTTGTTTTTTATAGAGAATATTCTGGTGGCAGTGAAGGACAGACTAAGGGAAAGAAATCAGAAGCAAGAGGACTATTGGGGTATTCTGGAAGCTACTCCCATCTATATTCTGCATTTCCCAGGCCTCGGGCCTTTGCTCCAGCTGTTCGCTTCCCTAAAATATCCCTTAAAACCCCCATGTGTAAAACTTACCTCCTCTTCAAGACCCAGGTCAAATGTCATCTCCTCCACCAAGTTTTTCCTGATCTCTAGAAAAGTAATTTCTTGCCCCTAAGAACTCCTCCAAACAGCGCACCTGTGCTAGAGCTCTTTACGTGTACTACCCTGCTTTATAGTTTCCTAAATATTCATTTAAACATTTACTGAGTGCTTACTAACCACCAAGGACTAGTGTCCTTTCTCTCTCTCAAACTCCTTGAGGCCAGTCCAGATCCATATCTTACCAACATCTGTATCTCCCATGGGACCTAGCACAGTGGCCTGCCACAGAGCCAGCATTCGACAAGTGTTAAGAATCTGGACAATGTTACACCTCTGTTCAGAACCTCTGATGGCTCCCAACGCCTGTGTAATCCAATCCAAACTTCTTAGCTGGCACTCAGGTCCTCCATGATCCAGCCCAATCTATCTCCACAGTCTTACCTCCCACATGCGCTCTGTACTCCAGTCCAAGGAGATGCCTCATCTTCCCCAAACTCCCCCTGCACCTTTCGCCTCTGCCTGTGCAGTGCCCTGCACCTGGACTTCTCTCTCACCATTCACCTCTCCCTGTCCAGTCCTGCCCATCATCCTTCCTGGCTCACCTCAGATGTCAGTTTCTCAATAAAGCCTTTCCAGATCAATCCAAACAGAGAGGAGATCCCTAATTTTCCCCTCCCGTGGCACTCTGTTTTACCCTCCTTACAGCCTCATTGCATTCTACTCTGTGTTCCAATCATTTAAGCCTATCTTTGATGAGACTGTAAACTCTCAGAGGGCAGTAAGCTCATCTAATTTATGCTTGTACGTTCTACAGCACCTAGCAAAGTGCATCATGTAAAAACATTCAATAAATGGTGGTTATTTGATAAATGAGTAAATGGATGAATTCCTTTCCACCCTTGTGCTTCCTCGAACCCCAGAAATCCCATCTGAAGAGGACTGGGACAAAATGGTTCTCTTTCCAAATATGCATCCCACAAGGAGAAAGGCTTAAGAAGGAAGGAGGGACATACCAGGTGGAGGCATTTGCCTGCAGGGGCTTCATGTTCTTACCTCATATTCAAAGTCGCCCCCCAGCACCCCAATGTCCAGGTGCAGGTTCTTAAGAAGCTCACTTGAGCTGCGGACACTCTGAAAACAAAAACGATTACGAGTGGTTAAATCAAAGGAAACTGGTCAGCCCAGGGTGAGGGCCAAGAAGCTCCTTGCTGGTTACGCTTTCTGGGTCAGATCCAGCGGGTATATAGACTGGCAAGAAATGAAGCCATGGGCTGGAAAATCATTTTTACTTATTTTCAAAGTAGCACAGAGGTTAGCCAAAAGGTGAAAACAACCCAAGTGTCCCTCAACAGACGAATGGATAAACATAATGTGGTATATTCATACAATGGAATATTATTCAGATATAAAAAGGAATGAAGTTCTAATACATGCTACAATATGGATAAACCTTGAAAATATTATGTTCAGTGAAATAAACCAGGCAGAAAAGGACAAATATTGTATAATTCCACTTACATGAAATATCTAGAATAGATAAACCCATAGAGACAGAAAGTAGAAAAGAGGTTACCAGGGATTGGGAACAGGGGAGAATGGGGAGCGACTGTTTAATGGGTACAGAGTTTCCGTTTAGAATTATGAGCAAGTTCTGGAGATGGATAGTGGTGATGATTGCATAACATTGTGAAGGTAATTAAGGCCACTGAATTACACACTTAAAAGAGGTTAAAATGGTAACTTTCATGTTAAATACATTTGGCCACAATAAAAAAAAATTTTTTTCAAAAAATAAATGGCACAGAGGGTTTCCAGGCCAGAAGGAGGATTCATCATTACCTGGTTGTCACTTTCCGCTTCATCCTCCTCGTTGGTCTCCTCCCCTAAAGCCAAGAGGCTGAGAGCATTCTTGTCCTCATGGATGGAGCCCAAGAGACCCTTTGTATAAGCAGAAGTCTTGAGACCCTGTGAAGGCTCCAAAATAGAGAAGGAAAGTCAAGGGACTCACTAGGAAGACCTTCAGAATGACCTTTAGAATGCTTTCCCCACTCTCTTTCTGTTTAGATGTCTCCCAGAGCAAGTCTGCCGTGTCCAGGAAGCTCCAGCTCACACTGGAGGGATCCCGCCCTTTTCCAACTCCTACTGCCCTGGCTGCATGGACTGAGAAATCAGCACCACAGGCCCTATAGCATGGGTCTATCCTCCACTGCCCCGAGTCCATGTTCAGCATCATACAAGTGTGTGTGACTCACCTTCCCAACTAGATTATGAACTCTGAGGACTCAGCCTGTGCCTTCTATGTCTCATCCACGGGCCATAGTTCCTAGCATGGTACATGAGAGGCCTCAGAGTAACTAAATAACACTGAACACAAGAAAAAGTATTTACCGGCATGAGTTCTCCGAGTTGACCGGACTCCACTGAGCTCCCCAGGCTCACATTTTGAGATCCACGAGGGGCAGAGGGTGGGGCATCCACAAGGCCTCTTAACGGAGCCAGGCCCCCAAGAGGAATGTGGACTGGGGCTAACGAGGAGCCCAGGGCCTGGGCAACAGAAAACATCTTGTTACAACCCAAGAAACCACATGTCTCTGAGAGTGTCGGAGACAGATATAAAAATAAAACTTCTAAATCCTACCCGCTCAAATTTAAACCACCTCCAATGAGAGGCTGCTAATGAAACACAACATCCAGAAATTACCATCGTGCGAACAGTGTGAGAAATCACAGGCTGGTTTCCTGATTCTCCTGACTCTGCTGCTGTCTCACAGTAAATCGTTCCTTCACATCTGGCAGATGATGCACAGGGTTCTGCTCTCCTTTCAGAAGCCACATGGGAAGTAGGGGGAAGGGAGAGCAGAGACAAAAAGCCTCATCTACCAGAATGCGAAGTCTCAGTACATAAAGTTTAAAACTGATGAATCAAGAAAAAGCAGTCTAAGCATATTATTTACAAAAATGGAAGTAAATACCAGAAGACAGCGGCTGCCTCTGGGGAGGGGCACACACACCAGAGGACTGTTGTATTTTATTATACGCCTTTTGGTGCCATTTGACTTTAACATGGGCATGTATTACTTTGATGAAAATGAATATTAACTGTGAAAAAATACACACGAGCAACAGAAGAACTCTCTTTCCCCTCTCCACTGATGAGAAGAGTGGCTGAAAGGAGCCTTGCCAAGGGACTGACCAGGCCCCTTCTTCTCCCTGTGCTTCATGCCAGAGAGGACTGGGGAGAGAAAGCAGTCTGAAAGTCAGAATGGGTGAGACCTCAGGCTTCTCAGACTCTCAGTTTACTCATCTACAAGACAGAGATGTCATGTGCCTTGCCACTTAAGAAGGTTTGTGGAGAAGTTCAAATGAGATAATGAAAGCAAGGAGCATACGTGGGTGGTCCAGGGCCACGCCAACGTTATGGAATTGCTGTTACGGGGATTCACGTTACAATGGTCTGGGCTTAGAAGTAGAGGCAAGGATAGCATTCTGGGGACAGTTTACAAAGAGCTCTTTAAGATTCCTTTCTCAAACTTAAAATGTATAAAACAACACAAAAATTCCATTCCTCTCTAATCCCACAGGGGCTGAAGAGAGAAAGGGGAACATGGAGGAGGTCAGGCCGAGGAAGTTCGGATGGCCCAGCTTCTCACCCACAGCCTCAGCCTACAGACCAGACCATCAGGCGGGTTCTGAACAGGGCCCGTTTCGGCACCAGGAGGGCATCAAATGCTCATAGAAAGATGAGATGAGAACCTCTCCCGAGCCTTTGTAGATTCCCGATCATGTGGCCTATTATAGGGGATCTTTGTTAGGGAGAAAAGGAGCTGATAATAGAAAACACGTGCCCACAATACTCCAGCCCTGGGCACCGGGGTGAGCATTTTACATGTGATGTCTCATCGTACTCTCACAACAACTCGAGGTCACCATCCCCACGTGAGCAAATGGAACGTGGTAAGGTCAAGACCCCTGCCCAAAGTCACAGGGCCAGCAAGGGGCAGACACAGAATTGGAACCCAGGGCTGTCTCTAAGCCAGTACTTTATAGTGCCTCCTGGCTGTGGCAGAAAAGGAGCCCACGAAAGCTGCTCCGAGGTGAACTGGGCACAAACCGGGCCTGCTCCTCCTGGCTTCAGCCCTTCCCACCAGCCCTGGTGTATCAGCAAGCAAAATCCTTCCCACACTATATTTACAGAAAATTACAGACTCCTAACATGGCTAATTTGCTAACGTGCTGGGGGCTTGAGGGAGAGAGACAGGCATGCTGAGGGCTTTGTTCTCCCAGGCCTTTACCAAATCAGTGGTTAGCGGGGAAATTATACATTCCTGGCTCCAGCTGATCATCTTCTATAGCTGGCCATTAACTCAGACTATGGGCTGTGCGTGGCGTTGTCCTTCAGAGCGGATAAACTTGCTGCCATTGGGCTACTTAAAACTTTCAAGATAATCTGCAGCTTATCCGATATTTATAGTGCTACAGTAGTTATTAGAGCTAACGGAGAACCAGTGCACGCCAGCAATTAGGAACCAGAGGTAACAACTGGGTAAAGCCACAGCTGGGCAACAGCAAAAGAATAGCTGGGGAAATTCAGATTGACCCCCATGGTCTCTGCTCCAACCTGACTTCTTCTGAATGAAGACTATGGTGTGACTCTTTAAAGGGACAAGGTGTCAGAACTACAGGGCAAGCCCAGCCCTTTGGTAAATCCTAGCACAGGAGGAAGTGAAGGGACGTGGTTTCTGGGAACCCTGGGAAGCAAGGAGCAGAAGCAGCTCACTGGATGGCAGAGCGAGATTCTGGGCCGTAGCCTCTCATGACAGTATTAACTCTAGTTCTGTGTGATTCCAAGAAGGGACTCAATTCAGAGCTTGGGAGTAGGGTGTCTACTTGGAAGGACCTCTCTTTATAATCAGCTGATGCAGAAGGCTTCCCAAATGATAGAGGGAAGGTACCTATAGGTTGTGTGAGTGCCAGGATCGGCACCACCTTGCTCACCCTCAAAACTGATCATCTTCAGTGTGAACCACCCATGGATTAGTTAGATCCAGGGAAGGGAAGTCTAGATACCCTCAGCCCCTATCTTGCAGGTGATGGGGTAGAAGAAACATGCAATACACATAATCCCACAAGATGGCCATCCTGGGTAGTTAAGGGATCAATAGTTAGCAAGGGAGGGCAACTAGCAGGAAAGCAGACCTGATGGCTGCGTTAAGACGTCAACTCAGCCTGCTCCCTCCCTGCCAAGTGCACTGAGGCCTATGGGCCATGCTGTCTAAGACGCCTACCTGGTTGAGAAGCTGCATCTTGCCTGGCTCTGCAGTGAGCCCTCTGTAGGAACTCAGCTCAACTAGCCCCTGCCTGAGGGGGCTGCTGCTCGGCTGGAAACAGGCTTGCTGAGAGGCCTCCTGCCCAGCAGGGGCAAGGGCCGCCTCCTGAGGATGCTCCAGCAGCTCTGGCCTCCAAGCCAGAAACCTTGAGTCCCTCTCCACGGCTCTGATGGCCTCATGTTCACCCTCACTAGACATTCTGGAGGACTCAGCTGCCATGCAACAGACCATGCTGGCGATGTCTTTGCACGGCATTTCCTGCACGCTCTCGGGCAGCCCCAGGCCCTCCAGCCGCCTGGAGATCTTGACCATCTGCAGGATGTGCTGGTAGAACCTCTGATCCTCAGAGTAGTCTTCACTCTCTGACGGCTCATCAGCAGAGCTCTGCATGTGGGATAACGGGGGCACTAGGAAGGGGCTAGAGTGTTGATCTCTGGGTCTGGGGCCTGACTGACCCGTGCCTCGCTCAGATCCCCGAGAGCTCTGCAGGTCCCAAGGGAAGTTGTTCACCTCATCCAGGATCTGAGAGCCAAGGGGAGAGGCCAGGCTGCTGCTCTCTAAGTCAGGCCCAGACCCACTAGGCTTCCTGTCTTCTTCAGGGGGCTCTGGAGACCCTGGGGGTCGTCTCTTCTCACTGGTAGGAGACTCCCCAGGGGCATTCCCTGAAGGGCAAATCTGAGCTGGTTCTGACGCCAGGGTATCAGGTGGTATTAGGAAGAGCCCCTGAGGTGAATCTCCAGCTGAGGCCCCTGGAGCCTCAGCGTCATTGGGCTCCGTTTTCTTGCAGCTCCTGGGGGTGTCCTTGTTCACAAGCTTGGAGACCTGTCCCATCCATGATTTTGGGGGCTCTCTCCTCCTCCTCCCTCTGCCCACGCTCCCACCTTCCCCATAAACACCCTGCCAGCTCAGGTCTTCTGCTGGGCTGTTATCTAACAAGAACAGCTTGCTCTTCCTAATAGGCAGCATGTGGTCAGAAGAACAAGGGGACAGGGAAGTCTCCTCCTCAGAGGATGGCAAGGGAATGGGGCTCTGGCCCTTGTCCCCCCCAGGGCCAGTGGAGCTTAGTTTGGCCATGTTCTGGCTGTGCTGCTCCCCTTTCAGCTGCAAGCCATTGATGATTTCAGAAAGCTTTGAGTGGACAGAGGCCTGGTTCCTGCTTTCTAATACATCCTGCCCACTCTGGAGGGGCTGGGGGCTCTCAGGGCCCGGAGTGCCAGGTTTCTGCTGTCTGGTCCTCATTTCCAGCTCTTCTATTTCAGGGTCTGAAAACCCCAGGTAGATTTTCTCTGTCGGCTCCTGAGGTTTCTCCAGACCCTGCCGATCACCTAATTCTGTCCTACATTGGGCTGGGGCCCTGCCTAAGATTTTCTCCATGTCAGCAAAGATCTGATGGGTTCGGGAAGCTTGGCGTTTGGAGAGTGGCTGCAGCTTGCCAGGCAGGGTGCCCATGAGAGGCCAAGGGGTGTCGCCCAGCATGCATGGGCTCTTCACTTTCTTAAAGGAGCCCTCACTTCTAGCCTGCATCTCTTGGTCTAGGTCCATACCAGCAAGCCCAGGTGCTGGGAGAGGGGATGGGCCACGGAGAAAGGAGGAAGAAGGCAGAAGTCCCTGCTCACGTTGTGTTTCCTAGATGGGTATATAAACATGCAGAGAAAACTAAGACAAAGTACCTCAGATTTATACTTACTACCTCAGCCCTTGGCAAGCCCTTAGCAGAAACCCACCCTCCATTTAAAGTAAAACACAAACCAAAGAGGGAAGAAAAGCTAAAAACTCCCTTGGGCTGAAAATATGTTGCTTTCTGGGACTGAGTTTCTATAAAGAGGCTGGATTAGATCAATGGCTTACAAATCTTGCGCCATGGAACCAGGGGTTGGTTCCACATGGTACCTCAAGGGACACTATAGTGTGCATGTGATGGGGAAGGAGAATCACCAAGACCTACACCCCCAGGTTCAACCATGGCAGCTCCACTCCTTTATATGCTGGATCTCTATGGAGAAAGTGACTTGAAGACAGGGCTTCACTAGTAACGAAAGTCTGAAAATCACCAACCAGATTATCCCTAAGGTACCATTGAGCTCTCAGTTCTGTGATTGGTTCATTTTATAAAATCACCAACCTTAGCAAGGACTACCAGAAATTGTCTAAGAAGGGAGAGAGAGGAGAAACGTAACCAGTGAGCTGAGCCTCGGAAACTCTGTCTAGGTCTTCTATCAAAGGCACGAGCTGGTACTGCTCGAGAGAGGTCCACAGTCATAGAATCTCGGGGCTAGAAGAAACCCTGGTTGCAAGGTCAACCACACCTTGCAAACAGTCGCACTAAACACTACCTAGCCCGTGAAAGCTGGCACACCTCCAGAGAGCCCAAACCACCTGAGTCCAGGTCGCCCACCTGGTTCAGGCCTGCCCCTTGGACAAACTCAAGTTTGAGATGCCTGTCCTGAGCCCTAAGATCTAGACTGGCAACCCAGGGCTGTCCAGTTGTCTTCAGCTCCTGAAACCACAGAAGGAATCTTTTTTTAAGAGGGAGCTCCAGGAACTCATCACACACCCAGAACTCAGTCTGTTACCTAACCCTCCACCCTAGAGCCCTCAATTCATTTCCTCTCACACCTTTAGTGATGCCAGAGCCTGCCAACACGCTGATCATCCTTTAAAATAGTCCTGGGTTAGTAAAAAACCCACCATCCATCTTTCGCCTTTCAAACACGTGACATTAGAAAATGTAGCCAATTTGGGAGTTACCTGTCCTCTTTTCTCTATCTGGAAGAATAGGCTTGCTATCTTACTTCTCAGAGCCATGAGTAGTAATATGTGGAGGAGGGGAAGGGAGGGAGGAGTTATCTGTGGAGCTTGGAAATGATAAAAAGGATAAATTCATCAGCAAACATCCAACGCTAGAACTGACACCTTGGGAAGGAAGGAAGAAAGACGGAGGAAATCTTGGCTGAGGAGTAAGCACCAGGCCCTGGTGGGATATAAAGACTATAAACAGAAGAGCAAATCAACCAGAGCATTGAGAGGGTTACAGAAGTATTCCCAATGCTCCCCACCTGGCTGACCCAGGTTCCTATGTCCTTCCTCCTCCTCGACATGCTCCGCCTGCCCCATACCTGGGTGAAGGGAAGAAGGCGGGTTTCCCTGCACCGCCACAGCACTCAAGGAGAGCCTGGACCTCACTTCAGAATGGCTCCAAGTCTTAGCTTCTCCACCCATAAAATGAGGGCAATAACTCTGCCTCCTAAGTTCAGACATACTGGAGGGACAAAGAATACCATAATGGGAAAGAGCACTTTCAACTTTGAATAAAAAAGCTACTTGAGACCAAGGTGATCACGCTGCAATCAAATCTCAGTTATCCGCCACTAACCAAGGACACGGGCAACAAAGACAATCCACAGGAGTGGAGAAAGCCCAAAGCTGTTCTTTTTGGGTCTTGAAGGCACTGGTGTTCCGACAACTGAATTTTGGCTACAAGCGACGTTAGGAATTCGCACCACTGAGACAAATGATGAACCCACACTAGGAAGGCCTGGCTCTGAAAGAACAGGAAGGACTCTCCCCTCACCCAGGCTCTCTGGCCTCTGCCAACTCCTCCCTGTCCCTGCACTCTCCAGAGGGGCAGATGGCATCACTTCTTAGACCACTGCGAAACACCATCCTCAGCAGAGCACTCTCTCACTAATCCTACTATGTAATGTGTCCACCCAGGGGGCACAAAGGAATTGTTTAGAGACAGTAACAACTTCTAGAAGCTGAAAGGAAAATTTGCCAGAAGATAGGCACAATTCAGATGATGTACCATCAAGAAATTACTATACTATTGTTGCTGTTCTCAACATCCCAGTTGTAAACACCCAGAGGTCCCCAATATCCCCTGAGGTTTCAGCTCTGGCCTCTCTGGAGCTGGCATCCACCGACTCACCAGGGGACTTCTGGAGGTCTCTTTGTCCTTCTTGTCTTTCTTTTCCTTTTTCTTTTTCTTCTCTTTCTTCTTAATGGCCCCAGAAGTTGACAGCTTCCCTCGCTCTTGGATCACCAAGTTCCGATAGTGCTCGTCACATGGATGGTCCCACATGGACTGCCCGTTGGCAAAGTTAAAATAGTAAATATCACCTGTGATGTCCTGGCTGGGGATGAGCAGAGGTCAGAAATTAGTCCCTGCTCAGGTCCAAAGCTACTTAAGAAAAAAAGAAATAAAAAAGAAAAAACACGGAGAGGAGGCAAAGAAGGAGACAGAGGGGAGGGAGGAAGAGGGAGAGAGAAGGTGGGAAAAAGGGATGAGGGACGGGGAAGAGAGGAAAGGATTAATACAAAATTGAAGGGTACCATTTGGCTAAGAATAAGGAGTTAACTTAGATAGAACAAAGGATTGGGATACCTAAGGACTTCTCTAGATGGAGACATATAGTCACTGGGGCTCCTGGGAGTTCATGTTAGACTAGAGCAGGAATAAACTTGGTTTTATTTAGATGAATAAGTACAAACACTACAGTATCTTGAAGATAAATTCTAGGATAGACCTTGTTTAATATTTTTATAAATGGTCTGAGGATGAAAGACACATTGTGAAAGCTCTGGTTTTGCAAAAGACTCTAAACTCTAAGAGGTGACAATCCAAGCTAGTGGGGATCAACAATAGAAGGAAATAACGTAGAAGGTGAGTTTCAAGAATCTGTGTTTCAACATGGACAAATCCAAAATAAACTATTCATCCCATCCACCACTATCTATAATCCATTAGGATAGCTAATAGAAAAAAAAAAATTCCCAATAGCAATCTAAAAGATATAATGCCCAGGAATAAATCCAAAGTGTGCAAAATCTTTATAAGGCTTACTGAAAAGTCAGAAAAAAAAAAAAAAACAATTGGAAAGACATGCCATGTTCCTGAATAGAAAGATTCAAGTCTATAAACATGCCAATAATCTGCAAATTAATGTATAAATCCAGTACAATCCCAATACAACCCCAATCAGGCTCCTTATGAAACTTGACAAGCTCAATCTCAATTCAAATAAAAGAGAAAAATATGCAGAAGTAAACAGGAAGAATATCAGAGGTAAAAGATAAAAAGAAGCTATACGAATGGCCAATAAGCCTATGAAAACATGCTCAACATCACTAAACGTTAGGGAAATGAAAATTAAAACCACAATGCGGGGCCGGCCCGGTGGCACAGCGGTTAAGTGCAGGTGCTCCACTGCGGCAACCCGGGGTTCACGGGTTCGGATCCCGGGTGCGCACCAACGCACCACTTGCTAGGCCATGCTGTGGCGGCATCCCATGTAAAGTAGAGGAGGATGGGCACAGATGTTAGCCCAGGGCCAATCTTCCTCAAGACAAAGGGGGAGGATTGGCATCGGATGTTAGCTCAGGGCTGGTCCTCACAAAAAAAAAAAACCACCAAGTGGTGAAACACCACTTCACACCCATTAGCACGACTATTATCAAAAAAGCAGAAAATAACAACTGTTGGCAAGGACGAAGAGAACCGGGAACCCTTGTGCACTGCTGGTGGGAATGTAAATTGGTATAGCCACTGTGAAAAACAGTATGGAGGTTCCTCAAAAAATTAAAAATAGAACTACCATATGAACCAGCGATTCCACTTCTGGGTACACACCCAAAAGAACTGAAAGCAGGGATTCGAACAGATATTTGTACACCAATGTTCACAGTAACGTTATTCATAACAGCCAAAAGGCAGAAACAACCCAAATGTCCATTGACAAATGAACAGATAAACAAAATGCGGCACATACATACACTAGAATATTATTCAGTCCTAAAAAGGAATGAAATCCCGACACATGTTACAACATGGATGAACCTTGCAGACATTATTGTAAGTAAAATAAGCCAGACACAAAAGGACAAATACTGTATGATTCCACTTATATGAAGTACCTAGAACAGGCAAATAAAATAGAGACAGAAAGTAGATGAGAGGTTACTAGGGGCTGGGGAGAGGGGAGAATGAGGAGGTATTGTTTAATGGGTACAGAGTTTCCGTTTGAGAAGATGAAAAAGTTCTGGAGAAGGGTGGTGATGATGGTTGCACAGCTATATGAATGTACTTAATGCTACTGAACTGTATATCTAAAAATGTATAAAACCGTAAATTTTATTTTCTATATATTTTACCAGAAAAAAAATTTGTTAACTTCAGTGTGATAAAATAAAGCATACAGAAAATTAGAAGACAAGAAACTGGGAGAAAATAGTACAAACAATAGTATAAGACTAATACACAGAAAAACCAGAGTTCCACCTTCTAAACAAAAATAAAAAGATAAGCATGGGTCAACTCAACTCTATGAACAATCTGGGAAACGCAAATCAAAACAATTAGGTATAATTTCTAGCCCTTGGACTGACAAGTTTTTTGGATGGATACTTTCTTTGACATTGACAAGATGTTAATTGATAACATTTTTAAATGGACAATCATATGTGCTGCTGGTGAGACTGTTAAAATTTAATGGAAAGTAATTTGGTATTAACTAACTATATTTAAATTCTGCACAAACTTTAACACATCATTTCAAATTCTAGAAATTTTTTCTAAAGAAACACATACAAAACTTCAGGCAACATGCTTAACTGAACTGAAGGAGACATCTGACCTCTCCATGCCAACACAGATAAATACTGGATTAATATATAACAATTACAACAACAAAACAAGACGACAAAAAAAAATTTTTTCAACATACCAGACAGAAAGAGAAATTCTCAGATGCCAGAACCAGAAAGAAAATGTGAAACCTGAGTAGTAAGTGCATGAACTGACAGGTCAAGGGTGGTATCTTACCCAGATATAGGCCCTGAGAACTTGGGTTTTAATGCCAACTTAGGGACACAAAATGTGGCCTTAGGCCTTCATGAATTTGGAAACTAGAACAGACCCTTACATATGTCTGTGGGCCTTAAGGCTGCTCCCTCTGTGACTAAAAGGACCTAGCAGGTCATGGAAGCAGCAAGCAAGCATGACGCCCACTCCAGGTTCTAGGCAGGCAAAATAAAATTTAATGAAAAATTGAAACCCGAAGACACATGTAGATAGAGAGTCCAAAATCTGGTAAGGAAATCCCAAGTCAGGAAATTAATGGAAAAATTTAGTCCTTAACCACTGATCAACCCTTGGCCGAAGCCATTGTAAAGCCACTCAACAAGCTAGGAATAAGACCTTCACAAAAAATAACCTCTACAGAAGATGAGTTCACAATAAATTACAAACCATGTAAGGAAACAGTTCACCATGAAGGAAAATCAGTGACACAACGAAGAGAAGAATTAGCACACAAAGAAACTTAGCACAGAACAATCAAAAGAAGACTAAAAATAACTACATTTAAAGTTATTGTAGAGATAAAAGGAGTAGAATCCATAATGAAAGAACAGAACTCTAAAAAAACCCAGACATATTGAAAAGAACATAACAGAACTTGTAGGAATTGGTAATCATTAAACTAAAAAACAAAACAAAAAAATCAGGTGGGTTAAACGGCAGATTTGACACAGAAGAACAAATAGTGAATTGGAAAATGTATCAAAGGAAATTATCCAGAATGCAGAATGCAAGATAAAGTGATTTTAAAAATATGAAACAGAAGAGACATGGAGGATAAAATAAGAAGGTTCAATACATTTCTAGTTAAGAGTTCCAGAAAAGAAAAGTGATAAAGTTTAGAATTTTCCAACATTGAAGAGAGACATGAGTCTTCACAGAAAGAAAGCACTCCAAATCCTGAACATGGTCAATAAAAACAAATCCATAGCTAGATACACTGTAGTGAAATTACAGAACACCAAAGATGAAAACAAAATAATAAAAACAATAGAGGGTTGTTGATTGATTATCTACAAAGGAACAACAAATGAGACTAAGAAAATATGTATCTTATTAGCAAAACCAAAAGCCAGAAGATAATGGTACATAATATTATCAAAGAGCTGTTCAACAAAAAATTCCATACCCAACTAAACTGTTATTCAAGAGTGAGACCAGACAAAAATGACTAAGGACACAGGAAGATATAAATACATTTAGTATGCTTGATACAAAGGACGTTTATAGAACCCTGTACGCAAAAATGAGAGACTACACATTCTTATCAAGCACACACAGAACATTTACATACAGAACATTTACATAAACAGAATCACTTACTGAACCACAAAAAAGTATCAACTTGTAACAAAGAATATAATGAATAAATAAAATTGGAAATCAGTAATAAAAAAAAATACCCAAACTGACCCCTTCAAACTATTATTTTGGAGCAAAGATACTCAACAAAATTTTAGAAAATCAAATCCAATAATATATAATTATGACCAAGCAGAGTTTATCCCAGGAATGTAAGGTTGGTTTAACATTAGAAAATCAATCAATATAACTGACCATATTAACAGACCAATATAGAAAAATCATGTGATCCTATCAATAAATACAGGAAAGAAATTAATAAAATCCAATATCCATTTCTGATTTATACTCTCAGCAAGCTAGGAATAGAAGGGAACTTCCTCATCCCGACAAAGGGCATTTAGAAAAAACCTGCAGCTAACATCATACTTAACAGTGAAAGACTGAAAGCTTTCCCCTGAAGATCAGGAATAAGGCAAAAATATCCATTGTCACCACTTCTATTCAGTCGTTACTAGAGGTTCTAGCCAGTGCAGTAAGGCAAGAAATAGAAATAAAAGGTATCCAGATTAGAAAGAAGAAGTAAAAGTGTCTTTACTCCCAGAAGACATGATCACCTATGTAGGAAATCCTATGGAATCTATAAAAAAGTTACTAGAACTGACATAAGTGAGTTGAGCAAGGCCGCAGGCTACAAGATCAATATACAAAAACCAATTTTATTTTTATATGAATGCAACCAACAGTTGAAAATCTAAATTTTAAAATAACCATTTATAGAAGCATCAAAAATATGTACTTAGATAAATCTGAAAAAATACGGGCAAGAGGTTTACACTAAAAACTACAAAACATTTTTTAGAGATATTAAAGAAAACCTAAACAAATGGAGATAGACCATGTTCACCGGTTAGAAGACTCAATATTGTTTAAGATGTTAGCTCTCCCAAATTGACTTAGAGATTCAATGCAATTCCAATCAAAATCCTAACAGGATTTCTTGTAGAAACTGACAAGCTGATTCAAAAATTCGCATGGAAATGCAAAGGACGTAGCATTTTGAAAATGGAGAACAAAGTTGGAGGATTTACCCTAAATGATTTCAAGATATATTATAAAGCTACAGTAATCAAGATAGTATGGTATCAGTACAAAGACAGACAAACAGCAGAGAATTCAGAAACAGACCCACACGTAATGGTCAATTTAGAAAAAAATCTAAACATCCTTCAATATAAGAGTGGTTAAATAAATCAGGATTTTAAAAAATTGTGGTACATCTACATATGGAAAAGCATGCAACTGATAAAAGAATGAGGTAGAACTTCACACACTGACATAGCAGAGCAATATATATAGAACAGCGCTTATGTTTAAAAAACAAAACCATGTGGGAGAGAGGGAGAGGGAGAGAGAGAGAGGGAGGGGGAAAGAGAGAGAGGAGAGAGAGGAGCGGGAGAGAGGAGAGGGAGAGAGAGGAGAGAGCAAGGGCGGGGAGGGCGGGGAGGGCGGAGAGGGAGAGAGGGAGGAGGGGCAGAGGGAGGAGGGGCAGAGGGAGGAGGAGCAGAGGCAGAGGCAGGGAGCTTTAAAAGGCCTGGAAGGAATTCCCCAACTAACAGTAATCACTCTTGGGATTGGGAGTAAGGGTAAAAGATGACATGTATATAAAGTTTTAATGACTTATGTTATTTTTTAAATATTTTTTAATTTATTTAAAAATAATTTAGATATAGTTCACAGTCTCCTTACAGGACAAGGGAGTGTTAGCCACCTCTCTGGCAGACACGTAAAAGCAGCTGGCAGAAAGCCTGGCACACAGCTGGCCCATCACCAATGATAGTTTCCTTCCTTCCATCAGGGTGGGTGTTAGAAACAAAACAGAAACCACAATCCTACAAACGTATCCTATAGACACAACCACGAGTCCTCAGCACCTGGAATACTGTGTGCAGTGCTGACGGATTTACTACCAGAAAGATGTTATGAAGCTGGAAAAGGTCCAAGGAAAGGCAGCTAAAAAGATCAAGAGAACAGGGAGCCTGCCATGTGAGGAGAAGCTAAAGGATTACGACTCTTTAGCAGAGACGAGTAAGGCTAAATTGAAGTCATTTTGCCATACGGCCAACACATTAACTGGTATGGATAAAAACAGGATAATGACACCTTGTACACAAAACTGCACAATACTAGCATAAGAGGGGGTCCCCTAAGACATCTGGGGACCAGTTTGGGACAAATCTAGGGAAATCCCATGCTACGGCAGAAGTAAACTTAGGGTATCACTTTAGAGAGACAACCTGGAGAGAGCTCTGTGCAGGTGAGGAGGAGAACAGAGCAGATATGCAGAAGAGAGCAAACCACGTCACCGAAAGTGGGGGGACGCAGCCCTCAGGAGCAGGGAGATGCAGCGGCGGCCACGACTCCTTTCAGCTTTCCCACCTCGGCCAGCCTATTTCCTCACCATCAACCTCTGCTTCCTTGAGAGAACCTGGGTGAGTCTCTGCTCCTCACAATCCAAAGAGCTCCAACTGAAAATGACAATATGAACGAATCCACGACCATGAAGTTTTACACAAATCCTGGGACGGGTTGCCAAGACAGAGGAAACCTTTGCCAGTTTGTGTAGCCTCACTACAAACCTCTTCAGCACCAGCATCCATTTTGGACATGCTGAGGAGGTCTCAATGTTGTCACTCTCTATATCAGTCTGCAAGGAGTCACAACAACCCCTCCTTGGCATGTCCCAAACAGATGCAGGTGCTGGAGGATCTGACCCAGGGCAGCAGCTCCTGGGACCCTGGATATAAGCGCTGAACCCCTCACAGCGACCATCAAGTCAGCCTACGCTTAGGCCCAAAGCATCAGGCGGTCCAGCAGAGGAATGGCCCCTTGCTGTCCCCGGCTCTGTGCAGGAAAGGCTTTCAAAGGTCACCTGTTCAAGCTGATCTCCAGTGTCAGGCTCCCTCCGCCTCTGACAGGCCAAGTCAGTAGGCTGCGCCTGTGCTGACTTACCATGGTTTCCACTCCACGGGCAGAGGGGCCACAATGCCCTCCCGCGCCAGCCACATCAGTTCTGGTTCCTTGATGGGGTCAATCCCAATCTCTCTGGCAAATTCAATAATTTCTGGAAGGAGAGGCAGGAGGGTGGGAAGGTAAGAGAGATGGAGAGAAGGTGGATGGAAAGAAGAAAAAAAATCACACAGCCTCGTGAGATACGAGATATATATATACTGGTCTGTGCCCCCAGTTCCTGGTAGTATTTGGTCTTTCACCCTGGTTCCTGACACAGAACTCTTAAATCTCTTGGAATTTCCTGGGTGATGGCAGCATCTTTTGTTCCATGAGGTGACTCTGGGTAGGCTCCTGGATGGCTCACAGACGGGGGCTGGTCACCACA
This sequence comes from Diceros bicornis minor, assembly GCF_020826845.1. Classification (NCBI taxonomy): domain Eukaryota; kingdom Metazoa; phylum Chordata; class Mammalia; order Perissodactyla; family Rhinocerotidae; genus Diceros; species Diceros bicornis. Next base: position 19,414,703 of record NC_080746.1, read on the forward strand.
AAGACCAAGACATGATTAAAAGCTTGGAACTTTCAGCCTCACCCCTGATTCTCCAGAGATGGGTGAGGGGCTGGAAAATGAGTTAATAATCAGTCATGCCTACATGATGAAGCCGCCATAAAAATCCCTAAACTACTAGATTTAGAGAGCTTCTGGGTTGGCGAACACATCCACATGCTAAGAGGGTGGTGCACTCCCAACGCCATGGGGACAGAAGCTCCTGCACTTGGGACCCGCTCAGACCTCCCTGGCTATTCATCTATATCCCTTATCATATCCTTCATTATATAATAAACTGGTAAATGTAAGTGTTTCCCTGAGTTCTGTGAGTTGTTCTAGCAGATTATTGAACCCGAGGAGGGGGTCATGGGAACTTTGGTACACAGCCAGTTGGTCAGAAGTACCAGGGACAACCTGGAACTTGCAATTGGCGTCTGGAGTGGGGGCATTCTTGTGTGACTGAGCCCTTAACTTGTGGGATCTGATGCTATCTCCAGGTAGACAGTGTCAGAACTGAAATGAATTGTAGGACACCCAGCCGGTGTCGGAGAACTAGTCAGTGTGGGAAAAAACCCACATCTCATGTCAGAAGTATTGAGTGTGAGGGAAAGGGAAAACAGACATTTTTCCTAGACAAGCTTTTTTCTACTTTGCCCTTACCTTCCAAATTTTCTTCAGTGAACAGGTATTATTTCTCTAAATATAAATAATAAACATACATAATTTTGTTTTCTTAAATTACCATTTATAAATGGTATACCTGAATCAAGGCATACTATTTCCATACTCCAAGAATATAATCTGAAGCCAAGTATAACAAAGGCAAAAAAAATAAGACCAAGACTTCAGTGTGGCAGAGGCCTCAGGAAGAACCCAACAGCCACAGCCAGAACCATCCTGAATGTGGGCAGTCTTACCAGGCAGGACACAAGCTCTCCCAAGATTTGCAAGATCTTGATGCAAAAGTGCTCGTCACTCTATCAACAAACACGTCCTGAACTACAGATGACTAAGCCCCTTGGGGACCTCACCAGCACAGGAACAGAGTGCAAACCAGGTGATATGTGCTGTAAGGGAGACGGGTGTCGTGTGCCATGGGAGCAGAGAGAAAGCAGTGACTTATCCTGCCCAGGGCCAGGGCACATCTGAGCGGCGAAAGTGGGATGATACGCAGGCAGCCTTCTTCCCCACTCACTGAGCCCTCTCTTCCACCAAGGGAGTTGTTTCTTTTTCAGTTTTGCTATATATTATGGACTCTAATACTTTTGTTGTACTCTTTTGGAATCAAGCATTTAGAAAAGCTCTTTTGCCAGAGATCTGGAGGACTAGAGGACATATATGTCCTGAGTTAAGAGCTATCTCCCCTAGAGGAAAAAAGAGAAATGAGATGACCATTGGAATATGTCACCAGAACCCCAGGATAATCAAAGAAATACCAAGGGGCGTCATGCTTGAGCTGACAATACCCCAGGTCAGAAGGCATCACCAGTACGGTCATCTCCATGGAGAATGTGGAGGCTGACATACCTGGGGACTAGGAAAGAAGAAGCACTTTTTCAAAGGACCAGCTGGAATTTGGCTAGCCAAGGACTAACTTATTCATTGATTTCACAAATAATTTTTGAGTGCCTCCTATGTGCCTGTCACCATGCACCCTGATTAAGAGAAATGGTCTCTATCCTTATTGAGTTTACATTCTCGTAGAAGAAACAGCCACTAAAGAAGTAAACAGATAAATATACAAAGAATTAAGCTTCTGATAAATGTCATGAATGAAGTAAATGAGGTATGAGACAGAGAATGTCAAGATGGAGGGGGCACTCCTTTAGAATGGGTCAAAGAAACCTCTCAGAATGGTGACACAACTGAAACCTGAAGGAGGAAACAAGCCAGCCATGCAGAGCCCTGAGAAAAGAGTGCTCAGGCAGAAGAAGAGCAGGTGCAAAGGGCCTGGGGGAAGAAGCAGCTTGGCCCATCTGGGGACTGTCAGAAAGGCCATGTGACTGGCAGAGTGAACAAGGGACAGAGCGGCACTGGTGAGCCTGGGCAGGTGGCAGGGCTGGGTCATGCATTGTACTCAGCATAACCCCACTACGGGTTTTATGCTGAGTACAATGGAAGATTCTTAAAAGCAGAGCCCTGATATGATCTGCTTTACACTTACTCTAGTGCTACACGGAGCAGAGACTGCAGACATACAAGACTATAAGCAGGGAGGCTCATTAGGAAGCTACTGACAGTCCAGGAAGAGAAAAAGGAGGCTTGAGCTTATGATGTCTAAACTTGGACTGTGCCAGAGAGTCTTTATAAACATCCTTAGGAAAATGTTAGATTCATTTATAATATCAAACAAAAAAGATAAAATATTTAAGAAATAAACTGAGCAAGAAATGTGCAAAACCTATAAGAAGAAAACTTGACGTTCACTCCTGAAGAACAAAGAAAAGACACAAATGGAAAGGAATATGATGTTTTTGGAGAGGAAGACTTAATTTCATAAAGATGTCAATCCTCCCTGGGTTCATTCATAAATTTAACACAATTTTCTCCAAATTACCACAAGTTCCCCCACACACAGCCCTCCCCAGAACTGGACAAGGTGATTCTAAAGTTCATGGGAAGATAAACAAGATAAGCAAGAAAACTTTCAAAAAAGAAAAGCAATGAGGGCATCTCAGCCCTACTGGATATTAGAATTTATTATCGAGCATCCGTGATGAAGAGGATGGTACTGGCATCTAAATAGACAGCCCAGTGGAAGAGAAGAGAGAGTAGACCCAAATACAGGCAGCACCCAATCTATGGGGGAAAGATGAGTTATTCCATGAACGGTGTGGGGATAAACCCAGAAGAAAAATGAAAGAAGTATTTTATCCTTGGAGCAGGGAAGGCTTTTCTAACTATGATACAAAATTCAGAGGCCATGTGCGGGCCGGCCCCATGGATTAGTCGTTAAATGCGTGCGCTCCGCTGCTGGCGGCCCGGGTTCGGATCCCAGGCGCGCACCGACACACCGCTTCTCCGGCCATGCCGAGGCCGCGTCCCGCGTACAGCAACTAGAAGGATGTGCGTCTATGACATACAACTATCTACTGGGGCTTTGAGGGAAAAAAATAAATAAATAAAATTAAAAAAAAAAAAAAAATTCAGAGGCCACGTGAGAATGGACTGATAAATTGAACATAAAAATTAAAAGTTTCTACATGGCAAACAAAGAAAACTCCTATGCTGGGCCGGCCCCGTGGCTTAGCGGTTAAGTGCGCGCACTCCGCTGCTGCAGGCCCGGGTTCGGATCCCGGGCGCGCACCGACTCACCGCTTCTCCGGCCATGCTGAGGCCGCGTCCCACATATAGCAACTAGAAGGATGTGCAGCTATGACATACAACTAGCTACTGGGGCTTTGGGGGGAAAAAATAAATAAATAAATAAAACTCTTAAAAAAAAAAAAAAGAAAGAAAACTCCTATGCTATAAGCAAAGTCCAGGGTTTAATGCGGGAGCCATGGACTCCTGGGGGTGCAAGAGTGCTTCCCCCTCTCTCACAGGCCTGCAGACCATCTGATTTGCAAGCAAAATTTGTGTGTCCAGGCCCAGAACTTAAGAGAATTTCAAAGGAATCTTCACCCCCAAAAATAGCACAGTGCTTCAAAGTGCAGGCCCTGGAATTAGAATACCTGGGTATAAATCCTAGCTGCACCACTTAGTAGAACTGTGTGACTGTAGGGAAGTTCCTTAACCTTTCTGTGCCTTTGTTTCCTCATCTGTAAAACGGGGATAATAATAGTATCTAACTCACGGAGTTACTGTGAGGGTTGGAAAGGAAATACATGTAAAGTTCTTAGTACAGAGACCGGCACATAGTAGCACTCAATAAATGTTGTTGTTATAGTTATTAATAATGTTACTATTATTAAAAAAAAAAACCCACTTTAGTTTGTCCTTAACAAGTTGGGTTTCCTCTGGCCTCAGGACACACTGCATTTTATGATATCCTCTACTATATTTTCATTTAAAATTAATCATCAATCTAACCCAAGGTCAGCAACCTTTTCTGTAAAGGGCCAGACAGTAAATATTTTAGGTTTTGTGGGTCATATGGTTTCTGTCACAACTACTCGACACTGCCCTTGTGGCACGAAAGCAGCCACAGACAATACATAAACAATTTGTGTGTGTGTGTGTGTGTGTGTGTGTGTGTGTGAGGAAGATCAGCCCTGAGCTAACAACCACACCAATCCTCCTTTTTTTGCTGAGGAAGACCGGCCCTGAGCTAACATCTATTGCCAATCTTCCTCCGTTTTTTTCCCTTTTTCTCCCCAAAGCCCCAGTAGATAGTTGTATGTCATAGTTGCACATCCTTCTAGTTGCTGTATGTGGGACGCCGCCTCAGCATGGCCGGACAAGCGGTACGTCGGTGCGTGCCTGGGATCCGAACTCAGGCCGCCAGTAGCGGAGCGTGCGCACTTAACCACTAAGCCACGGGGCCGGCCCCTACATAAACAATGAAGTGTGGTTGTTTTCTAATAAAACTTTATTTACAAAAGCAGGCAACAGGCCAGGTTACGCCCATGGGCTATAGTCTGCCAACCCCTGATCTAACTCAACTATCCTGAGCAGCCCTGTGCATGTACCATACTTTGCACCAGAAGAACAAAAAGAGAGATAATTCCTGCCCTCAAAGAACTATTACAATACACCCCAGGCCTCTTACCTTGCTCACTGGGAATGTAGGTCTCATCATAATCTTCCTCCAGAACCAGTTGGTCTCCTATGCGGATGGGTCTTCCAGCCATGATTGGTCTGGGCTCAAATGCCTAGATCCCAGAGACCCCACCCAAAAAGGAAATCAGTAACCCAGCTCAGAAGACGAAAAGTTGGAGTTGGGTCAGGGAGCACCTCGCTCAGACCAGACCCTAAGCCAACTTAGCTGGTGATTTTCCAGACACCAGGGAGAGTGGAGGGCCGAACTCAGGACTCACAGCCTCCATGCCTGAAAAAGTCCCCTGAGACACACCTCCCAAAGGCTAGTCCACACTCTGTGGACCACAAAAGATCTGGAAGCCCAGCTCGCTGATGAGTTTGACTTCATGTCCCCCCCCAAATAAGAGAAAGGAATTAACAATATAGGACCCCAAGCTAGAAAACTATAGCGAGACAGCAAAATAGCTAGCAGCACACACCCCCCCAAATACCAACATACCCAGTGCAGTCACACTGTCTCAACACATGTCCGTTTGCATTCAACAATGCCCTCAGGGAATCTAGCACAACTTCAGCAGTAGTGGAAGGCAAAAGGGAAAAAGAGTCCTGCTCCGGGAGTACTCAGAAGTAACACACCTCCACTGAAGGGAAGAAGGAAGGCTTTGTCAAGGAGCTGGGCCAAAGGCTGACAAGAATTCTGATAGTGGGGAAAGGTACTCTAGGCAGAGGGACATCACGCACAGACAAGGCGATCTGGAGTGCTGGACAGCAGTGTGCACGGCAGAGGCTGGGTGGATGGCCAGGTCAGGGTCTGGTCACGGAGGGCCTGGCAGGCCATGCAGAAGAGCCTCGACTCTGCCCTGTAGCAAAGGGTTTGGTGAGAGAAAGCAACAGAGAGGCCTTGTTTAGCATGAGAACTCTGGCAGGAGCAGCATGACCGGACTGGAGAAACGAGACTGGTGTCGGGAAAAGCACGGACGAGGCTGCCGTCCAGGTGAAAGATGATGAGGGCTCAGACTAGGGCAGAGCAGTGGGAATGGAGAAGAAGGGACAGACACAAGGGACACTGTGATGTTAGGCTGGAGAGGACCAGGATGTGGGAGGAAAGAGTGGAAAGAGTCCAACTTGAATCTAAGGTTTCTAGCTCCAGGGACAAGGTGGTGCCTAATTCTTCAACTGACGAGGTAGTGCAGTTCTAGAATTGCTCCTCCCTTCTCACCCCTACTCTTGCAACTACCTCAGGACCCCCAGGTCACACCAACTCTCCCCCATGGCAGCTCTCAGGCTGAAGCCCGATGACACAGAGACAAGTCGCCCTGTAAAGTGGCTGCCGTGGCAAGCCCTGCCCGGAGAGCCTCCCCCACCGAGGAGGCGTCAGCCACATTGGTGTGACCAATAGGAGTTTGGAGGAGCAGACCTCTCCTGTAGCCACTTCTTCAGAAGCTGTCACTGTTCCACCCGGAGCAGCGAGCATGACACAGCCCTCTTCAAGCAGGGACATGAACAGAAAGACCCTGTCCTCAAAAAGGTCAGGACATGGCCTGCAATGAGTGCTCAGGAAACAGCTGGATCTGGTGACTCTGAATCTATTCCAAGGTCCCTAGAGAGGGACGCCTGAAAAACAGCAAAGGATCTATGAGGGATCGCGACCATGGCCCTCTCTGCTTCCTGGCAGCTGAGAGACAGGCGAACGAGGTGTCCTGCCTTAGGACTCACAGAGCTGGTTCCCTTTGCCAGTCCACTGGACCCATGGGAGCCAGGCTCTGCCCCTCTCACTCCCACCATGACAGCTCCACGCAGTAACTTCGTGCCTTAGGAAGAAAACGCCAATGGAAGAAGCACTCCTGTCTGCAGTACATAAGCCCAAGTGGGAATCTCTTCCTTACCCTAAGAAGAACCCGTAATATCCTGCAGACATAATAGTCAAGCCTCTATACACACAGTCAGAGATGAGCAGAGCCCAGCTGCCACTGACTCTGAAAAAGCAGAGCAGAAAAGTACAGGGGACCAGGGCAGTGACGTGGCCCGATGCCTGTGACTTCAGGAATCACTGGAATCTGTACTCCGCTGAGTCAGGGAGGGCAGGGAAAGAGAAAGGGAAAGGGGAGGGAGGAATCGATAGTGGCCTGAACATCAGGCTGGACACTATTCAATCCAACAGGCAGTGATCTATATAAGGCATTGCATCAACTCTCTCAGAGAATGAGAAATTCTGCATTTGAGAAATTCTGCATTCTTATCCCTGGACACATCCCATCTCCACAAGGCATGGGGTAGGTAAAATCTCATCCTTATGGCAAAATGCCTAATTAGCTACATACATAATTACCTATATTTAAGAAGAACCTGGAAAATCTGAAATCATGCATCACTCAAATATCAAACAAATCTTCTGCCAGAAAAAAATATATCTATGGGTGGGCCGTATTATACCTTCTCCTTGCCTTGCCTGGCTTCAGGAAAGATGTGGGTAAGAACAGGGCCAAAAGGGCAGGAATTGTAGGAATGAGGAAGGTGGGAAGAGAAATCCTATTTGTTTAATGGCTACTAGAGATCATTTACTCATTCAAGAAATATTTATTGAGCACCTACTAAGTTTATTTATTGAGCAGCCACTAAGTTTATTTATTGCTGGCCACTAGAGACGCAATGGTGATTAAAAACAGATTCAGCTGCTCCTCCCCTGGAGCTACACTCTACTGAGGGAGGGAGACAGACCAACCAACCACTCACAGACAAATGTGTAATTATAAATGAGGTAAGAGCTCTGAAGGAAATGAGCCCAGTTTAGATGAAGCCTATGCTGAGAACTGAACGACGAGTAGGTATTCACTAGTCAAAGAGAGGAGAAAAAAGTGTTCTAACAGAAGCAGCAGCATGTGCAAAGGCCCTTCAACAGGAAGAACACCAAGGAAGAAGAAGCATAGTTGGCGATGACACTGGAGAAGTGAGTGGGAGCCAGGATCATGCCAAGAACTTGGCCTTAGTCATAAGAGAGCTGGAAGCTAGGAAAGGGTTTTTCCAGATACACATTTTGAAAAGATTGCTCTGGCAGTCATTGGAAATACAGATGGGAACGGAGGCCAGATTGGAAGGAAGAAAATCAGAGTGGCTGCAGAGAGATTAGGTAGGAAACCATGAGCTAGTCTAAGTGAGATGATGATAACCTGGCTGGAGTGGTTACAGAGGGGAAGACGAGATGCTAAGAAAGCAGCCCTGAGATCTGCTACAGCAAGTACATGGCACATGTTCTAACATTTCCCTCCAAGCCTGAGACTGTGAGGGACATCACTAGTCTATCATGGCACCCTAGACATGGCTTCAGAACCATCAACTTTATACTCCATGTAGTGCTCACCAACAGATCAGATGAAACCTCTCAGTGAGGCAGAGATTACTGTCCCCATTTTTCCAAGAAGGAAACTGAGGCTCAGCAAGGTTGCCCGAGGTTTCACTGCTAGTAAATGGCTCAACAAGAACATGCACGCACTCACATCTATCTGAGTCCAAAGCCTGAGCTCTGACCTCTGACAAGACCAGAGGGCAAAAGAAGATGGGAGGGGTAGCAGGAGAGAGATCTGCAATGAAGGCAAAGGGCACGTTATAAAGGGCTCGGAAGGACCGAGGCTATATCCTGCACATGATGAGGAGCCATCACAGGACTGCACAAAGGAGACTGGCATGATCAGATCTACAGTTTAGAAAGATGATTCTGACAGCTGTTAATTAGTAAGAACTAATTAGAGGAGGGCAAGAACAGAGGCTGAGGGGCCACTTGGGAAATTATCCTGAAAGCAAAGGCAAGAAATTACGAACTAAGTCAGTGGCTGTGAGAATGGAAAGGAAGGGCCAGATTCTAGGGCTATTAGGAGGCAGAATGACAGGACCTGACGTCTGCAGCAAGTGAGGAAGAGGGAGGAGGGAAATCAGGGCACTAAGCCAGTATGCCATGACTATCTGTTCACTTCTGTGCCTTGCTGATAGCCTCCCGCAGCATACTGCCTAGAATACAGGACCTGCCCAACAAATGTTTGCTGCATATATGAGATGAATGAATTCCCTTCATTCCGACTGAGTGAATGGTGAAGTCCTTCACTGAGACAGGAACTACAAGAGGAGGGACAGATCTGAGGGACCAGAAAGGGTGGGGAGGCATGCAGCCAGGGATGATCAGTAAGCAGGCCCCAGCTCAGGAAAGAGGTCTGGCTACAGCCGCAATTTGGGGTCACCGCTAAATACATGGTAACTGAAACTCGGGGTGAAATCACCCAGACACGGCGTGTGATGAGCAGAAAGGAGCGGCCTGCAAAGGCGGCTGCGGAGGGCTGAATTAGAACCAGGAGAGAGGAGTCGTGGAAGCCAAGCGGGGAGAGCGGTTGCAGGTGGAGAAGATAGATTTTTTTAATCAAAGCAAGGAAAGGAAAAAACAAAAGCAAAAAACTTTCTAGGTTCCCCAGCTGACCAGAAGCCGGCATAAGGTCGGACTAGCCCCAGACTGGGACACGGGGGGAAGCTTCCCCACAAGAGAGGTACCGAAACAAGGTTCCCAAGGCCGGGCCCTACACACTCCCACGAACAGGACCAGTAAACGAGCCCCTAGCAAGTACATGCAGTGCCCGCTCTCACTCCCCCGCCAGTCCCCCAGCCCAAGGCCCTTCCGCCTCTCAGAGAGATTCTGGACAGATGCACCAGTCCGGCCGCTCCTTCTTCACTTCTTAAGAGACCTTCAGTTCCCGCCCACACTCGTGCCCATCCCGCTCGTTGGCACACTAGTGTGCCTCAACTCTCCCACTTCCCTCCTTTCCCCCGCCACCCGACCCCTCTCTCGAGGAGGTCCTCACCTGTCCCCCACCCCAGGAGGCTCTGGGCGATGGCTCCCGACTCTGCGCAGCTTCCCAGGCACCACCCCGGCTCCCGGCTTCCAGGGACGCCGGGGTGTTGCCCTGCAGCGGCCAACAACCACTTCCGGAAAGGGTACCAACCTAGCAACTGAGAGTCCCGCCTCTACCCTGAGTCAATAGGGCGCTGAATGAGAGCTCTGGCACTGGATTGGCTAGAGCTCCTGTCCGATCACGGAGGAGGGCTGCTCGTTTCCCGTTGCACTATGGGAGATGTAGTCCAAGATAGTTGATGGGGGTCCACAAGGGGTTAAAAGGGAGCTCTGAATTTAGATGAGGGGAATTTCTTCCCGGACAAGAAAGGCCCATTCATAGTATTTACAGTAACGTCAATTAACGAAGGCCATTTATTGGTCATCATTTTTTAGTATTGTGATTAATATCAGCTGAATACACTGATCATCAATAATCAACCCATTGAGCATTTAATAAAAAAACAAATGTGACTGTAAGGTAAATAAGTAATAAAAAATTAAAAACTGGCTCCTCTGTGCTCTGATTAAATCAATGAGCACCTGACCAAGAGTTAAAAGACCTAATTTCTACTGTCTATCTTTTCACCAGAGCACAGGACTCAACTCAGTTTGCATGTCTGCAAGATGGGGTTAATACTATTTGTCAAAACTATTTCAAAGAGTCTGTCGAAGAAGAAAAAAAGTGAAACAATATGTAGCCCCTCCACACACCCTTTCTGGCAGAAGGGTTGCTACTAATGTAACTCCAAAGAGCTTTTAGTTTTATTTATGCAGAGGGCAAATCTTCCTTTCTCTCATATGTCCTCAACCTCCTAGAGAAGTTAAGAGGGGCAAAGACACCTCTGGCCATTACATCAGTGGGAAAAACGGGGAACAGAAAGGTTAAGAAACATTGCTAGTGGAAGAGGAGAACAGAGCACCTGGAGCAGCTCCCTATAGGTTGCATTGTGGAGACGTTATGTGGCTTGTACCAACTCCCAAAGCTAGTCCCAGCACCACTCAGGGCCTGAGCCCAGAATGAGGAACTCAAAGTGTTGTTCCTGTAGACCGCAAACCAGATGTGGAGAATGTATTCCTCATGTTTAACTTCAAATCTTTTCTGTGGCAGTTCTGCCTGTACTTCCTTTGTTCTGCCTGCAGATGACAAATCATGGCTGCCCCTTCCTCTCCACACTCCTTAAAAGTCTCACTGAAGGGACAAAGGGACCAGACTCAAAGGGATTCGAAGGGCTCACCAGTTCATCCACCACAGACCTTGCACAAAGCAAGGATTCAAAAACCATTTGTAGAGTTGATGCCTATATCCAAGAGCTTGCAATCAATCTAGTTGACTTTAGCTGCCATCAAAATTCTTAACTTTTGTTCCTTCGCATGGGTCCCTTGCTGTCTCATGGGGAGAGCTAATAAATAAGGGTCACTATGGGCTTGATGGGATTACCCCACATAGATAAACAATTTTCATTTTATCAGATTCCCCTATAGGTTTGTTCTCAGACACACAAACCAATTTACAAAATGCCCTTAGGCAAATATAATTAAGAAAGCAAATCTTTGGGGGGAAATGACAAAAATGATACACCAATTGATATGCCAGTAACATGCCCAATGAACGAGAAGAGAGACCGAGAATTTCACACGTTGTAGATTATCTTCTGCAGTCAAGGATGAACATACAGGGGTGATTTTTCAAAGAAACGGGTGGAAAAAACCAAATCAGTCCCAAATTTTATGCCCTACCCCCACGTCATAAATTCCACTTTTAGAACTTTCTTTTTCCCTTTTCATACTGTTTACTTGTAATATAGAGAAAACCCACATAGTAAGAAAGAAAAACACTCATTAATCCTACCATTTTTTTAAAAAAGTATATAAAGATGCAAAATGTTCCCTCTACTCTTTCAATCCATCTTATTTAAAATTGCAAACTGTCCTTCCACCTAACTTCTCCGCTTTGTTTTTCCCCATAGCACACAGCACCCTCTGAAATACTGTTACTTTATTTCCTTATTGTCTGTCTCCCTGCATTAGAATATAAGCTGCATGAGGACAGGAATTTTGTCCATTTTATTTATTGATGTATCCACAGTGCCTAAAACAGTGCTTAGCATGTAGTGGGCGCTCAATACACATTTGCTGAATGAATGAATGGGCAAACTGAAGGAAGGAAGGAATCCTGCATTTCAGAGGAAACCACTGTTGACATTTGGGTTCCTATCTCCCAGACTTTTTAATGCTTATGCAGATGTAAATTTATATGCATACATGTATATGCACATATGCATACTTTTAAATTTTACAGAAATGAGATTATAATGTACACATTGTTCTACAATGTGCTTTTTTTCACTTAACATGTCATAAACATCTTCCAAGGTGAGTTCATAAGATGTTACTCCATTCTTTTTTTTTTTTATAATTTTATTTATTTTCCCCCCAAAGCCCCAGTAGATAGTTGTATGTCATAGCCGCACATCCTTCTAGTTGCTGTATGTGGGACACGGCCTCAGCATGGCCGAAGAAGTGGTGCGTCAGTGCGTGCCGGGGATCCAAACCCGGGTCGCTAGTAGCGGAGCGCGCGCACTTAACCGCTAAGCCACGGGGCCGGCTATGTTACTCCATTCTTTATATTGGTTACCTAAGATTCCATTGAATGAATGTCTCCTTCCCCTATTGATAATCATTTGTTTTGTTTCTAAAGTTTTGAAACTGTATACAATGCTGAAATACTGTTATATTTGTTGGATAGGATCCTAGGAGTGACACTGCTCAAAGAATTTACATTTTTTACATTTCAATAGCATTGCCAAATTCCTCTCTAAAAGTGGAATAATTTACAGTGCAACCAATGCCTTCATCAACACCAAATATTACCAATGTGAGAGGCAAAAAAAATAATGATGGTGGTCTCTAAATATTGCATTCTTTCATTATTAATGAAGTTGAGCTTTTTTTCACATGTTTACTGGTCATTTGAATTTCTTCTATTAATTACCTAATTAATTTCACACTCTTTGTTCATTTTTCTACCAGGTTGTTTGGAGGTTTTATTGACTTGTGGAAGCTCTTTGTATATTATAGACATTAACCCTTTGTCTCTCTATTGAGTGACAAATGTTGTCTCCTAGTCTGTGACTTATCTTTAACTTCATAAATGTCATTTTTCTCAGTAGTTGTAGTGATAATAAGACTAATAGTCAACCTTTATTGAGCATTTACAGTGTACCAGACACCATTCTCAGCACATTATATGGATTATTTCATTTAATTCTTACAGTACAAGGTTATCCCCGTTTTACAAATGAGAAAACTGAGACACAGAGAGGATGAGTAACTAGCCTGGAGTTTCCCCGTCTCTAAGTGGCAGAACCAGAATTGGAATCCTGGATGTCCAATTCTACAGACATTTTTAAAATTTAAGTAGTCAAGTCTATCCACTGTTTTTAAAAATATCTTCTGGGGGCTGGCCCGGTGGTGCAAGCTATTAAGTGTGCAACCTCCACTTCGGTCGCCCAGGGTTTGCAGGTTTGGATCCCTGGCACACACCAACACACTGCTCGTCAAGCCATGCTGTGGCAGCGTCCCATATAAAGTAGAGGAAGATGGGCACGGATGTTAGCTCAGGGCCAGTCTTCCTCAGCAAAAAAAGAGGTAGGATTGGCATTGGATGTTAGCTCAGGGTTGATCTTCCTCACCAAAAAAAAAAAGAGAAAATTTTCTGAGTTTTGTTAGAGATCTTCTTCAACATAAGATTATTAAAATATTCTTCTATTTTTTTCTGCAGTTTTACTTTTCATGTTAAGTTCTTTGATCTATCTGGAGCTTATTTTTAGATGAGATAGGGATTTCATTTTTTTTCCTTCCAAATGGATAGCCAGTTGTCCCAACAATTATTGAATAACGTATCTATTTCCCTTTGATATGAATGCCATCTTTATCATATACAAAATTCCCATACAGACATTGATCTATTGATTTTTATTTTAAACTTGTCTAACTACCTGTTGGGTAGGATTTTCTACCCACATCATATCATCTGCAAATATTGATCCTTTTGCTTTCTAATATTTATAACACTTGTTCCATTTTGTCATCTTTTTGAGTTAGCTATATGGGATAAGAGTGGTGATAATGACCTTCCCTTTCCTAAGCCTGACTTTAATGGAAATAACTTTAGCCTGTTACTATTAGGTTTTCTAGGATTTCTGTTATCTTGTTTAAGAAGTTTCTCCTTAGTTTTTACCAGAACAACTACTGAATTTAACAAAAGCTTTCCACATTTAATAAATAATATGTTGATATAATCATATGGCTTTTTTCCTTTAAGCTATTAGAGCTCTAAAGCTTTTTGTTTTAAGCTCTTAACAATATACAGATACTTCTTGGAGAGTTAACACTTTATTATTTTTTTTATTGATGTCCTAATAGTTTATAACATTGTGAACTTTTTTTTTTTTTTGCAAGGAAGATCAGCCCTGAGCTAACATCTGATGCCAATCCCCCTCCTTTTGCCGAGGAAGACCAGTCCTGGGCTAACATCCATGCCCATCTTCCTCTACTTTATATAAGATGCTGCCACAGCATGGCTTCACAAGCCGTGAGTTGGTGCGCGCCTGGGATCCGAACCCGCGAACCCCGGGCCGCCGCAGTGGAGTGCGCACACTTAACTGCTGCACCAGCGGGCCCACCCCACATTGTGAACTTTTAGTTGTAGGCTGTTGTTTGTCAGTCACCATATAAATGCGTCCCTTCACCCCTTCTGCCCACTCCCTAACCCCCTTCCCTCTGGTAACCACCAAGCTGGGGAGTTAACACTTTAAATCTGATATTAGCCATTTACCCTTATTCCGACTAACAGCACAGAAATCAGGAGGGTCTTGAGGATTTCCAGCATCTGGGCTGGAGGTGAGGGCAGGTGGAGCATCAAAGGCACAAAAAGATTCAGATGAGCGCAGTCCCGGCTGGCTCTCACCTGCCCACAGATTGCAGGCTCCAGGAAGACAGACTGCGCCGCACTCTTCCCCTTTGGACCTTGCTTATGCAGTTGGCTCCTTAGAATACCCTTCTATCCCCCTTAGTTTTGCTCCCCCAATCTCTACTCATGGAAATCCCACTCACTCTTTAAGGCTCAAATTAAAAGCCACCTCCTCCCACTGAGTCTTCCCAGATCCCCTAGATGTCCCCCAAATCCCTACTCCTTAATGCCACATCATTTTGTGTGGTACATGTGCATTGTATTTCTCTCTGCAGCCCCAGTACCTGGCAGAGTGCCTGGCATACCGTGGGTGCTCAATAAATGCAGAATGAAAGACTGACAGAATGAGAGAAGTCTGCCGCCTCTCTATCTTGATGGCCCTTCCTGCCCAGCCAGGGCCGAGGAAACCTTTCCCCCTAGGGTCCTGCAGGGTGGACTCCATCTCGGCAGAGGGCATCCCAGACCCCTCACCAAGCCCGGAAGCTGGGCTGCCTGCCATGGGAAGACTACACTTCCCAGCGATCCCAGGGAAAAGCGAAAACCCTTTGGCTTTGACAGCCGCCGCCACAAGTCTTTCCGCCTCCCCAGCCTGCCTGGGAGCTGGGAGCTGGATTATGGTCGCCTGACCAGCAAACGCAGCCGCAGGAGCCCAGAGCCCCTGCCCCTTCCCCCGCTGCCGACCCACCAGGAGGACCAGGAAACCAGCCTCGACCGGCCATGCCCGCCCCTCCCAGCCCCCCGGGGGGCCGGAGCCGTCCTCTCCCAGACCTCTGCTGAGGCTGGCTGCCGGCGGCCAGATGTAGCCGGGCTTCGGATCCGTCTCCTCCCCTTCTCTCTCCCTGCGAATTTCTCCTGCCCGATACCCACAGCCTGGATGGCGGGCTGGCTGAGGGGCCTGCAGCCTCCAGAGCCCTGATGTCTCACAGCTCACTCTCCTAAGAAGCCACTACCGGCACCCAGAGCTGGGGGCAGGCAACAGGGACACGCGGGCCAGAGTGAGCCCAGAGGGCCCGACGGCCAGGGCCCACCATGGCCCAAGTGCTGCCCTGGCTCCTGCTGTGGATGGGCGCGGGAGTGCTGCCTGCCCACTGTACCCAGCCTGGTATCCGGCTGCCCCTGCGAAGTGGGCTGGGGGGCGCCCCCCTGGGGCTGCGGCTGCCCCGGGAGACTGACGAGGAGCCGGAGGAGCCCGGCCGGAGGGGCAGCTTTGTGGAGATGGTGGACAACCTGAGGGGCAAGTCCGGTCAGGGCTACTACGTGGAGATGACCGTGGGCAGCCCCCCACAGACGGTAAGGTCACCAGGCCAGCCCTCCCCTCCTTCCTGCAGGATCAGAGGGGAGGCAGGCTGGGGATGCAGCATGCTGGCCCCTGCTAACGCAGGCTGGACGGTGCAGGCAGGGGGGACCCTCTCTCAAACCTTTCCTCTGGGACCATATTGGCAGAAGTCATCCCCAAAGCTCCCCTTCTCCACCTCCCTTCCCCTCACAGGCTCCCCAGTGCCCCCTGTATGACTGCCCTCCCCTTACTTGCAATCTTACACACATACCCTCTCAGTAAGGATTTGGGGCAAGAGAAACACTTCAGTGGGGGGAGCCTGACCTGGGGAATGGTCTCGGTCACAGGCGTGCTATGAACAGGTGTCAGCCCTGGCCGAGTCTGAGTCTCCCAACCCCACCACTCTGGATCTTGGTCTCCCCTCCTCTGGTGTTCCAGGAATCTGGGATTCTGACCATAGTTCCCAGCACCTGTGGACCGGGGAACGCTGGCAGAGTTGGGTGAGCCCCTCTCTCCCACTGTCTAGGCTGTCAGAGGGACAGCAAAGCGAGGTTTCTGAGCTCCTCCTGACCTCCTCTCTAGCCCAGAAGCCCTGGGCAGGCTCTTGCCTTCCCCGAGCCCCTCCCTCCTCCTTCTCCCACCTCCTCCTCGCCCTTTGCCTTCTGCTTTCAAGCCCCTCCCCCACCCCATGCCTCCTGAGCACAGGCCAGAGGAGATTGAACTGAGCCTGGGGAAAGGACTAATTCTAGCAAAGGAACCAGAACCCCTTCTAAGAATAAGACTCCTTCCATGAGCTGATAGGTGCTGGGGTCGGGGGGATGGGGGCATGGCAGTGATGGAGAAATCATTGCCAGCTCCCCCCATCCTTCCTGACAGTCCTCCAGGCTACCTTGTAGGAGTTGCACCCTCTGTGCCCCTGTGAGTGGGTGGGAGTGTGGGCATGAGTAGCCTTCTGTGGGGTGCCGAGGCTGACCTCTGTGTGTGTTTGCCTTCTCTGTGGGTGAGTCTGGCACGGGTGGCAGGATGGTTCTGTCTGTGCTGGTGTGTGTCACCTTGAATCTGAGCCTGTGAGCTCAGACTCTGTGAGCCACCCCCCTCCCCCGGATCTGTGTCCGGGAGGCCTGTCCTTGGAGGGTCTGTGAAGGTGGAAGTGTGTCTGTGTGTAGAGGGAATAGCCACAGTTCCCTGGACTTGCCTGACAGCTCTTACACTGGGTCTGAGAGAAACACAGACCTCTACCACCCAATTACCTGACAGAAGCAGGCCTTCCTAGGTCCATGCCACTCAGGCCTACCTCCCTGCGGATCCAAGGCCCTGATGTCACCCACTGAACCCCCCTCTTTCCTGTGCACTTCCTCAGAAACAGTCTCGAATCAGTGTGAGGATAGAGCCTGAATCCAGGGCCCTAGCAGCCAGGTATTGTCAGGGAGCACAGGGATGTGAAGACCTGGGACCTACTCTCATTTCTGCTACTGATGTGCCATGCAAACTGTGCAGAGACCCTGTGACGTGGACACAGATGGGGCTGTGAAACCAACAAGGGCTTTGTGGTCAGAGAGACCGGGAATTCCAGCTCTACAACCCACAGCTTTTCCTTTCCCCAGCTGTGTGGCCTTGGGCAAATTATATAACCTGTCTGAGGCTATTGCCTTGTCTTTAAAATGGGTGAAATGAGATCTCCCTTGCAAGGTAATTGTGAGGCTTAAATGAGAGTATATAGGTGAAAGCACCTAGAACAATGTACCTGAATGAGTGATTGACCTCCAATAAAGAGGAAGTCACGTCTTCCTAACTTGTCTGGCCACTTCTGCCTCCTCTGTGCTATGCAATGAAGCATAAAAACTTGGGTGTTCTGTGTTCCGTGTTTTACATGTGTAGACCACATGTGGGGCCCAGTAACTGTACTTCCCTGGACCCCTGAGATAGTGCCTGGGATGCTGGATACGTCCCCCAGCCCAAAAATTGACAGACAGTAATTGCCTAATAAATGTCAGTTCATTCCCACTCCTTCCAAGGAGAAGGGGAAAGCGGGCTCAAAGTCCAACACCAGCCCAAAGAGCCAGTGCCAGGGAGACCACGATTAGAGCAACTCGGTGGACTCCCTACGGCTCCGACCCAAGCCAACGCCAGCCAGTCCCTGCTCCGGAGTGACTTTGATTCTCTCCCCAGCAGTCTGCAAGAAGGATGCCCTTTTTCCCTACCTGGTGGGGCTGTTGTAAGCACCAAGTGAGAACATGAAGGGCAGAGTGCTCTCAACGAGTAAAAGTGAAACTTGGGGAGCACTTTCTAAATGCCAGGCAATTAATTGCTGGGTTTTGGAGGGGCTGATCCACAAAGAGACAGAAAATACATTTTCTGCCCACAAAGAGCTTTGAGTGGATGTGGAAGTATGTGTACTAGTTCAAGGTAATCCACAGCAGTGGACTCAGAGTGAGGTCCCAGACACTTGTCATCAGAGCCTGTTAGATATGTAAATTCTCTAGCCCACCGCAGACCTACTGAGTCAGAATCTTGGGGGCTGTGTCTCAAGGCTATTTCTCAAGACAGAGAAGCACTGATCTATAGCAGCACAGTGAGCGCTATAAGTGTTCAGCAGGCACTAAAATCAGGGAAGGGTCTTGAAGGATGGATAGGAGGAGAGAGCCATTCCCAGTGGAGAAATGGCCCCTGTCCCACCAAACTGTAATTGCACTTTACGCGAAAGTCCACTTTTTCCCACCCTACCCCCTTAGACCAAGGAGGCCACCATGAATGAGAGAGTGAGTTATGTGTGTTTGGGCTTATGCATGTTTGCTCAGGAGACAGTGAGAAACCCAGTCCAGTTAATGTTACAGGTTTGGGTAAATAAGATAGAGCCAAACTGCCAAAAGCCTTAAATGTCAAGCTATCAGGTTTGGACCTCAGTCTGCAGAAATAAGGGGAAAATTGAATTTATTTGTGCAGGAGAATGACATAAAGAAAGCAATCGTTTAGGAAGAGACATCTGAATTTTAGAAAGAATGGGACTGAGAGATACAGGAGGCTCTGTCACAAAAGTCCAAGTGTGAGGCACTATGACAAGGATGGCATGAGGCAGTGATAAGATGGAAAGGGAAGGGAAGACGAGGATACAAGGAACAGTACGAGGCAGATGGACAGGACTTAGTGACACGGTGTGAAGGGTGAGGAAGAGGGCATAAAAGATGATTTCGAGATTCTGATCTGGGGTGAATTGGAGGATAAGAAGACCATTTGTGGGAGTAGGAAAGCTGGCAGGAGGGGATGGATTAGTGGTAGCGGTATACGAATATATACTTGTATTTATGGTTGAGTTTATGTAAAGTTTTAAAATATATTCTACATAGATTATTTTGTTCTTTACAATAATTCCTGCAATATATATAAAAAGTCTTATCATTCATAGCTTCTAACAGAAGAAGTGGCAACTGAAAGTTGAAACAATTGGCCAGGTGGCAGGCCACTAAGCGGAGACCGTGTCTCACCCTTGATCTTCCCGCTACACCATGCCACCCACCTTTGTGTCTTGGGGGAGAAGAGAGAGGGTTTATCATGAGCATCCCTCTTCCATCCTCCCATGACACCTGCTCATGTTTCCCTTCCTACACTTATAGCAACGTATTATAACTGTTTTTGTGTTTTTCCCTCATAAAATGTCAAGCTCTTAAAGACAACGTCTTTCTACATTTTTTAATTTATTCTTTTGCAGTGTTATTTCTCTTTATCTAAGATCTATGACAGCGCCAGGCTCAGAATGTGTACCTAAAAAACGTCAAGTGAATGAATGAATGAAGTGTAAGACAGCTAAGTAGAACTGCTGAGGGGCAATTGTAAGTGCAGAACTGCAGCTCCTGGAGAAAGTGTTTTCATTCTTTTCACTTAAATGAAAGGACGGCATCTCATTTTTCTTTTTTTTTCTGGTAAGGAGGATTGGCCCTGAGCTAACATCTGTTACCAATCTTCCTCTTTTTGCTTGAGGAAGATTGTCCCTGAGCTAACATCTGTGCCCATCTTCCTCTATTTTTTGGATGTGGGGTGCCGCCACAGCTTGGCTTGTTGAGAGGTATGTAGGTCCGTGTCCGTGATCTGAATCCGTGAACCCCAGGCCGCTGAAGCAGAGCGTGCGAACTTAACCACTATGCCACTGCACCGGCCCTGGATGGCATCTCATTTTAATGGTATGAGCATCAATATCAAAATACAGATAATGATTTTATTGTTAGGATTGAAATCTGCTGAGAGTCAATTCAGTTTAACAAATACTGGTTGAGCACCTACTGTGTGCAGAAGAGAAAAATAATGTAATAGTCTTAGCGCTTAGAGAGCTCACAATTTGGTGTGAGACACAGACACACAAACACCTAAATACCATACAAGATCGAATGCGTTCGGTACAAAGTGAAGAACAGTGAGTCTTGAAGTGCAGAGAAAGAAGTGGCTACTTCTGACAGGATGTTAGGCAAGCCTTGCTGGAAAAGGTAGCATTTGGATACGGCCTAGAAAGATGAGAAAGCTTGGCTATTTGGAGAGAGGGGAGAGACACTTCATGAAGAGAGGCATGAGGGCCAGACCCGTGGTTTAGTGGTTAAGTGCGCCGCGCTCCGCTGCTGGCGGCCCGGGGTTCGATCCCGAGCGCACACCGATGCACCGCTTCTCCGGCCATGCTGAGGCTGCGTCCCACATACAGCAACTAGAAGGATGTGAAGCTATGACCTACAACTATCTGCTGGGGCTTTGGGGAAAAAAATTAAAAAATAAATAAATAAATAAAGAGAGGTATGAGCAGTGCTAAGAAGCTGGACGTTGTGGCAGGGATGCTGTGAGGCTGAGTGGAGTTGGGTTTTATTCTGGAGGCAGCAGAGATTCCTTGTAAGCATATGAGAAGGGGAATGGTCTAGTGTAATATTCGTCCTAGGAAAACAACTCCAGTGTGGAGGATAACTTGGATACTCTAGAGCCTGAGATGAGGATCTTAGTTAGGATACAAGGGCCTGAAAGAGGGGGTGGCAGTGAGGACAGAAAGGAGAGGTCCTCAGAGAGCTGGCATTCCCATGTCGGTTCCACCAGGTGTTCTCTGCTCTGGTGAGGGAGAGGAAAGAGAAGATGGTTCCCCTCCTTTTAACCCCTCTGACTATGTATGTACCAGGGAACACAGCAAAAGGAGCAAGATTTTAAAGCACAATAGAGTTCACCAAAATTCCATGTTTATTATTCTGCTTTAATTACAAGGCATAGGTATTAACATGTCCATGTTGGGGATAAGGAAACTGAGGCTCAGAGAGGTTAAGTGGTTTGCCCAAAGTTACTCAGCTAAGGAAGAGGTTCAAATCCAGGTCTTTGGATTCCACGTCCAAATACTGCGTTCTTACCAGGGTTCTACAGTCTGGGACATGTTGGTTGACTTTGAGATGCCAGTGGACCATTCTTGTGGATCCAGCAACCAGCTGCGAATGGGGATCTGGAAACAGGAGAGATGTTAGGACTGGACAGGTAGACTTAGGAGTCACCTGCAGAGAGGTGGTTGTAGAAGGCAAGTTAGCAAACAGACTTGCTCTTTGAGAGAATGGAGAGAAAAGAGGAAAACGATTAGGGAAAGAATATTGGGTGTAGACTAGGGATCAAGGGAGCAAGAGAAAATGTTGAGAGAAGTAGAAAACTGTGAGTGTTCAGGGTCTCAGAGACCAAGAAAGGCCAAGTGGTTTTCCTCCCCTCTCCCTAGAATGTTTTTCAAATTGTGATTTGTGGGATCCCTAAAGGGACCTCAGGGTGAAGGAGAAAGGTAAGCAGGCAAGACTCTGGATCTTCCACCCTTCCCATCACCAAGCCCTCCCCTCTCCCCCCTGCCCTCACATCTCCCAGCCCTCCCAGAATAGTTCAGCTTTTATGGTTTTTATACAGCAGAATTCCAGGTTTTCTTTCTTTTCTTTTCCCTTGCCTTTCTTTCCCTTCTCTTTCGTGTTCTGGTACTACAAAGGTTGAAAACCACTGAACTCAAAGAACCACCCTCCAAATTAGACAAGGCAAGATTAGACAAGATCCCAGTTGTGTAAGTTGCCTACCCAGTCCCTGAGACCACAACTGGCTTGACGGGGGTTGGGCTTCAGGTTGCACATAGGACTTTGCTAGGACCCTCATGCTCTCATTTCACACACTTCTCCTCCTCTGCCTCCCCAGGTCAGGAAAGAAAGAGTTCAGCTGAAAGTGAGGGGCATTCAGAAAGACTGTGCCCTCTCACTAAGACAGAAGGTCAGGAATCCTTCTTGGGTATCTCCAATAAAGAGCTAAGCAGAAAATTCTGGTTGAGAATCCAGGAAGAGAAACATCTCTCAGGGAAGCCCCCATACCTGACAACTAACTTCTATATCTGCTGGGAGCCATCTTTCTTGGGGGCCTGGGCAGTGGAGAGTTCTGGGAAGGACCCAGACCATTTTTCGGGTCCTAGAGCTGCCCTGAGCTGCCCATGGCAGGATGGGCCCAGAGGGCTGGGAAGCATTCACTGATGCTCATCCACCACATCCTCTGCTGCAGGTGCTGCAGCCAGTGGTTCCTGAGAAGGAGGAGGTACTCCCTCTGAGGAGAATGATGAATCAATAGTCCTAAGGGCTGACATGGGGGAGCCAGGACTCCTAGGTCTTTTTTCTCACAGACTCTGAAAAAGCCACAGAGCAAACTGGCTGAGCTCCCTGCCTCTCCCAACCCAGCCTATCCCCTTTCACCAGACCTCCTGAACTGTTACGACTCTGTGGCTACCCTGTCTGCTGCCCACTGTAACCACACTGTGTCCAGGCTGGATGTCTCCTTGATTGGCCTCTTGGGGTTGGTGAACCCCACCAATTATTCTTTTCTAGTGCCTGTGGAGTTTTTGCCAAATAGCACAAGGAGTGACTGAGGCATCTCCCAGCGGCTCAACCAACCAAGCCTATATGCTGAGCATAAACCAGGTGCCTTGAGGGGAAATGGGCTTATGCCAGAGATCAGCTGCTTTTTCAACTGAGGAAAGACCCAGAGAAGATTAAAGCCACTGCAACCTATGGGTGGGTCAAGGTTAGGCAATAGGAAGGACTTACTGTCTGACAATGAAAAGCAGAGAGCTAATAGCTGCTTGATACCTCACAGATCAGGGGTTTTCCAGGTGGGTTCCATGGAGACTGAACGTGCTCGAGACGCCCCAAGAGCCACCAGTAGCAGGGGATGCAGACAGAGGAAGTAAAACCTCTCCCTCAAAGAAAACATCTCTGCTTTCTTCTCTTTGGTACACTGAGATCTTGTGTAAGATTGGGATACAGTTCTTCCGCTTAAAAAAAAAACTTTGAAAACCATTGTCTTAGATCTGCTCTTTAAGAACAGACATGTATATTTTTTGACATTCACATTTATCATCTCATTTGAATAGGAAGCACTGATAAATATTACTGGACCTGGGTTTGGGGCTGGGGAAAATGGAGCATCCTGTCTAAAGGGAGAAGGGTACACTAGATAACATTTGGGGTGACCCAGCCACCTTGGGATTCCTTTAAAAAACCCAGCCCAGAGTAGAGTAAGGTACACCAGGAAGCCTGCTTGCTTCCAGGTATTGATGGCCAGCTTCAGCCTGGGGAGCGAAGGAAGACACAGGATGTGTCCGGGGAAAGGAGTCCATTTCCAGAGGGTCAGCTGATTGGGTCAAGGTGGGAGGAACCTGGACAGGACCCAATCGCTGGACTCAGTTTGAGGCAGGAGCTATGTGCTCTGCTGGCCCTCAGCCACTCCCAGTACTGACTCTAGGCTCCTCGTGTCCTTCCTTGCCCCCTTCTCTCAGCCTTGGGCAAGCTCAGGTCTGGGAATATCCACTTAGGAAAGCAGATGAAGCTAATTCAGAAGGGTCTGGGACCTGGGCCGGCCCCGTGGCTTAGCGGTTAAGTGCGCGCGCTCTGCTGCTGGTGGCCCGGGTTCGGATCCCGGGCGCGCACCGACGCACCGCTTCTCCAGCCATGCTGAGGCCGCGTCCCACATACAGCAACTAGAAGGATGTGCACCTATGACATACAACTATCTACTGGGGCTTTGGGGGGAAGATAAATAAATAAACAAAATCTTAAAAAAAAAAAAAAAGAAGGGTCTGGGACCAACAAGTCCTAAAGTCACTACGATGCTCTAAGAAACTGGGTGGATATTCAGTCAAGTTTGTGGGTATGGTGGGCATCAGTTGTCACCATCACCATGCACAGTACCAAATTGAAAATCACCCTTGGAAGGACCCAGGGCTGAGAATTAGTAGCAAAAGTCTGTAGGGTCACAGAGAACTGCAGGAAATGAGGCAATTACTGTCAGAAAAAAAATCATCATGGGGGCTGGCCCAGTGGCGTAGCAAGTTCGCGTGATCTGCTTCAGTGGCCCAAGGTTCGCCAGTTTGGATCCTGGGCACAGACCTACTCACCACTCATCAAGCTATGCTGAGGCAGCGTCCCATGTAAAGCAACTAGAAGGATGTACAACTAGGACATACAACTATCTACTGGGGCTTTGGGGAGAAAAAGGAGGAAGATTGGCAACAGATGTTAGCTCAGGGCCAATCTTCCTCAAAAAAAAAATAAAGTGTCTATATCCCAAAAAAACCATTAAGGAGCACCTACTGAGAGCTAGGTAAGAATTAGACAATAAGGATATAAATGTGCTTAGTGGTAGTGGGTGGGACAGACAGACATTAGATAAATGATTAAAAGTTTGGTGAGTGGTATACAAAGAAGCACAGGTGTTATTGAGGATCTGTAAGAGAAGGAACCTAATCTTGTCTGGGTGCATCGGGGCAAGACCTTTGGGAGAAAGGATGTTTAAACTGTGACTTGAAAGGTGAATAGAAGAAAAGTGAATAGAACAGGGAGAGAATGTTTCAGGCATAGGAAACAGCATATGCAAAGGTACAGAGGTGAGAAAGCATCATGCTATTGAGCAACCTCACAAGAAGCACGGTGAGGAAGGAGAAAAGGGATGAGAGATGTTCACTGGAGTTGACCTATGGTTTCTTAGATGCCCCCAAGGTCAAGGATCTCGGGACTTAATTCAGATAGTTTCGTATGAGTTATTTGATGTTGTGTAACAAAATACTCCAAAATTTGGTGGCTAAAAACAAGAGCCATTTTGTTTCTCAGGAATCTGTGGGGTGGCTTGTGGTTCCTCTCCAGGTCTTACCTGGGCTCACGCATGTGGCTGCATTCAGCTGGTGGGTCAGCTGAGGCTGGACAAAGCTGCGCCTGCTGGACCTCTTTCTCCATAAAGTCTTTCATCCTCAAGGAGGCAAGACTGAGCTGCTTCACATACAGTCTCAGGGCAGCATTCCAAAAGGCTAATCCCCAGTGCACAAGCCCTTATCAAGCCTCTGCTTTCCTCCTTTGCTGATGTCCCACTGGCCAAAGCAGTCATGGCCAAGCCCAGAGTCAATGTTGCAGGGGTCTGGGCCGGCCCCGTGGCTTAGTGGTTAAGTGCATGCGCTCCACTACTGGTGGCCCGGGGTTCAGATCCCGGGTGCACACCGACGCACCGCTTCTCCGGCCATGCTGAGGCCGCGTCCCACATACAGCAACTAGAATGTGCAACTATGACATACAACTATCTACTGGGGACTGGGGCTTTGGGGAAAAAAAAAAAGGAGGAGGATTGGCAATAGATCTTAGCTCAGAGCTGGTCTTCCTCAGCAAAGAGAGGAGGATTAGCATGGATGTTAGCTCAGGGCTGATCTTCCTCACAAAAAAAAAAAAAAAATGTCGCAGGGGTCTCAGCAGGGCATGGATACAGGGGGCTGTGATTCATTCGTGTAACAATCTACCATATACCTCCTTCCCAAATGAGAGAGACAGGAAGGTCAAGGAGATGACAGACCAGACTTAGAATTGGTCAGAATCAATGGACTCTTGTCCTAGCTTTGTGACTTACTGTGTAAGATGGGTCAAGTTGCTTACTCACTCTAGGTCTCAGTTTCCTCCTCTGTAAAATGCAAGAAAGGCTTCTACATCTCACCTTTACCTAAAAGGCTTGTTATATATGAGTATAAGAGCTCTTCCCCCATTAACTCTGATGCCCACACAGAAGGAAGAAGACTGACTTCATCTTTAGTAGAAAGAATTAGACTTAAAGCCCCCTGTCAGAGGCTTGCAAAAGTGGTAAGACCCTGGGATAGGCTACCAAGAGAGGTTGTGGATCTTAATAACTAGAGATCTTTCAGAATTGGAAAGGGCCCCCGTCTCTCCAGGCTAGTGGACAGATGACTCTTGAGGGGTCTTCTCATCCAGAAGAATCTGAGTTATCCCTGTCTGCAAGCGAGAGCTGGGGCCCAGACAGGTGGGATTTGGGGAACAAAGAGCTTACCCTTAATTCACCTGCTCCATACCTATCTTATCACCCAAGATCTACTACTGAAAACTCCTCCAGAGGAGCCTTGCCTGCAGAATGAACCGAGCAGGTGTGCCTATCCCTGTGGGGCTTGTTAGCACTTCCCATGAAGCTGCCTTCCCTCAGAGGCCTCCTGGGGCACATTTGTTTGTTAAGTGATTGGCGCTGACCTAGCCCTGACCCCAGGCTGCGGCCCCCTGGGCATCTATAGGCAATAGCTACGTGTTGACTCCTGTGTGGGCCTGGCCCCAAAGGATGAGGAAGAAGTAAGATGGCTCCAGGACCGAAGGCTGCCTGAAGATGCACATCCTGTGTCAAACCAGGGGGCCTGGTGAGAGGAAGGCAGGTCTGAGCTAGAGCCACAACTATAAAAACACCCACAGTTTGAAAGCCACTGAAGGATCCCTCCCTCACCCCCAAAATAGGGTAGATTAGCTCTTTCCCCTTTCTTTCCTTTAACCATTCACTAATTCAAGAAATACTTATTGCCAGGCACTATGATACCCACTAGGGACACACTGGGGATTTTTTAAAAATTAGGTACAAGAGAAGGTGAGATTCAGTGTGAAATTACAGAGTGGCAAGTTCTATAGAAGAACTCCTCTTTAATAGGAGAATATGACCTACTCTTTCTCCCTTAGGAAGTCCTTTTGGGCTTAGACTGAAGGATGATAGATGAGCAGACAAAACTGCAGGTGGAAGGAGGATGGTCTAGGCAGAGTGAATGACCACTCACCAGCCTTTGCGGGAGGGACCATGGCTGGTTTGAGGACCTGAGATGAGGCCAGGGTGGCTGGTGGGCAGAGGGCTTAGAGGAGAATGGGACAAGCTAGGCTGGATATGTAGGTAGGGCCAGAGCATGAAGGGCCCTGTAGGAAATGTTCAAGCTTTAAGTTTTTGTTTTAATAGCAAAGGGAAACCATTGACATAAGAAGGTAACATGGTCAAATTTGCCCTTTGAAAAGATCACACTAGCCAAAGCGCAGAAACAGCGTGGAAAGGTCAAATGCGGATGTGCCAAGACCAGTTGAGAAGCTATTGTGATATTCCAAAATGAGACAATGAGATGATAGCTTGGCCTAGGGCTGGCAAGAGAGATGGCCAGAAATGAATAAATTCAAGAGACTTTTAAGAAGGTTAATTGGACAGGACTCGATGCGTTGGAAAGAGATGTGAAGAAGAGGAAGGCGTTAGGGTGTCTCCAAAGTTGCTGACTTATGGAACAGATGGATGGTGACATCATTCACTAATATAGGGAACACTGGGAAAAGACAGAAGGGCAGGACTGTAAGGTCAGTTTTGGACATCTTGAATTTGAAGTATCTTTGAGGCAGTTCAGTATGTGCTTCTGGAGCTCAAATGGGAGGACAAGGCTAGAGCTATAAGCTTAGGAGTCGTCGGGATGTAGGTGATAACTGCAGCTGCAGCCATGGGTGAGATGTCTCAGGGAGAGAGGAGGGCCAAAGCTCAAGGCTTGAGAAGCGACCCTGCAAAGGAGACAGAGAAGATATGATCAGGGAGGCCAATCACAGGGTGGGGTGACAGAGAAGAGTGTCTCAAGGAGGGAGAGGTCAGCAATGTTGAATGCTCCGGAGAAGTCAAGTAAGATGAGGACTGATTTGAAAAATGTCTTTGGTATTTGGTGACATGAAATCATTGGTAACCGTAGTAAAGACTGTTTTATAGTGGAGGGAGGGATAGAGGTGAAACTCAGTTTTAGAATGGGTTGAGGAATGAGTGGGAGGTGAAGAAATGAAGACAGCTTGGCTGAGAACTTTGGTTGTGAAGGGAGAGGAGAGAAGGTAACTGGAGGAGGATGTGAAATTAAAGATTTTTTTTAATGAAGAGACTGAAGCATTTGTAAATGCCAATAGGAAGACTTGGGGGTGGGTGGGGAGCTGGCATGATGGTTCAGTCTACCTGAGGGAAAGGGATAATTCACAGGGTAAGGTGCCTGAGAAGGGAGGAGGGAATTGTCTCCCAAGCCCAGGTAGAAGTCCACTCCTGAGCCAGGAGTAGGGACAGCTGAGAGAAAGGGCTGTCCAGCGCAACTGCAGGCAGGGTTCAGTGATTGGCTGTGGGAGATGAGGGGGGTCCCATCTGATGGCTTCTGTTGGGTGAAATGAGAGGTGAGGGAATCTGCTAAAAAGGTTTGGCTGCATGCAACCCTTTCACCACTTATTTTCCTCTTTCAGGCTGCCCTTAACTGCCCTGTTGCAGGAGTGCGGTGGCTCAGCTGCCTAAGGCCCCTGCCCTGTAAGAGGCCTCTGTGGGCGCAGGAAGGGGAGAAAGGCTGCGGGAGCAGCCCAGGGGGCTCGCATTAGAAACATAGGACAGGACCGGAAATCACTCCTCTCAGAAGCTGGCGTACACTGCAAAGGGCAAACAGACAGTCAGACATTAGCTCAGGGGGGAATGGCAACTGTTTATTTCGGTTTCCCATTTCTTTGTGGAGGGTGGAGAGGGGGAGGCAGAGAGAGCAGTGGTGGCCTGAGTTCCTGGTATGGGGGGGAGTAGGGGGAGTAGAGAGAGGGGGATGGGAGTGGAGGGGGTCATTCCTCCCCCCCCCCCCCCCCCCCGCTTTGACCCCCTTTATGTGGAAGGGGAAGACCTTCCTCAGACGAGGAGAAAGGCTGGGGCTGGAAGGGCAATGAGAGTGACTGGACCTCCTGGCTGGGGAGGGAGTGGCCTGCAGAGAGAGCTCCTCCCCCTGCAGGAGAGCAGAGGAATGGGAGGGGGGCGCCCAGAACAGCTGGGATGCAGAGCCCCCAGATAAAAGCTGCATTCCAGTGTAAAAAGTGGTCATATTTTTCTAGAGCCAGCCGGGCACACACATTCCAGGTAGTTCTCCCTCGCACAGCTACGGGGACCAGTGTTGTGGGGTAGACCCTCTTTTCTGGGGGGTCCAGTGACAGCAAGGATCTCTGTAAATATGAGACTGACCAAGTACTGGGAGCAGAGTCCTGGCAGGTGGGGGAGGGGGATCCTGGGGAGTAGGTGGGTAAAGCAGCCTTTTTAATCATTAACCTGGTTGATTGAAATCTGAACTGCTTTGCCTCCAGTTCTATTGATTCTCTGAAAGTGCAGCATCTGGAGTTGGTGGCTGCTCAGACACCACGGAGAAGGGCTGGGGGAGAGCACGGGAAGGAGAGCAGGGAGAGAGATGTCACCAGGCCAGGAGTGGGGGCTGGGAAGGAAGGCTGGGGTGACAGCAGAGAGCAGTCTTTGGGGACACGGGGAGGCCAGGAAGCCTGAGTGGGCATTGGGGGAGATGCAGTCAGCAGAGCCACAGAAGACCACTGAGAGCAGGAAGGAGCCACAGGCCGCGAGAGGATCTGGCAGAGAGGAGGAAACTGAAGCCCAGAGAAGCACAGTGACCTGCCCCGGGTGACAAGGTCAGAGCCTGCAGCGAAACTGAGGTCAGCTGACTTCACTGCACGGAGGAGAGAGGATACAGACATGAAGGGCCCTGAGGTCAGGGGAGAAGCTGAGGTGGTGGCAAGAGAGGATTCACTTTACAGATCCCAGTGTTTCTGAGGACAGGGGCCTTTCCTCTTTTTGTCTCTGAGGATACAGTAGGCATTCAAAAAATGGCTCTGGACTGACTCAAGAGAGGGGTCAGGCCACTGGAGGAGGAAGGAGGGACGAGGTAAGAGAGATGCTAGGAGAAGGAACCAAGGAGACACCTGTCCGTGTTCATTTAGCCAAAACCAGGGCCCTGACAAGATGGGACATCATACAGGGTTCCTAGCTCCCCACTATTTCTGACAGTAGGACTCAGAGGTCTATGTCACCTCTGAGACAGAAGGGGAGCCCTTCATGGGGAGCCACATTCTGGCAGGCAGGGTCAGAAACCTGGGCACCAACGTGCCATCCTGGTCCCCACAGCTCCCCTCACCAATGCCAGCTCCTAGAATAGCTCGGAGCTGGAGGGGATGAGCCAGGCTGCCTGCTGAGTGATATGCTTCCTAGGAGAACCAGAAAAGGAGAGGAAAGGGCAAGCTCTGAAGACAGAATCAGACAGGTACACAACGTGAGTAAGGGCGAGCTGATGGTAGAGAGAAACGGGAATGGAGACCACACACACGCACAGAGAGAATGAGGCTCTGATGACACAGAAAATGTTATGACTCTACAGAGAAGACAGAAGCAGACACAAGGTTTCTGAAGCCATGAAGGGGATGCCATGGGACCCCCTGTTCTGTCTGTGGTCGTGGTAGTAGCACATGCCAGCCTGTCCAGTCCAGCGTCGTGAAGGTTTCACCTTGGACGTCCCAAAGGGAGACTACGTGGCCGGTGAGGTGAAGGACGATGGAGGTGGTGAGTCCAGGGCCTCGTGTCAATAACGTCTCTCTCTCCCCTTTCTCTGACAGCTCAACATCCTGGTGGACACAGGCAGCAGTAACTTTGCAGTAGGGGCTGCCCCCCACCCTTTCCTGCATCGCTACTACCAGAGGCAGCTGTGAGTCCTGGGGACAGCTGGAGGGAAGAAACCTTCCCAAGGATCCAGGGCCAAGAGGGGTCAGGGGAGGGCTGCAGGGAGAAAGACTAGCTCCTCAGGTCCTTTCTTCCTGCTGGGGAAGGGGATGGGAAAAGAAGGCAACAGTTACCAGGAGAGAAGAGTGGAGAGGCAGGGATCTGAGGAGGTGTACTGTCTCCCTTAGTAGAGGGTAAGTTGAGGGGCAGCCAGGATGTTCGTCAGTACTGCAGCAGGGCAGCTTCCTGTGGGAGGGAAAGAAGGACGGAGAGCAGCCCCAAAGCTCTCAGAGCCATCTCAGGGGTCTCATTCTCTCTGCCTGCATGGGGAGGCGTGGACTTCATCCCACACTCCCTCAGTGGCTCTCAGTTTTCTGACAACACCAAGTCTAGTGGAGCGGGCTGCAGCGGCAGCCCCCTTTGCAGTGTTCTCACCCGTGGGCTATTCCCAGTGGCTTTGCACAGCTCACGGAAGTGAAGGAAGAGCCTGCCATAGACCCCACTGCCTGTACCAGTGTCAGGGCCGAAAAGCTACAATGCCTCCCCCCCCATACCACCCAGAGGTCCCCCAGCTGGATTTAACTAACTGGTGGAAGGGAGGGTTGAAGTGGGTTTTTAAGGTAAGAGAGGCAGTGAGGGATGAAGCCCTTAGCAGAGGGGACATCTAATGTCTGAGGCTTCCCTGTGTGTGAAAACATGTGAGTAGAGGCTTAAATCCTATTCTTGGACTTCCAGGCAGATGCCAAAGCCACCTTCCCTATCTCCTGCCTTCTTAGGCCCCTTCCCCTTTAACTTCCCTGTCTAGAGAAAGCAGTCAGGGAGTGGGGTGTGGTCAGAATCAATGAAAGGGAATTCGTTCTGGATTCTTATCCCAGTCCCATACACACACACACAAACTCACACACACCAGCCCTGGTTAGGGGCATGATTAAACACAGGTGGGGGTGTCATGTGTTGATGAGCATGTTTCACACAAGTGGTGTGTAATACCTACGTGCCCTGCTGAGATGCTTGTGCAAATCCCTGCTTTGGAAGAACTTGCTGTAGAGGTTCCACATTCACGCCACCTGGCACTGTCTCTACCACTCAGATGGTACCATCGGGTCCCAAGGCAGCAAGAGTCAATGGCTCCTTTTCTCTGGGAGCTTGACGGAGTTGGGGGGAGGAAGAGATGCCCACTGGCTGTCCCTTCAGTGGCAGCAGACATAATACACAAAGCCTAGGCTTGTTCTTCGCAGGGCCTGAGCTCAAGATCTAGAAATATGAGCTACGGAGACAGGATAGTGAGCCCCAGCAATGGCTCCCTCATCTCTTTGCAAGGTCACTTTACATTCTGTTCTGGGTGACTGATCTACGGATGGTCTGTTGAGGAGCCTGAAAGCACCTTATCTTCTGTAGGGTACCCCTGAGATAAGGTCTCACATTTGGGAGTAGATTAGATGCTGGATCCCTTTACCAGTTGTTGTGGTTATGCATCCACAGAACTCTGCCTCCTTTCCACAGGTCCAGCACATACCGGGACCTCCGGAAGGGCGTGTATGTGCCCTACACCCAGGGCAAGTGGGAGGGGGAGCTGGGCACCGACCTGGTGAGCATCCCCCATGGCCCCAACGTCACTGTGCGTGCCAACATCGCTGCCATCACTGAATCAGACAAGTTCTTCATCAATGGCTCCAACTGGGAGGGCATCTTGGGGCTGGCCTATGCTGAGATTGCCAGGGTGAGAAGAACAAGGCCTAGCCCTAGACACTATGTCTGCACATTGCACACTGCATGCTACACAGCGACGGAGTTGGGAGAGAGAAGGGGAGGGAACTAAGGGAGGGGAACAATTCAGTTTAAAGGATTATTTAACAGGGGGATAGGGTGGCAGTCTGAATTGCATCCCTATACAGGGCAGAACTATAGTGAGAGTTGCTGTGATAGGTACAGGAACAGACTGTGGTTTCTATACTCTAAGATCTTTAAGAAAATAAGAGAGGCCCCCATCAATCTGAAACAGGTTAAGCACATGGGGATCAAAGATCCTATAGACCTTTTCTGTTTGCATTGCCAGTGTCTCTTGCTAACCCTCTCTGCCAAATCTCAGTGCTTCAAGATAGTCTTTCCCAAGGAACATCCCCCAGGCTTTTCCTCTTGCCTTCCACTTTCGGCAGGAAGCAGGCCTCTTTCTATTAGAGCCCTCTGTGTGAGGATTCACTCCTTGTCTCTTTCTGTCACAGCCCGATGACTCCCTGGAGCCGTTCTTTGACTCCCTGGTAAAGCAGACCCACGTTCCCAACCTCTTCTCCCTACAGCTCTGTGGTGCTGGCTTCCCCTTCAACCAGTCAGAAGTGCTGGCTTCAGTTGGAGGGAGCATGGTGAGTAGATCCTAGGAGAGGGGAGGTCCAGGCACTGGGCAGAGATGGGTACCACCTGCCCCCCCACCCCACCCCATGGCTATACCACAGTCTTGGGCTCCACTATCTACAATCAAGAGAAGCCTCTTTATATTCCCCACTCCACTTTTCTTTTTCCCTTCTTTCCTTCCTTGCATTATTCCAGAAAGGATTTGAGGCACCTATAGTAAACTTGGAAAGGATGAGATGATTAGGAAAATTTCAAAGAAAATGAAAATAAGACTTCTCATATTAAGATTATTTAGTCTGATGATCAGAGGGCAGAGAGGTAAGCAGTTTAAAAGTCTATTTATTAATTAATTATGACAAATGGCAAATGGTGCTCCATCTCCAACAAGCAGAGACAAACTTATAATAGAAGCAAATAATCATTCATTCAACATTTATTGTGTCAGTTTAGGTTTAAATAACTTTATATCAAGGGCTGTGTGATTCTCAAAGAAATAATTAAAAATCCTGAAAAGTCTCCCCCCCGAACACATTTTTAACACATTTAAGAAACTATAAACAACTTTGGGGCATGATTTGATCAGAAGCAGGCAGAGGAGAAAGGTGATCTATAGCAGGCCTTGCCACCCCCAGAAATTACTGATCCTGTTGCTTGCTTTCTGGGTGACTTGCTGTCCTTCTGTGCTGACACTCGTGCACCTGTCTCTTTTTCTCCCTAGATCATTGGGGGTATCGATCACTCGCTGTACACAGGCAGCCTCTGGTACACACCCATCCGGCGGGAGTGGTATTATGAGGTGATCATTGTGCGGGTGGAGATCAATGGACAGGATCTGAAAATGGACTGCAAGGAGGTAATAAAACCAAGGGAGAACCAGGGAGAGGTAAAGGAGGAGGCAACATAGCGTGAGGTCAGACCCTGAGTTACGGGGTTGGGAGGATGAGGCAGAGGTGCAGGACCTGCGGAAAGGGTTGGGGGCTGCGCCTAGAACAGTCAGGAGCTTAATGGTCACATAGCAGGACCTGAGGTTGCGGTAGGGACTGGCAGAGCACTTTCACAGGACCACGTGGCTTATGGTCTAGTAAGGAAAAAAGCGTATCAGAACTTGATTCACAGCCTTGCTTTATGGCCTTGGGCAAGTCGTCTGCGAGGCAGTGTGATATGGTAGAAGAGTCCAGCTTTGGAATCAGAAAGACCTGGGTTTCTAGCTCTGCTTACCAGCTAAGTGCCCTCAGGCAAGTTACTATGTTGTGCTTCAGTTTTCTCACCTGCAAAACAGAGGGAAAAACAGCTTTTCCAAAGATTGAGGAAGGTAGAGAAAATGAATAAAGGGTTTCTCCCAGCGCCTGGCACATAGCGGTACCCAATACATGGCAGCTAAACCATTTGGGTCTTGCTTACCTACGTTCTCTTTTTTTTTTTTTTTTTTTTTAAGATTTTATTTATTTTTTTTTTCCCCCAAAGCCCCAGCAGATAGTTGTATGTCATAGCTGCACATCCTTCTAGTTGCTGTATGTGGGACGCGGCCTCAGCATGGCCGGAGAAGCGGTGCGTCGGTGCACGCCCAGGATCCGAACCCGGGCCGCCAGCAGCGGAGCGCGTGCACCCAACCGCTAAGCCACCGGGCCGGCCCACCTACGTTCTTAATGTATGTTAAATTAGACTAGATATAAAAGTACTATAAAAAATTTAAAGCACTATACAAAGTATTTTTATTTTCAAGATTTGGAGAATGTCTGCCCACTCACGATAGTAAGAGTTAACATTTACTGAATGCTTCCTATGTGCCGGGCACCATGCTAAGTGCTTCAAATGTAATAATTTATTTAATCCTTTAATAACTCTTTGAGGTAGGTACTATTATTATCCTCATTTTAAAGATGACGAAACTGAGGCACAGAGGTTAAGTAACTTGCCACCTAAGAAGTAGCAAAGCCAGGATGCCAACCCAGGCAGGACCATAGTCAGACTCACCCCTCCAAGTCTGGCCAGAGCCTGGCATCAAAAGGCTTTTGACTCTTCTAACCTTCTCTTCTCCCTCTTAGTACAACTATGACAAGAGCATCGTGGACAGTGGCACCACCAACCTTCGTTTGCCCAAGAAAGTGTTTGAAGCTGCTGTGAAATCCATCAAGGCAGCCTCTTCGGTCAGTGGGACTAAGGACAGGGGTACAAGAGATGACAGTGTGTCAGAGGAAGTCCGGGAAATTCACATTCCTCAACAAGAACCAAGATGTCTACCCTTAGATCCTTCTACTTAGATCTCTTAAAACTATTCTCCTTTATGGGCCTAAGTTTGCTCATCACACAATCCCCCTGGTAGAGAGTTTTGGCCTCACTCTCCCGCTCTCTTCCTCTAATCCTTGGGTTTCAGCTTACCGTTCCCCAGTTTGGATAGTACACGGAAAAGCAAATCAAGGGCCTAGTGAGTGTTATCTGAAAATGGGAAAGGCGAGATGGTGCAAGAGGCTGTTCCCTCATGGTTATCCCTTTCTTGCCAACACAGACGGAGAAGTTCCCAGATGGTTTTTGGCTCGGGGAACAGCTGGTGTGCTGGCAAGCAGGCACTACCCCTTGGAACATTTTCCCAGTCATCTCACTCTACCTGATGGGGGAGGTCACCAATCAGTCCTTCCGCATCACTATCCTTCCACAGGTACGTCCCCAACCTGAGTCAGTGGGATCCCAGGAAGAGGACAAAGTACATATTGGGAGATAGTGAACAGGCATGGATTCTCAGGATTTGGAAGACAAAATAGATGAGTGTCCAGTGGTCAAGGGCTCTTGGAAAAACCAACCCCTCACAGCTCAGGGATGACAAAGGGAAGAGCTGCCTAAGGGCCTACAGGCAAAGGTGGGGAAGGATGGGCTGAGGAAGACACACTGTCACGCTTTGTTGCTTATCCTTAGCAATACCTGCGGCCAGTGGAAGACGTGGCCACATCCCAAGATGACTGTTACAAGTTCGCCATCTCACAGTCATCCACAGGCACTGTTATGGGAGCTGTTATCATGGAGGGCTTCTACGTTGTCTTTGATCGAGCCCGAAAACGAATTGGCTTTGCTGTCAGTGCCTGCCATGGTGAGAGCACCGGGGATGAGGGTGTGGGCCAGTCTATGCATGTTCTCCCTGTCCAGCAGTTAGAACACTTGGGCCCCTGTCAGTGTGGGAGGTCGTAACAGTTGCCTCAAGCCAGAGTCAACATATTCTGCACAAGCTAGTGTCAGTGCCTGTGCTTTTTTTGTATTGCCTGGGATGGTGACCCTGCCTGGATTGGTAATCTCTGTTGGAGACCCAGAGCAGGACCTGCTCTCGGCACCTTGGCAAGCTCTAGATCCCAGGGCAGCAGGCTGAGCCTATAGTGACCCTGTCAGCTGTTGTAAAGAGGTTGAATGCTACTTCAGAATGGGGGCAGGGTCTTGCAACTGGATTTCAGCAGCAGCCAGTAAGTTTACCAGATGTATATGGGGCTGGCTTTTTGATCAGCTCAGAACTACTGACGTTTAGGTATCATTCCTACTGGATAGGTATACAGGAAAGGATTGTTGCTCCCAACGACCTGGGAGGAAAGACAGGCCTCCACCTAGCACTGGCTTTCTGTCCTGCTCCTAAATATCTCCAAGGAAGGAGATTCTACAGCCTCCTCAGGGCCTAATTTCAAGGCTTCACTATCAGGAAGTTCTTCTGTTGTATAATCCAAACTGCTATATGATAATGAGAACTGCCCACTCCCATCTGCCCTTTCTCCAGTGCACGATGAGTTCAGGACAGCAGCGGTGGAAGGCCCTTTTGTCACCCTGGACATGGAAGACTGTGGCTACAACATTCCACAGACAGATGAATCAACCCTCATGACCATAGCCTATGTCATGGCTGCCATCTGCGCCCTCTTCATGCTGCCACTCTGCCTCATGGTGTGTCAGTGGCGCTGCCTCCGCTGCCTGCGCCATCAGCACGATGACTTTGCTGATGACATCTCCCTGCTGAAGTGAGGAGATCCATGGGCAGAAGACAGAGATTCCCCTGGACCACATCTGGGTGGTTCACTTTGGTCATGAGTAGGAGACACAGATGGCACCTGTGGCCAGAGCACCTCAGGACCCTCACCCACCCACCAAATGCCTCTGCCTGACAGAAAAGAAGGAAAAGCTGGCAAGGTGGGATACAGGGATTGCACCTGTAGGAAACAGGAGAGGGAAGAAAGAAGCGCTCTGGTGGCGGGAACATTCTTGGTCACCTCAAACTTGAGTTGGGAAAATTCTGCTGCTTGAAACTTCAGCTCTGAACCTTTGCCCACCATCCCTTTTGACTCTCCAACCTGAAGTATTCTTCTTTTCTTAGTTCCAGAAGTAGTGGCATCACACCCAGGTTACCCCCGTGTGTGTCTCTGCAGAACCCTGGCAGAGAAAGGGCCAATCTTGTTTCCCTGCTGGCCACAGTCAGCAGGAGAGGATGCACAGTTTGCTATTTGCTTTAGAGACAGGGACTGTATAAACAAGCCTAACATCGGTGCAAAGACTGCCTCTCTTCAATTAAACAAAAAATTAGATTGGATATCTGTACAAAACAGGGCAGTTGGAAGAGGAGGAGAGGCAGTGCAAAGACAGGGAACAGTTGGGATCAAAGCTAGGAAAGGCAGAAACATGCCCACTCGCCAGTCCCAGTTTTAGACTTCATCTCCAAGACAGAATTCCATCTTGTAAGATGGGTGTTGGTTCCCAATGTTTTCTTCTCTGTGGTTGCAGCCTGACCAAAAGTGAGATGGGAAGAAGGGCTTACTTAGCCAAAAAGCTCTATTTAGCTCTCTTAAATGAAAAGTGCCCACTAAGAGGTTCCATCCAACAAACAAATTTCTACCTTAATAATTCCACTTGTCCCTACCTGAACCTTTTACTCTACATATGATAGGCAGCACTGAACTACCCCAACCCCGCTAAGTCCCAGGTGCCCTGTGGGAAAGCAGCTGGAATACAGCAAACACAGCAGGGCTGGGCTTTGTCTTCCTGGTTACATGTTCACTCCCTCCCCCAAATCCCTATTCCTCTGGAGCTTTGCAGCTGAGGTGCTAAGAATAGATAGGAGACCTCTCCTACCTAATCTTCAAAAGCAGAATCCTGAAGATTCATCCAGCAGGTATAGGGTTGATGCCCTGTACCTCTGCCTGGATTTCTTCCTGATCAGCTGTAAGTAGTAGTAAGATCTTACCATAACACAGAGCAGTTTCACTGCCCTCTCACCCTCTCTAATGTCCCTCCATTTACTTGGCCAAGGCATCCCACAGGGGCACTAGTATTACACCACGAGTGTCAGGAACACAGGGCATTCTGGCTCTACATCACCGCCTTCACTATCAAGGTTGCCTGAAGCAAGGATGGCGGCCTCAGGGCTTCCTTAATTCTTTCACCACAAGAGCCCCTGGATGGAGGCCATCCTCTTCCCGTATCCTACTCTCTACTCCCCACTTCGAATAGTACTTGGGTTCCCAGGCTGGTTCTTGGGCTACGTAGTGGGGACCAAGTTCATTTCCTCCCTATCAGTTCTAACACAGTCGACTATGATACCAGTGTTAGCACGAAGAGCTGAATTTTCATGGTATACCCACTGGATCCTATTCCTATCTGGTCAACACACTGCTTCCAGGTATGGGACTTGCTGAATGTGGAATTACCTGATGAGGGAGAGGGAAATACAAAGAAGGCCTCTGGAGATCCTGGCCTCAGCCAGCTGCCCACAAGCCATAAACCAATAAAACAAGAATACTGAGTCACAGTTTTTATCTGGGTTCTCTTCATTCCCACTGCACCTGGTGCTGCTTTGGCTGACTGGGAACACCCCATAACCACAAAGACCGACAGGAAGACTGGAGACTGTCCACTTCCAGCTCGGAACCTACTGTGTAAATAAACTTCCAGAATTGCTACCATGAAATGAAAATGCCACATTCTGCTTTATAATTTCTACCCATGTTGGGGAAAACTGGCTTTTTCCCAGCTCTTTCCAGGGCATAAAACTCAACCCCTTCATTAGTAAGTCTCATTGTCCTATCTTTTTTAAGAGAAAACTGGTACTTATTTTTCTTTTTACAGTTACTTCCATTCTACCCTGAAACTATGAGCTCTAAGTGTAAAAAAAAAATCTTGACAACAGCTTCTTGCTTGTAAAAATATGTATTATATATCTCTCTTTTTAAACTCTGCTCCAGAAAAATGACTGTCCCACTCCACTCACTGCATTAGGGGCCTTTCCCATTGGTCCGCATGGCTTTTACCACAGCAGCCAGTGGACACAGGGAAAGGAGAACAAGGGCAGCCAAGGCTTCAGTGTTGCTTTCAGATTGATCCTGAACAAGAAAGAGAGAGGAGCAACAATGAGGCCCCAGCTCCCGTGCACAACTCTCCAAAACACCTGTCCTCCCGCTATAGTTGGCTTTCAAGGGGCTTTTACTAGGAAACAGTTAAGCCTCCTATACCCTCCTTTTTTCTCTCTACTCCTTTGGCTTCAAAGATTTGTGGAAAATAAACAGAATGTTCTTTATACCCATTTCTCATTTCTAAATTTTCAGAAGATACTGAAAAATATTGCAGGTAGCCCAAAGGCTGCCACAAAGTTGAGGGGAAATAAAATCTTAAGATTACAAGATTAAAAATAAGTCCCCTCAAATGAAAAGAACAAAGGTACTGGTCTTCCATTTTGCCACATTCCCTGTTCATGACACCTATCAAACTGGAGACATTAATATTTCATTAACCAAAGAAAGTGGGTCATCTGACCTCTAAGCGGGGAGTACTCAGGCCATTTCAATCACCCTACAAGATGCCAATGAGATCCCATGAAGTCCGGCTCCTTACACTGATGCCAGTCAATAAACCCAGGCAAGTAAGGGAAGAGAAGAGAAGGAATATGTCCATGAGCTGACAGCAAGAAGGAAAGACAAAGAGGGAAAGAGTAACAAAAACAGAAGCGAGTTTAGTTGGAGCTGAAAGGAAAAGTCTTTGCTACCCTGATATGTACTGCTAGTGCCAGTAAGCATTTCCAGGTCCCAGAATGGGGAAAACTCAGCTGTTGATAATAGAATAATGTCCTTCCCCTGGAGTTTTTTTTTTTTTTTTTTGATTAACACTTAGTTTTTACTTGTTTAATTCCAAAAGAGAAGGGAGCTAAAGCCACTTCCTGTAGGAGTAAAAATAAAAAGATAGGAAAAAATTCGAAGCTCTAATACAGTCACAGCTCTCCCAGGCATAAATCTAAAAACCAGAAGTGCTCTGGGGCCGGCCCGGTGGTGCAGCGGTTAAGTGCACATGCTCCGCTGCAGCGGCTGGGGGTGGGGTTCGCAGGGTCGGAACCCCAGCACGCACCGACGCACCACTTGTCAAGCCATGCTGCGCGGCACCCCATATAAAGTGGAGGAAGATGGGCACGGATGTTAGCCCAGGGCCAGGCTTCCTCAGCAAAAAAAAAGAGGAGGATTGGCAGATGTTAGCTCAGGGCTGATCTTCCTCACAAAAAATAAATAAATAAATAAAAACCAGAAGTGCTCAATAAGCAGAGGTGCAAAAACGATCTAGTTCCAGATAGCTATCCATAGAACAAGTGACTTATAAACTTAAAATCCAACCTCCCATCATATCCCTTTGGTCTCCATTTTTCCCAGGACAGGAAACATGTTCCCCACAGCTTTCTTGCTTCAAAAATTAAAACTCAGTATTCCAAGATCATTCTGAAAGAAATTTTGCACAGACATCTCCTCACCCTAGTGCCTGCCTGGAGCTCACCCAAGGTCACCAAACAACTTGGTTGTGAACCAACTGCCTTAACCTTCAGGGAGGAAGGGGGTTAGCTAGACTTGGAGACCAGAAGTGAAGGACAAGAAGTGAGAACTTCACAAGGTTGGTCTGTCAGAGCTTGATCAGAAGCCAGGTTAGTGGGGGCAAGGGATGGCTTGGCCCAGGAAAGACCTGTGGGTTGTGCTAGTTTCCAAAGGAATGACTATCCAGGAAGCAGGCTGGACAGAAGTTTGTTGGGGGTGTGGGGGAAATGGGACCTGGTTATGTTCTTATTCTTGGATTATGAATTTTGCTGACGTAAAAGAGAATATTCTGTAAACCTAACGTCTATGTACAAATAATGAGTGTTAACACAGTAAAATATTCAATGAAAAGAAACTATTAGGGTTACATTTTTTTTTTCTCAATCAGTCTCATTTTATCCGTTCGGAGTAGAGTGGCTAGAACAACACCAAAGCCTCTGGAGGCTTTCGGTAAGCAAGGCATCTGGTTGGACAGCAGGTGAGCACCAGGGTTCAAATCTGCATACATGAGCCTTAAGAAAATGGACTAGAGGCTGAGCCAAATCAAAGCAGGATGGCCTCAGAGCAACAGCAGCTTCCTAGATGGTTTTTACATGTATTTGAAAACAGCCCTAGGCAGGAATATCATAATTTCAAGGCCAAACTAAACATCATCTTACCTACAATCTGCATCCCCCAAAGGAACTGCAAGGTGATGGGGACAGACTGTTTCTGCATAATATACATACTTTCATTTACGAACATCTGAATACAGACTTTCTATACACACATTACCTATGGAATAAAAATGTACATGGCAGGAGTATATGTCACTATATAAATATAGAGTTTTAGAAATCTTGAACCCGCGCTTCCTGTTCACATCAGTTTCTCCTCTTCTTCCTCCCCAGTCAGCTCCGTCATTTAAGAGTTGGACAAAAGGGACAAGTGTCATTTGTGTTGGTCTGGGCCCAGAATTTGATACACTGGAAAGAAAGAAAGATATACCTCAGGTTCATCAGGAAAGATGGAGGGAAGGATGGGAGAGAGAGCTATTAAGGTTCAACAGGTCTAATGAATGTATACTAAGTCAGAAACGCTCTTCACGTGGGGGACTAGAAGGGCTATTTCATTGGCTCTTACCCCCAAAACAATCTTCAGAGCAGGTGAACCTGTTCTTTTCACAGAGAACATGAACAATCAGCTAATAACGGTGTGAAACTGCTTTTTGTTGAATATCAAGGCTTGCTCCTTCTTATGATCCATTTAGGCTGAGATGAGCGTCCATCTCCTAATATCTACCACCCTCAAATCATATTCAGGATTTTCCCATACCAATAATTTAGATGTAAATTCAGTTTTTACCTCTTGGAAAAACAAAATAGTAAAAAGGAATCATCTCTGTTGCTAAGAGACTTAACTCTGCTTGGTAACATAATGAGAGGAATAACTTG
Source organism: Diceros bicornis minor (assembly GCF_020826845.1). Classification (NCBI taxonomy): domain Eukaryota; kingdom Metazoa; phylum Chordata; class Mammalia; order Perissodactyla; family Rhinocerotidae; genus Diceros; species Diceros bicornis. Next base: position 19,456,953 of record NC_080746.1, read on the forward strand.
TCAGTTTGTGAAGATCACCTCTAAAAGTTAGAGCTTCAAGCTGTTCTGTCAACGGAGTTACTAATCTCATATTCAGGTTCCCTATTCCTTTCCTCTCATCTAAGCAAGTCTCTTGAAAATGCTATATTTGAAACAGCAGTTAGATATGCATATCTTATTGTCAGTTTTCCAAGAAAGTGACCTATCAGTGCTCTAGTATGAACTGCTTATCCAGTCCCTAAAGGGAACGGGGTAAAAGGAAGCTGGGGGAGCCTAGCTGCCAGTATTTTGAATTCTGCTGATGTTTAAGCCACAATTTACTGAAAACCTTATGTTCAGATATTAATGATGAGCATCAACACAGTAAAATGTTCAAAAAAATTATCTCAGCTGTCAAAATAAAGAGTGGAAAATGAGGAAGGTATGTAGCACCTACCTCCTTATGCAATACATGGGTACATGCCATTGGATGCAGCTCACTGGGCTGGACAAGTTTCTGGCACATTAGACACAGTTTACAGGTGGCTGGAGCCTGTAGAACAGAGGAAAGACGGTCAAAAGAGTAAAGAACCTCTGGGTCTCCTTGCTTTTTATGCCCATCATTCTATTTACTATTTCCGTGTAGCAAAAGATTTTACACCAAAAGAACTGTTCAAATACAGCTTCTTGCCGAAAGTACTTGCGTTTTCCAAGTTGGGGCTGCCAACGACTCAGCTGATGAGATAATGGTTTCTGCCTGCACTCCACCTGTAAACCTGCTCCCTCCTCACCCCCCAGCTTTTCCACATCCCAGTTTTTGAAGAAAAAGAGTCTTACATGTGAAGACCTTCCAGGATATGAAACTTGGGCAGAAGGCAAGAACATTGGGGTACTGATTTGGGCCAATGGAGCAGGGAACAAGGCCCGGATGCGACCGAGTGGCTGTGGGCAGAACCATTGTCAGAGTAAGGAAAGAGAGTTTGAATAACAGAATATATAACACAAAGAAATCACTCATTTCCGAGTCCAGCAACGGAAGAAAGCAGACTAGACACTTCTGGCTGCCGTGCAGCTTCCCGCCCCAAATTTTTCTGAAATCTGCCTCTTCCCCAACATCTCAGCAGATATGAGTTCTCCCCCCAGCAGCTGTCTCACCTGAGTACTTGCTGCCACCCGCTCATGTTCTGCCAGTCGTGCAGCTACCAACTGGATCAGCTCCTCCATGGTCAGGCCTGCCATGGTGGTACGTGCTGTCTTGATCTGCTGAAGAATATTGGTCATCTGGGCCCTAAAAGAAAAATGTTGAGGGGGAGAGAGTCTGTGCTATACTCAAGGGGAATATCCATGAAACCTCCCGTATTTTAGCCCATAGGCATTTCTTCGACAAATATTTTTTTAATTAAGCCTTAAAGTTACTTACTTATTGCACTGTGGGAACCGAGTCAGCAGCTTCTCCAGGATCTTCTCCAGTTTGTCTACTGGTTGGGGCCGGGGAGTTTCAGTAGAAGCCTTAACACCGCCCAAGCCTGGGGGAGGCGGGATGGAGGCGGCAGGGGGCATGTGTGGACCATGGGGGCCAACAAGGGAACCCAAGCCAGGGCTATTTCTCCCATGGGAGCCAGGAAGGGGTGGGGAAGGCTGGTTGGGCTGGGAAAGGGCAGGGTTCAGGATTGGGAAAGACAAGGAACGGGGATCTGCACTGGGCATAACCATGGGCATTGTGACCTGCCCAATGGAGAAGGGCATCCGAGGAGCCAGAGAGGGACTGGGTTGAAACACCTGAAGCATGAAGTCTGTCTGCAGAGCGGAAGAGGTGGAGGACAAGAGAGAAAGGAAGAAAACGAAAGTTTAGGAAACCAGAGCAGAAATCAATGAGCAACTCTTACACCAAATAATACAAATAATAATCATCAAAATAATATAACGATAAAACCATCATCTTCATAAAAAGAACAAGTGAAAGACTCTGACTCTGCCACCAACACAGACAAGTGGACTCCCCAAAGCCAGCACTCTCACCTCTGATGGGGGTGGAGGCAAAGTGGGGGTAGGGATTTGAGGAAGGCTGCTCAGCTTGGCTCCATTCCTCACTAGCTGGATATGACTATTAAACTGGTCCTAGAAAAGAGAGAAAGGAAAGGATGATCCTTTACAGCTGAGCTGAAAGACAGCACCATCCAGTATCAGGAAAACAAGGGGAGTGGTAGGATACGCCCTAAGTGGCAATGCCCAAAGTCCCTCCCTATCACCAGAAGTGTTAAAGCCCAGATTAACTCTGACTCAATGATCACCCATTACTACACTTACCCGAACATTCTTTTTCATTATCCGAACTCCATTCAGTCTTGTCTCCCACTCCTGTTTGGAACGAACTGTCTCTAGTGTTGGGGGAGTTGACCTTTCAAGAAACCAACAGTAATTTACAGAATTAAAGAAAGCCCAACTCCTAACTCTCTGAGATAGCAGAACACTAGCTGGCTAATGGGCCTGCAGAGAAGAGGTCGGAGCAGGTGCAGGAGAAGGCCAAGGTTCTAAGTTGTCTGCCTCACTTTAACTTCAACATGTTTTAAGCCAAGTATTAGAGAAAGAGGACCAACCACAGAGAGAGGGTTCTTGTCTGCCTGAAAACACCACAGGCGTCCTCCAGATCCCATGGCAGAAAGAGAAGAAATGACTACATAAGAAACAAATCTCCAAGACATCTGTATGCTTTGACAGCATAAGAGATACTGTTTACCCAATTGAAAACCATACAACAAAAAGTACAAAACTATAAAACTGTAAAAGGGAAGAGTTACATAGTGAGGAAGTTTAGAATACAGGAAGAGAAATCACTGGACAATTATTATTGCACTGACAGAGATGCCTTCAAAATTCCATGAAGATAAAACAAGTGCCAGAATAGCTGTCCTCAGGTTTCAAAAACCTAAAAAAAAAAACACCACACAAACTAAAAAACCATTAAAACTCTAGAATGGGAAGGTACTTACTTGAGGTAAGTAAGGTGCAGTTCTGCCTCTTTTTCTGCTTCTTCTAGTTTCAATACCAGCAACTCTTTCCGACTCTCTAGTGATAAGATCTAAGGAAACCACATACGCACAAATACTTTATTAATTTTACATACATGAAGCTACCCCTTGATAGTGTTTTTTTTGTGTGTGTGAGGAAGATCTGCCCTGAGCTAACATCCATGCCAATCTTCCTCTTTTTGCTGAGGAAGACTGGCCCTGGGCTAACATCTGTGCCTATCTTCCTCCACTTTATATGGGACGCCGCCACAGCATGCCCTGACAAGCAGTGCGTCAGTGCGCGCCCTGGCTCCAAACCCTGGCCGCCAGCAGAGCGCGTGCACTTAACCGCTACGCCACGGGGCCGGCCCCTACCCCTAGATAGTTAAAACAAATGCTTAAGGGCTATGTGGTATAACACTTATATAGCTTAGAGGTATAATACTATACCAAAGCATACAGCATCTGGAAGCCCAAAATCAAGGCCTTCCACATAGCAGCTCTTCTCACCTCTGCCTTCCAGGCCCGTTCTGTCTCTTCCATAATGTTCCGATTTATTTCGCCATCCTGATTCTTGAGCCTATCCAGTTCCATTTCCCACACCTCTCTGTAAAAGAAGAAACCAAGAACAAGACTAAGGGGAGAAAGGCAAACTTGTTAAGGGACACCAGGGCAAAAGTAAACCCCAAAATTGGTCTGCCAGGTGAGTTACAGGAAGTCTTCTTCTAAACATTAGCTATAGGGCCGGCCCCGTGGCTTAGCGGTTGAGTGTGTGCGCTCCGCTGCTGGCGGCCTGGGTTCGGATCCCGGGCACACACCGAAGCACCGCTTCTCCGGCCATGCTGAGGCTAAGTCCCACATACAGCAACTAGAAGGATGTGCAACTATGACATACAACTATCTACTGGGGTTTTGGGGGGAAAAACAAATAAATAAAGTTTAAAAAATAAATAAATAAATATTAGCTATAAATATAGACAAATGTTTAAAGTGGTCTGTAATTGCATAAAGACCCTATATTTGAAAGTAAAAATGTTCACATCTCCACTTACTAAAATAAGGCTACCCAGAACAGGAAAAAAAGTGTACTGAGAACCAAAACCAACTGAAGGCAGAATGTTCTTCTATGTTCAAGGAGGACTCGAAATCATTATGGCATTCCTCGTATTCCCCAACTTGTCTTGTAGTATGGGTACTGAAGAATGCAGGACTAAACACGGGGGTCCATTTAATACTTATCTCTAATGCAGCAATCACTCATTCACTATTGAGCACACAGACATTGGCTTACTGATTTTCACATTTTCTTATCGATAGTAAACATTCTTTGAAAGGAAAAAATGTTCCCATCATACCTCAGGACTTCTCCTTTCCACTGGTTTCCTGCCTTCTTACACCCCCTTCCCCCACCAGCCCCATTCCTAGAGTATAATACACATATTCAGGATTAGGGTGACCGACTGTCCCAGTTTTCCCAGCACTGAGGCATTTCCCAGGATGTGGGACAGTCAAACACCCTACTCAGGACTGAAGATGCCAACAAAGGAACAGAGCCAGCAAAAGAATTTCCTTGTATTACACTTGATTGTAATGAGTTATATGGCTGAAAACAAAAGGATTACCCAGATCAGCGGACAGAATAGTATGGAAATGTTTAAATTACTTTCACTGGATTTTAAAAAGATGAAAGTAAGAAGAAAAGATTGGGAAGAGTGACATCTTAAGAAAAATGTTCCCACTTTTCCGAGTGAGAGAAACAATTTTATTCCTCTTCCGTTTTTTCAGTAACCTTACATACATGAAAGGGAGCAACTCATTTACTATAAGTTTTTGAGATCCCATTTTCTTTGTTTTTTAAAGATTTTATTTATTTATTTTTTTCCCCCAAAGCCCCAGCAGATAGTTGTATGTCATAGCTGCACATCCCTCTAGTTGCTGTATGTGGGACGCGGCCTCAGCATGGCCGGAGAAGCGGTGCGTCGGTGCACGCCCGGGATCCGAACCCGGGCCGCCAGCAGCGGAGCGCGTGCACTTAACCGCTAAGCCACCGGGCCGGCCCTCTTTGTTTTTTAACTTTTTGTGTGTGTGTGAGGAAGACTAGCCCTGAGCTAACATCCGATGCCAATCCTCCTCTTTTTGCTGAGGAAGATTGGCCCTGGGCTAACATCCGTGCCCATCTTCCTCCACTTTATATGGGTAATCGCCACAGCAGGGCTTGACAAGCGGTGCATCAGTGCACGCCCGGCAGCCGGTGCACCCCGGGCCGCCACATCGGAGCACGCGCACTTAACCGTTACGCCACCGGGCCGGCCCCATGAGGTCCCTTTTTTCATTTGACCCAATTCTCCACACATCCCTGCTCTCTACTTCAGAAGTATAGGTATTTGTGCGTGTGTGTGTTACACACACATTCATTTACTGATTCACTAACATTAGTCTGCCCCTCTACTGACAAGGTCTACCCATGTAATAGATACGACTAGGTGGGCATTTTTCTTCCTTAATCTCCACGTGTTGTCCTCCTCAAATAAACTTCCTGCTGGAGGAAGAATTCTCTAATAGTTCTTTAGACAAAGGTTTACAGGTAGCTGTGTTTTCCTGCTATAACACATATCCTCAAGTTAAAAAATATATGAGGAGTCAGAACACTCTTACCATAAGAATGTGTGAAATATGTGGTAGGGTCAATCAGTGACCCATTTAGCCTACTAGTCACCTCTGACAATGGGATAATTCTAAGAAAATATGACAATTGCCTTCTGTGATGATGTTATTCTTGAAGATTATAGACGCTCACCAAATATCTCTAACTTTCATTAAATACATTTGTCAACTACAGATATATACTTATATTAGAAAAATTCTCTTACCATGCCCATGGGGGACATTCCACATATTCACATACACAAAAATCTTTTTCTTTGGGCATTTGGCCACATTTACCTCATTGGGATCCAACAAGTCAAAAGGAACTACTAGCAACCACAACAAAAATGGTTAAGGAATTCTTAAACAGTCATAAAAATGCTTTATGCAATTACAGCATATGATATGCTCAGCCTTATCATATGTTAACTGGCCTACAACATACGCATCAGATTCACTTCATTAAAGGGTACTAGCTGCAACCCATGCTAGAAAAAAAGTCACTTCTCCATAGTAAAGGGTCAAAAACATCCTTGGTAGAATAGAAACCACTGTGTATGTTTTAACTTTTTTTTTTTTTTTAATTTTATTTATTCATTTATTTTTTCCCCCAAAGCCCCAGTAGATAGTTGTATGCCATGGCTGCACATCCTTCTAGTTGCTGTATGTGGGATGTGGCCTCAGCATGGCCGGAGAAGCGGTGTGTCTGTGCGTGCCCGGGATCCGAACCCGGGCCGCCAGCAGTGGAGCGCGCGCACTTAACCGCTAAGCCACGGGGCCGGCCCTGTTTTAACTTTTTAAATGCTTGATCTAATTTCTCTCAAGTCTCATGCTTCTGTTATTTTGCATAGTTATTTTAAGGGATCAATGACTCAAATGAATAAATCCTATCAGATTGTACAAGTCTGACTTGTTGTAGGTCCCAATATGTTTGCATAATTTTAAAAATTTTGTTTTTGATCATGTAAAGAATACAAATTATAAAAAGTTTAGGAAATACAAAACAGAAAGAATTTAATATAGAGGTCCCAACTCTTCTACTTACTGGTTGCATGACCCCAGGCAAGTTACTTAATCTTTCTAGGCCTCAGTTTCTTCATCTGAAAAATCAGTAGGACCTACATCATGGGACTAACAGAAGAGGTCACTGCAGAAACACACACGATTTAATCTGGTGCCCAGCACATGGGAAGCATCCAACAAATTTTTTTAAGTATTTCTTTAAAAATTCAATTTCCCACAATTACACTAATCACAAGGAATCATTATTATACTTCTTTCCAGTCTTTTAAAATAAATATTTCTATATTTATATATGTATAGGTAACATATAAATCCATTATATATGCTTTTCAAACAAAAACTGTGATTTTTTTTTTTTTTTTTTTTTTTTTTTTTGTGAGGAGATCAGCCCTGAGCTAACATCCGCCAATCCTCCTCTTTTTGTTTTTTTTGCTGAGGAAGACGGCCCTGGGCTAACATCGGTGCCCATCTTCCTCCACTTTACATGGGACGCCGCCACAGCATGGCTTACCAAGCAGTGCGTCGGTGCGCGCCCGGGATCCGAACCAGCGAACCCTGGGCCGCCGCAGCGGAGCGCGCGCACTTAACCGCTTGCGCCACCGGGCCGGCCCCCAAAAACTGTGATTTTTATCTTACTTTTTCAACCTAAGGTATTTTTCCATGTCACTAAGTCTCCTTCAGAAATGTGATTTTAAAATAACTATCTGGGGCCGGCCCCCTGGCGTAGCAGTTAGGTGCGCGAGCTCCACTGCTGGCAGCCTGGGTTCAGATCCTGGGCACACATGGATGCACCACTTTCCAGGCCACGCTGTGGCGGAGTCCCATATAAAGTGGAGGAAGATGGGCACAGATGTTAGCCCAGGGCCAGTCTTCCTCAGCCAAAAAAAAAGAGGATTGGCATGGATGTTAGCTCAGGGCTGATCTTCCTCACAAAAAAATAAAATAAAATAAAATAACTATCCATTGTATATACATATCATTATTTATTTAGGTATTCTCTTGTTATTTTCAATTTCACAATTATAAATAATACTAAAATGACCACCTGTACAGGCGTACTAACACAGGTTAATGATAAAAGTAATGTATTTAGATTTGAGAGGAAGCTACTTACAGTAGTTAAGAGCACGGCCTCTGGAGCCAAACTAAGCTCCGAGTTCAACTCCAGACCCTATATATCTATGCCACCTTTGGCAAGTTACTTAACCTTTCTGTACCTCATTTTCCTAAAGTAAAATGGGATTAATAAAAGAATCTGCCTCTCACAGACCACTTACGCAGATGAAATGAGTTAATCTACATAAATCACTTAGAACAGTCTCTGGCATATAATGTTCGTTACCATTTAGAGGTTAGAACATCTTCCTTCAGAGAAACTAAAATATATGAATACATTTTTTCCACCACAAGTAGTGGTGGAAATCAGGTGATTTTAATGGAGAGAAGCAGATACTAAGTGTTTTGCAAAATACTGTCAATAGTCAGAGACAGAGCTAAAAATTAAGATGTTGAGTCCTCAGTCCAAATACCTTCCTTTCAGAATGTATTATACTCTAGGCAAGGCAAAAGGAAACAAAACAAAAACCACTGGGTGAGTTAATATATAGGGGTTGGCTGTCCTGCATTTGGGGTAGGTTATGAATCCTTTTCTCTGAACTGAAGCTAATACAAACCCATATAGAATGAAGGAGATGAGACATAAACAGAAAAAAATTTACCCTGGGATGAACTGCAAACTCACTGTTTATGAGGCTAGAATTCTTCCTCGATTCAATTTAATGCAACATCTACTGAGCAGCCTACCACTGCTAGGAATTCTGCTAAAAGCTGGGGATATAAAAATGCCTAGTTCCTGCACCCAAGAAGCTCACAATACAGTAGTTTCCCAGGTGAACAAAAGGAACAAGAAAATCCTGGGCAGGTCAAATGCCATGTGCAACAGCCAAAGAGAAAGAGAGCATCAAGCTAAGGCAGTGGTCCAGGGAGTGCAGCAGGCGAGTATACAAGTCTAAAACTCAGTAGTGTGGTCCGCACTGGGGATACAGACGAGAGTGTCACTAGCATAGAGACAGTCGTGGAAGCCCCAGGTATGGAAGAAATAATCTAGAACAGCGGCTTGTCAAACGCAGTCTATGGGTCCCCAAAACCCTTTGAGGACCTGGTCTATGGAACAAAAACTAATTTCATAGTAACACTAAAATTAGCTGCCTTTTTTACTCTCATTCTCTCAGGAGTCTACAATGGAGTTTTCCTGGGGATACACAACATGTGATAATATCATCACTCTACAGCTAATGGAATATATGCTTCTATATTCTTATGTTTTCTAGCACTTTCTAAGGTAATAGTTTTAGGGTATAATTTAAGCTCTCAATTTTTTTCTTCTAAGTATTTTGTGTTTTTACTAGCTATCTTTAGTTATACTTACAATAATCTCATTATTGTCCAATAAATCATTATTATAAAATTTCAAAGTTCTCCACGCATTTAGGTAAAAACAAGTACTTTTGTTATTTTGTTTTGCAATAATACTTTTTAAATTTTTTGAAAACTTTAAAAAATTTTTAAGTTATATCTAAAATGTATTATTTTAGGGGCCGGCCCCGTGGCTTAGCGGTTAAGTGTGCACGCCCCCACTACTGGTGGCCCAGGTTCGGATCCCAACGCACCACTTGTCCGGCCATGCTGAGGCGGCGTCCCACATACAGCAACTAGAAGGATGTGCAACTATGACATACAACTATCTACCAGGGCTTTGGGGAGAAAAAGGGAAAAAAAAAGGAGGAAGCTTGGCAATAGATGTTAGCTCAGGGCCGGTCTTTCTCAGCAAAAAGAGGAGGATTGGCATGGATGTTAGCTTAGGGCTGATTTCCTTACAAAAAAAAAATAAAATAAAATGTATTATTTTAGAATTTAATATTTTTTTCTAAAATAAAAGAAAATTTATTTCTAATTTTTCTCTTAAAGAAGGAATCATTGGCTCAAAAAAGGGAGATTAGAAAACTCGTTTTCTCAACCCACAGCTGCAATATATAATCTAAAAATACTAAAAAAGATGCAACTGGCCTAGAGTTATCTGACTCATGGAAAGAATCTACTCCAAAGGAACTGTGCAAAATTGTAAAAAAAGAAACCAAAATATGCCCAGAGCCATCTTTCTCTTGACTTTACAGATGTTAATAATTTACCTTACTGTACCTTAACCAACAGGACATTTTCTAATTCTATTGTGCCAGTTAAGTTATGGTGACATTTTGGGATCAATCATTCTGAATTTAAAGAAAAATGAATTGAATATTTTAAATGCAAATGTGACGAATTCTTTAAAACTCTTAAAAATTGTTAAAGCCTTTCAAACTGGAAATGAAAAAGCTACTGAAGCATCCCAGGGTACCCTACTGTAGTGCATTAACTGGGGAAGCACAGCCTTGCACAGCTGACAGCGCTACATGCCTGCTGGATGAAAAGTCAGTAAAATAAATCATGGCAGTGCCACTTTTGAATGATATAGTAACTCATAAAATTAAAGATTTTGCTGCAAATTTGAAGACTTAGTTAAGATCTCATCTGCAGAACTGTAATTTTACTTTACAAATAGACAAATGCACAGACACGACTAGACTTGTTATTTTGGTTATATTTGTCTAGTATTGGTACCAACTAATCATCAAAGATGATGTTGTGTGTGAACTCTTGGCAACAAACGCAGTGATGCTCACATAATCCAAGTTAAATAACCATTTTGAATCTCCTGCTTTATCCTAGAACAACTGTGTTGACACTTACACTGCACTTTTAGTATAAAAACTCTACTGGATAAAAATATTGGCACCGTACATAAATCAAGGCAGTGGCACCAAATTATACCACTAGTCATTGTATTCTTTACCGCCACACACTTGCAGTTGTGGACGAGGGGCAGTTTTACTTAAGAATGCCCTTGATGAAGCCATAAAAAAAAATAATTTTATTACACCTTGACCCTTAAATACACATCTTTTTAATATTCTGTTTGATAAAATGCTACATGCCAAAGTACAATGGTTGTCTTGATGAAAATGACTTGCGAGACTGTTGGAGTTGTGAGTTGAACTAGCCTCTTTTTTCATGTAACACCATTTTTACTTAAAAGAAAAACTGAGAAACTTATGGTTATTTGAACCTGAGTATTTAGCAAACACGTTCTTGAAAATGAACTAAAAATACTCTTGTTATTTTAAAGAAAACAACTGACAATATTTGTTGCCAACAATAAAATTTGAGATTTCAAGCAAAAATTAGACTTTTAGAAAATCTATACCAGCTATTGGGAGCTTGAAGGCTTCCCATTACTTCAAGAGTATTCTGATGAGATCAATGGTCACATAAACAAATGTGATTCTTTAAATATTGTATAATAAAATGTATCAACACTTGGAAGAGCTGCATAACTCTGAACCAATATTTTCCAAATTATCAATGCATCGTATTACCAAGTCAACTGTGGGACCCACTTGGAACCCCAGAGTTGGTATACAGATTACTTTAAGCTGAAGACATTGGAGATTCATCAGATGCAGAACAAAAGGCCTTCTCAGACCTTCCCTTAACCAACAGCAGCAACTTCTGGGAAATAAGGCTGTCATAAATTCCTCTTCCGGGCAGAGCTACTCCCAGAAGAGAGAACGCGAATGAAATCCACCCTAAATCCCTTCTCCAGTGGAGTTTTATGGCCCTAAAGGAGACAGAAAAACCACTAATACCTATATGGGAAAATATCGCAAACTTTTCAACTTCTGCTTGTTCTCCTGAAAACCCATTTATCTTTCCCAAAAGTCCTATAAGTGCTCTTTCTCCCCCACTTCTAAGAAGTCATTTGTTTTCCCCTAAGTATCTTTCTCCCCCTGCCCCTTCACCTATTAAGATGGTATATAAGCCCCAAATTCTAACCATTCTTTTGAGTTACTCATCACTGAGTTCTCCCACATGGATGCACGCTGCATGCATAAACTTTTTTTTTCTCCTGAAATCTGTCTTTTCCCAGTTTATTCGCAGGGCACAGCCATTGACCCTAATAGGGTAGAAGGAAAAGGTTTTCCTCCCCTAACCAACATAGTTAAAAGATCCATTCAAAGTGCAAGGTAAGCCAATGGATTTTAATGTAACAGTACAAAAAGTTCATTGACGCGGTTTCAGATTCTACAATGCAATTAACCTTTAAGAAACTATCAGCTGTCAAGTTTTGGAGTACTATCAAAGAAAAATATCCACAATCATCTAGGAAAGCTATTAAAATACTCCTTACTTTTCCAACTACACATCTGCGTATCACCAGATTTTCTCCATATACTTTAAAAAACAACATACTGCAATAGATTAAATGCAGTAGATAGGACACTTAAGCTTCTTCCATTAAAGAGACTTGCAAAAACGTAAACAAAGTCATTCTTAGAACTAAACTGACTTTTGGTCTGGGTAGGCAAAGATTTCTTGGGACACAAAACACATGAACCATGAAAGGAAAAAACTGGTAAACTGGACTTCATCAAAATTTAAACTTTTGCGTTTCCAAAGACATTGTTACAAAATGCAAAAGTAAGTTACAGACTGGGAGAAAATATTTGCAAAACACATATTTGATAAAAGGACTTGTATCAAGAATACCCAATAAGAAAATAAAGTGCTTTTTTTAAATGGGTAAAATAATCAAATAGATACTTCATCAAAAAAGAATGACAAATGGCAAATAAGGACATGAAAAGATGTTCAACATCAATAGTCATTTGGGAAAAGCAAATTAAAACCACAATAAGAAACCACTGAACACTTTCTAGAATGGCTAAAACCAAAAAGACTCATAATACCAAGTATTGGGTAAGGAAACGGAGTAACTGGAACGCTTATACATTGCCGGTGGGAGTGCAAAATGGTAAAGTAACTTTGGAAAACAGTTTGCCAGTTTCTTATAAAGTTAAGCAAACACATGGCCCAGCAATCCCACTCCTAAGCATTTACCCAAGAGAAAAGAAAATACGTCCACATAGAGACTTGTACCTGAATATTCCGAGCAGCTTTATTTATAACAGACAAAAAACAGAAACAACCAAATATCCCTCAGCTAGCAAATACATAAACAAATTTGGTGTAGTCTTATAATGGAATACTACTCAGCAATAAAGAGCAATAAACTACTGATACATGCAACAACATGGATGAATTACAAAAGTTTTATCCTAAATAAGAAACAGACACAGGGTCCAGCCCTGTGGCGTAGTGGTTAAGTTCGCCGTGCTCCAGTTTGGCGGCCCGAGTGCACAGCTTCAGATCCCAGGCACGGACCTACACCACTCGTCAGCCATGCTGTGGCAGTGACCCACATGCAAAATAGAGGAAAGATTGGTAACAGATGTTAGCTCAGGGACCATCTTCTTCAAGCAAAAAGAGGAGAACTGGCAACAGATGTTAGCTCAGGGTGAATCTTCCTCAGGGGAAAAAAAAAAAGAAGAAAAACAGACACAAAAGGCTATATATTGTATGATTCTATTTACATGAAGATCTAGAAAAGGCAAAACTATAGTGCAGAAAGTAGATCAGTGGTTCCCAGCGGCTCAGGGTGGACAAGGAAATTGACTTCAAAGAGTCATGAAGGAACTTTTTAGGGTTATGGAAATATTCTATACCATGACTGTGGTGGTGCTTATATAACTGCATACATTTGTCAAAACTCACCATTTAAAACGGGTGAATTTTATCATACATATAGTATACATCCACAAAGCTGAGTTTAGAATTTACAACTTCCACCCCTAAAGCCACTGCCCTAAATCTGCTCCACTTCCGATATTCACCGTCCCAGACATCTCACTGTCACTACTCCTCTCCTCCCTCTAACAATCAACAAATCTCATCAATCCTACCTCACAATACCCCTCCTTTCTGTTTCTTTGCCTCTTAGATCAGCCCTTCATTTTATCTTGCTGAAACTCTGTCTTCTCGACATCAGTTTATCTGCACTTTAGCCCATCTAACTTATTGCAACCAGAGTTACCCTTCTAAAAATTAAATCTAGAGAGGTTCCATTTCCAATAAAGGCAGAGTTGCTCCTAATAGACCAACCACCCTGCAGGTAAAAAACTATAAATTCTACACAAAATGTAAAAAAGTACCTCTGAAGGCACTAAAGAGCAAATAAGAACCAGGCATAAATTAGAGAAGATCTGACAATTGGAAGAAGTGAATATCATTGTTGTTTCCTGTTTTTTACAATTATTCATCTAAGGGCAAACCCCAGCCACCTCTGTGCTGACGAGCAAAACTGAGATAGAAACCATGCAGCCTTACCAGCTCAAGAACCAAAGGACAAAAGTGGGAGCTACCATAACAGCTAGAAAAGGAGGGAGGAATCCCAAAAAAGAAAGAGCCACAGATGGGGAGCCCCAAATTCTGCATATAAATCTGCACAAATCCCTGGATGTTCCCTGAACCACGCATCCACAGAAAAGACTCCAAGGAACCCAGCTACACTAAATGAACTGAACAGACCACAGCTGCTGTCCAGCAAACAAAAGTATGACATTTAAGCCCAGTCAAGGAAGCAGCCTGATAAAACAAATTAAAAACAAAACAAAAAATCAAGACTTTTTGGAGGAAGATACCAGAATCCAGAGTCTCTACAATGTATTGTTCACCATATTCAGAATTCAACCCCACATAAGCAACATACAAAGAAACAGGAAATATGATCCACAGTCAAGAGCAGGATCTGCAAACTATGGTCTGTGGGTCAAATCCAGGCTGCCACTTACTTTTGTAAATAAAGTTTTTTTGGAACACAGGAACACTCATTTTGTTTACATATTGCCTATTGCTGCTTTCATGCTACAACAGAGTTGAGTAGTTGTGACAGAGACTGTATGGTCTGCAAAGCCTCAAACATTTACTTCATGGCAGTCAATCTCTTCCCCCCACCCTCAACCACTGGCCACCACTGATCTGCTTTTTCACATTATAGTTTTATCTTCTCTAGAATTTCATGTAAATAGAATCATACAGTGCAAACCTTTGCGTCTAGTTTCTTATTTAGGATAATGCTTTTGATTCTGACTCCTGGTCAAGAAAAAGGGCAATCAATGAGCAAGGACTCCAAGGTGACCAAGATGTTGGAATTAGCAGGCAAAGATTTTAATTTTTTATTTATTTTTTGTGTGTGTGAGGAAGATAAGTCCTGTGCTAACATCTGCCAATCCTCCTCTTTTTTTGCTGAGGAAGACTGGCCCTGGGCTAACATCCGTGCCCATCTTCCTCCGCTTTATATGGGATGCCGCCACAGCATGGCTTGCCAAGCGATGCGTCGGTGCGCACCCGGAATCCAAACTGGCGAACCCTGGGCCACTGCAGCGGAGCGCATGCACTTAACCACTTGCGCCACCAGGCCGGCCCCAGCAGGCAAAGATTTTAAAGCATCTATTTTAACTGTGCAAAAGGACATAAAGAAAAATATGCTCACAAGGAGTGAGCAGATAAGAACTCTCAGCAGAGAAACAGAAACTATAAAAAAGAACTAAACTGAAATGATAGAACTGAAAAACACAATATTGGAAACATGAAATTCACTGCATGGGCTTAATAGCAGAATGGAAATGATATAAGAAAGAGTAG
Source organism: Diceros bicornis minor (assembly GCF_020826845.1). NCBI lineage: Eukaryota > Metazoa > Chordata > Mammalia > Perissodactyla > Rhinocerotidae > Diceros > Diceros bicornis. Next base: position 19,472,225 of record NC_080746.1, read on the forward strand.
GTAGACTTGAAGATACATCAACAGAAATTATCCAATATGTTGAACAAAGTAAAAAAGATTGGGAAGACATGAACAGAGCCTCCATGAAGTACAGGACAATATCAAAAGGTCTAACATATGTGAAAGTGGAGTCCCAGAAAGAAAGGAGGGAATGGGACAAAAATATTTAAAATTATGTCAGAAAATTTCACAAAATTGGTAAAAGACATAACTTTACAGGTTAAGAAGCTCAGAATACCCAAAACAGAAAAAATACAAAGAAAACCACGTCTGGGAAAATCAAAGTCAAACTGCTGAAAACCAAAGATAGAGAGAAAATCTTGAAAGAAGCCATAGAAAACAATGATACAATACATACAGGGAAACAACAATATGAATTGCCATTGACTTCTCATCAAAAACAAGAGGAGATAGTTTATATTACAAAAGCATCTTCGACTGCATAAATAAATTGTGGGATGTTCACACAATGGACTACTACTCAGCATTAAAAAGGAATGAACACCTACATCTGTTAAAGCAATTGAATCAATAATTAATAACCTTCCAAAGCAGAAAATACAAGGCCCACATGGGTTCACTAGTGAATTCTACCACATATTTAAGGAAGAAATTATATAAATTCTCTACAATCTCTTTTAGAAGATAGAAGCAGAGGAAATACTTCCTAACTCATTCTATGAGGCCAACGTTACCCTAATACCAAAACCAGACAAAGACATTAGAAGAAAAGAAAACTGAAGACCAATATCTTTCATTAACATAGATGCAAAAATCCTCAACAAAATATTAGCAAATTGAATCTAAAAAAGTATAAAAAGAATTATACACCACGACCAAGTGGGATTTAGCTCAGGTATGCAAGGCTAGTTCAACATTCAAAAATCAATTAATGTAATCTATCACATCAAGAGACCAAAAAAGAAAAATCACATGATCATATCAATAGATGCAGAAAAAGCATTTGACAAAATCCAACACCCACTCGTGATTGAAACTCTCAGTAAACTAGGAATAGAGGGGAACTTTCTCAACTTTATAAAGACTCTACAAAAAAGCCAACAGCTAGTATCATATTTAATGGTGAGAAACACGAAGTTTCCCCAAGATCAGGTATAAGGCAAGGATGTCCCCTCTCACCATTCCTTTTCAACATCATACTGGAAGTCCTTACTAATGCAATACAGCATGAAAAGAAAATAAAAGGCATACAGATTGGAAAGGAAGACATAAAACTGTCTTTGTTTGCAGATGACATGATTGTCTATGAAGAAAATTGGAAAGAATCAATAAAAAAACTCCTTGAACAAATAAGCAATTACAGCAAGATTGCAGCATACCAGGTTAATATATAAAAGTCAACTGCTTTCCAATATACCAACAATGAACAAGTGGAATTTAAAATGAAAAACACAGTATCATTTACATTAGCACCAAAAAAAAAACCTACAAAACTGATGAGCAAAATCAAAGAACTAAATAAATGGAGAGATAGTCTATGTTCATGGATAGGAAGGCTCAATACTGTCAAGATGTCAGTTCTTCCCAACTTGATCTATAAATTCAATGCAATCTCAACCAAAATCCCAGCAAGCTATTTTATGGATATCAACGAACTGATTCTAAAGTTTATATGGAGAGACAAAAGATCCAGAATAGCCAACATAATATTGAAGGACAAGAACAAAGTTGGAGGACTGACACTATCTGACTTCAAGACTTACCATAAAGCTAGAGTAATCAAGACAGTGCGGTATTGGCGAAAGAATACACAAATAGATCAATGGAACAGAACAGAGACCCTAGAAATAGACGTCCATAAATACAGTCAACTGATCTTTAACAAAAGAGTGAAGACAATAAAATGAAGCAAAGAGTCTCTTCAACAAATGGTACTAGAACAACTGGACACTCACATGCAAAAAATGAATCTAAACACAGACCTTACACTCTTCACAAAAATTAACTAAAAATGGATCATAGACCTAAATGTAAAACACAAAACTATAAACCTCCTAGAAGACAACAGGAGAAAAACTAGATGAATTTGGGTACGGTAATACCTTTTTACACGAATTTGGGTATGGTAACATCTTTTTAGATATAACACCAAAGACACAATCCATGAAAGAAATAAGTGATAAGCTAGACTACATTAAAATTAAAAACTTCTGCTTTGCAAGACAGTATCAAGAGAATCAGGAGACAAGCCACAGACTGGGAGAAAATATTTGCAAAAGACACATCTGATAAAGGACTGTTATCCAAAACATACAAAGAGCTCTTAAAACTCAATAGTTATTAAAACAAACAGCCAGATTAAAAAATGGACCAAAGACTTTAATAGACACCTCAACAAAGAAGACATACAGGGCCGGCCCCATGGCTTAGTGGTTAAGTGCGCGTGCTCCACTACTGGCGGCCCGGGTTCGGATCCCGGGCGCGCACCGATGCACCACTTCTCCGGCCATGCTGAGGCTGCGTCCCACATACAGCAACTAGAAGGATGTGCAACAATGACATACAACTATCTACTGGGGCTTTAGGGAAAAAACAGGAGGAGGACTGGCAATAGATGTTAGCTCAGAGCCGGTCTTCCTCAGCAAAAAGAGGAGGATTAGCATGGATGTTAGCTCAGGGCTGATCTTACTCACAAAAAAAAAAAAAAAAAAAAAAGAAGACATACAGATAGAAAATAAGGATATAAAAAGATGCTCCACATCATTTCTCATCAAGGAAATGCATATTAAAACAACGAGATACCACTACACACCTATTAAAATGGCCAAAATCTGGAACACTGATAACACCAAATGCTGGCGAGGATGGAACTCGCCAACAACAGGAACTCTCACTCATTTCTGCTGGGAATGAACAGTGGTATGTGGAACAGTGGAAGACAGTTTGGTACTTTCTTACAAAACTAAACATACTCTTACCATATGATCCAGTAATCACACTCCTTGGTATTTACCCAAGGGGGTGAACACTTATGTCCACACAAAAATGCACAAATGGATGTTTATAGCAGCTTTATTCATAATTGCCAAAACTTGGAAGCAACCAAGATATCCGTCAGTAGATGAATGGATAGAAAACCTGGTACATCCAAACAATGGAATATTATTCAATGCTAAAAAGAAAGGAGCTACATCAAGTCATGAAAAGACATGGAGAAACCTCAAACGCACATTAATAAGTGAAAGAAGCCAAACTGAAAGGCTACATATTGTATGATTCCAACTATATGACATTCTGGAAAAGGCAAAACTATGGAGACAATAAAAAGATCAGTGGTAGCTGGGCAGGGGTGGGAGGGTATGAATAGGCAGAACATAGAGGACAGGAAGCGAAAAATACTCTGTATGATATTATAAGGATGGATGTATGTCATTTTATACATTTGTCCAAATCTACAAAACGCATAACACCAAGAGTGAAACCTAAGGTAAACTATGGACTTTGGGTAATTATGATGTGTCAACGTAGGTTCACGCTTGGTAAAAAATGTACCATTCTGGTGAGTGATGTTGATAATGGGGAGGCTACGCATGTGTGGGGGCAGAGGGTATATGGAAAATCTCTGAAACTCCCTCTCAATTTTGTTGTAAACCTAAAACTGCTCTAAAAAAATAAAGCCTTACCAAAAAAAAAAAAAAGGAATGAACTATTAATACAATTCACATCTATCACAACATCATAGATAAATCTCAAAAATATGCTGAGTGAAAGAAGCTAGACACAAATGTCTAGAAAAGATAAGTGTAATCTACGGTGACAGGAAGCAGATCAGTGTTTACCTGGGAATGAAGGGAAGGAAAGACAGTCACTGAGAAGGAATACGGGGAACATTTTAGGGTAATGGGTATGTGCTATACTCTGTGTTCGTGTTCACGCGCATGATTAATTTGTCAACACTCATCAAAACATAACTTAAAATATGTGCATTTTATTACATGTAACTTACATCTAAAAGATTTAATTTTTTAAAAATCTAAGGGATTATTCTAAGTTTCTACAGTTAAGACTAAAAATTTCCCAAACACTTTATCCAAGAAAATTACAAGTCTTTCTAATACAGCATAATAAGCAGGCACATAGTTTGTCTTTATGATGCATATTCCTAGTGAATTAAAGTAACAGATGTGTATTTTGGGGGTAAAAGGCCAAATTAAACTGGAATTATAAAGAATATTCAATGAATTAATATTCTATTTACACAGTAAAAGAGAAGACCTAAATCCAATCACATCAATACACACATTTCGTTTTATTGCACTTCACTTCATTGCTCTTTGCAGATACTGAGTTTTTTATAAGACTCTCCATCAGCAAAAAGATTATGACTTGCTAAAGGCTCAGATGATGGGCAGCATTTTTTAGCAATAAAGTATTTTTAAATTAAGGTATGTACATTGTTTTTTTAGATATAATGCTATTGCACACTTAATAGACTATAGTATAACGTAAATCTAACTTTTATATGCGATGGGAAACCAAAAAATTCATGTGACTCTCTTTATTGTGATACTCCTTTTATTGCCGTGGTCTGGAACTGAACATACAATATCTCTGAGGTATGCCTATAATTACATTAAATATAAATACACTAAGAGCCTCTAATTAAAAAGTAGCTTGGGCCGGCCCCGTGGCGTAGCGGTTAAGTGCACCTGCTCCACTGCTGGTGGCCCAGCTTAGGATCCCAGGCGCGCACTGATGCACTGCTTGTCAGGCATGCTGTGCCGGCGTCCCACATAAAGTGGTCGAAGATCGGCACGGATGTTAGCTCAGGGCCAGTCTTCCTCAGCAAAAAAAGAGGAGGATTGGCATGGATGTTAGCTCAGGGCTGATCTTCCTCACACACACACACACACAAAAAAAGTAGTTTATCAGAAGAGATCAGAAAGAAAGACCCAATTATATGCTGTCTACAAGACATAAAAATGTAGATAGGCTGTGGGTAAAAGATGGAAAAACATATATCATGTAAAGAGTAAGCATAAGAAGACGGCAGTGTCTATATTAATATCACATAAAGTAAACTTTAACATAAAAAGTATGACCAAGAGGGCCAGCCCCGTGGCTTAGTGGTTAAGTGCACACGCTCCGCTGCTGGCGACCCAGGTTCGGGTCCCAGGCGTGCACTGACGCACCGCTTCTCCGGCCATGCTGAGGCTGCGTCCCACATACAGCAACTAGAAGGATGTGCAACTATGACATACAACTATCTACTGGGGCTTTGGGGGAAAAATAAATAAATAAATAAAATTATACCAAAAAAAAAAAAGTATGACCAAGATAAAGAAAGACATTTCAAAATGATAAAATGGCCAATTAATCAAGAATACAATCATAAATGTATATATATATCTAACAACACAGCTTCAAAATATAAGAAGTAAAAATTGACAGAATTAAAAAGAAAAGGAGAAAAATCTATAATCATAGAGATTTTAAAATCACCCCTTCAGCAACTGATATAACTAAATATTTTAAAATTAAAAAAATATAGAACAATGTTCCTTGATAAACATAGACACAAAAATCCTTAAAAAATATTAGCAAGTCAAATCCAGCAATATATAAAAACAATGATATAACTTGTCCAAGTTGGGTTTATTCCAAGAACGAAGAATTGGTTTAAGATTTGAAAATAAATCAATGTAATTCACCATCTTAACAGAATAAAGGAGAAAAAACATTTGATAATTTTAATAGATGCAGAAAAACCATTTGACAAAACTAAGCTTCCATTCACGTAAAGAACTCTAAAAAAATTAAAAATAGAAGAGAACTTCCTCAATTTGATAAAGGGCATCTACAAAAAAACTTAGAGCTATCATTAAACAATGGTAAAATACCAAACACTTTCCCCTAAGAGCAGGAAGAAGACAAAGATGTCCATTCTACCACTTCAATTCAACATTGTACTGGAGGTTCTAGCCAGTGCAATAATATTTACAAGAAATAAAAGGCTTAAGGAAGAAATAAAACCGTATATTCACAGATACCATGATTGTTTATGTAGAAAAACTTAAGGAATCGATAAAACAAATAATACACTAATATGCAAATTTAGCAAAGTAGCAGGTACAAGGTTAATATACAAAAATAAATAGTATTTTTACATACTAGCAGTAAACAATTGGAAAATTTTAAAAATTTTTAACTCTATTTATAATAGTGTCAAAGAACATAAAATACTTAGGAATAAATTTCTCTAGAAATTTAAAGAAAGATGTGTAAGACCTGTATACTGAAAATTATAAAATGTTGCTAAGATAAATTAAAGACCTAAATAAACAGAAAGACATATCTTTATTACGGATTGGAGGATTCAGTATTATTAAGATGTCAGTTTCTCTCAAGCTGATCTATAGATTCAAGGCAACTGTGTTCTTACCAGTTTTGTTTTTGTTTTTGCAGAAACTGGCAGGCAGCTTTTCAAATATATATGAAAATGCAAAGGACCTACAATATCCAAAGCAATCTTGAAAATAAAAGTAGAAGACCATGCATTATCTGACTTCATGACTTACTATAAAGCTATAATAATCACAACAGGGTGATCCAGCATAAAGAGAGATAAATACATCAATGCAATAGAATAGTATTCAGAAATAGACCCACTATTTATACAAACGACTCATACTGTCATTTGGTTTTTGGCAAAGGTGTCGAGCAACCCAATGGGGAAAGGAAAGCCTTTTCAACAAATGGTGCTGAAACAAGTGGATATCCACACGGGAAAAAACACAAACCTCAACCCCTACTTCTAACCATACACAAAAATTAATTTGAGCAGATCACAGACATAAATATAAAAGCTAAAATGAAAAACCTTCCATAAGAAAACAGAGGAGAACATCTTTGCTACTTCAGGGTAGGCAAAGATTTCTTAGGACAGAGAATGCAATAACTACAAAAGGAAATTTGATAAATTAGACATCATTGAAATTAAAATTTCTGTTTATCAGAACATGCAATTAAAAAATGAATAGCTAAGAGAGAGTGAGAAAAATTTCACACAACATATAACTGACAAAGAACTTTTATTTGGAATACGTAAAAAACTTCTACTACATAATAATAGAAAGCCAAAACTCAATCCCCAAAAAAGGAGGGAGGCCAAAAATTTGACTGGACACTTCACAAAAAAGGATATATGAATGGCCAATAAGCACATGGAAAAAGTGATCAACATCATTAGTCATTAGGGAAACGCAAATTAAAACCACAATGAAATACCACTGCACGACCACTTGAATGGCAAGGATACGAAGCAACCAAAACTCATACATTGTTGGTAGTGTGTAAAGTAGTATATCCACTTTGGAAATATGCCCAGCCATTTCTTTTTTTTTTTCCATAATTTTATTTATTTATTTTTCCCCCCAAAGCCCCAGTAGATAGTTGTATGTCATAGCTGCACATCCTTCTAGTTGCTGTATGTGGGACGCGGCCTCAGCATGGCCAGAGAAGCGGTGCGTCGGTGCGCCCCCGGGATCCGAACCCGGGCCGCCAGCAGCGGAGCGCGCACACTTAACCGCCAAGCCACGGGGCCGGCCCTGCCCAGCCATTTCTTATAAAACTAAATATATACCTACCCTACAATCCAGCAAGTCTACTCCTAGGAATTTACCCAAGAGAAATAAAAGTCTATGTTCACACAAAGACTTGCACCTGAATACTCATGGCAACTTTACTCCTAATAGTCAAAATCTGGAAACCACTACATGCCCATCAACAGGAAAATGGATAAACAAACTGTGGTATATTAACAAAAGGAATACTACTCAACAATAAAAAGAGACAACATTCATGATTATCAAAAGCATTATGCTGAATGAAAGAAGTCTTACAGAAAAGAGTACATATTGTATGATTTCATTCATGTTGACATTCTAGAACATGCAGAATTAGTCTATTGTGAAAAAATCAGAACAGTGGTTGCCTCTGGGAGTGTGAGGACAAGGACTGACTGGAAAGGTGCGCGAGGAGACTATGTTGTTTAATGGTAGTATTCTCCATATCTTGATGGGGTTCAAATTACACAGGTATATACACTGTCAAAACTCACTGACTCTACACTTAAGATTTACGTATTTAACTGCATATACATTTTATTACCACAAAAAAGGAAACGCAAATACTATTAAAGTCTAATTAACTATATACATGTTAATGAGTTTAGAGGTGAAGTTAGTAATGACTACAACTTACTCTAATATGAATAAAAAAATAAGATGGATTGACGAGTGGATAGAGGGATGGATAGATGGAGAGAGATTGCTAAAACAAATTTAGCAGAATGCTAATTGCTGAATCTAGATGGTGAGTGTTAATGTACAATACTTGCAGCTTCTCTGAATTTTGAAAATTTTCATAATAAAATATTGGGGGAAACATAAATCCAATAATTTAATTCCCCTGCCTAAAAATCCCTGTTGGTTACACTCAACAATTACCAATGGCCTTTATTCAGACCTGGTTCTCATTCACTTCTCTGTAGTTTCTGACACTGTTAACTATCTTCTCCCTTTTGAAACCCTATACTACTATTCGAAACTGTTTCTCTTTTACTCTGATTATTCTTTTTGCTTTCTCTTCCTCTTTCTCCTTTCAAACTGTAGCTGTACCTCAGGCTTCAGAACTGAGCCTTATTCTATATTTTTTCCCACAGAAAACTTACTTCCGTCGTTTTAACTATCATCCATTTGCAATCAACTCCAAATCAAGACATAGCATCTCTTTTATATTCCAGTCTCCCATTTCCGACTGCCTACTCAGTATTTTAAGTTGCACATCCCATAATCATCAAATTTACTATTTTACCCTCAAAATTTAGAACTGGAATTCCACTTCCCAATTACTGTCCATGGTGGAACATAGTTACCCAGAGTCAGAACAGTGAAGTTATTTTTGACTTCTCTCTCTGTCTTAATCCTTAAAATCATCAGACACCAATTCCTCCTGAATCATTCCACCAGTTAGTCTTATAATGATTCTTATAAACTCACTTTATTGTAAGAGCTTACTGCTGATGTCCCAGCCTCTATCTCTGCCCATAATTCATCCTGCATATGTCTAAAACATCTCTAATTATGCATCCCCTATTAATGTAACTTCTATGATTTCCCATATCTAAAAGATACTATATTACATACTGAGCAGAAAAAGTTAAACAAGATGTGTGACACCTGCTGTGGAGGCAAATCTCCAAAGATGGATCCCTCCCAATGAACCACGCCTCCTGCTGTTCACATTCTTCATAGTCCTCTCCAACACTAAAGCTGGGCTGGCCCTGTGACTCATTTTAACCAACGGAATGCCATAGTAGCACTGTGCCAGTTCCATGTCTATGCCTTAAGAAAGCCTGGAAACTTTCACTTTTGCACTCTTAGGAGCTCTGAGCCACCAAGTAAGAAATCTGGCTCCTCTGCTGAAAAGACCACCTGGAGAGGAAAAAGCCCTGAGACAACATGGAGAGAGCATGACACAGGCCTAGACATCCAAGGCCAACTGGGCCCAGCCTTCCAGGTGTCCTTGCCAGGGTGCCAGAAATATGAATGAAGCCACTGGATGTTCCAGCCCAGGCCGCCATCTGACTGCAGCTACAGAAATGATTCCAAAGGAGACTAGCAGAGCTGTCCATCTGAGACTCAGTCAACCCAAAGAACTGTGAGAAATAATAAATTATTGCTGTTTTAAGACACTAAGTTTTACAGTGCTTTTTTTTTTTTTTAAAGATTTTATTTATTTATTTATTTTCCCCCCAAAGCCCCAGTAGATAGTTGTATGTCATAGCTGCACATCCTTCTAGTTGCTGTATGGGGGACGCGGCCTCAGCATGGCCAGAGAAGCAGTGCCTCGGTGCGCGCCCAGGATCTGAACCCAGGCCGCCAGCAGCAGAGCGTGTGCACTTAACCGCTAAGCCACAGGGCCGGCCCGACAGTGTTTTATTTTACATAGCGATAGATAATCAAAATATTTGCCCTCAAGAAGCTAACTATATAATGCGGGAAGCAGTCAAGTAAAAAAAAAAAAAGACCATCAGAAGTAAGTATTACAATAGAGGTATACACACTATGCTAGGTGAGTACGCAGGAGGGTCATCTAAATTAAATGGTCAGGGTGTGTGAAGGGGGGAAGAAGGGGAGTATCTGGGAAGGCTTTCTAAAGTAGATGATACATGCTGAGTTTTCAGTGAGTTCAGGATATTACATGCAGTAGTTAGGTATAAACCAGCATGGTGGCTTGGGGGAGGGGTAAAGATACAGCTAGGGACATAAGCAGGGACTACATAATTGAGGGCCCCTTATACTAAGCTAAAGAGTTTAAACTTTACCCTAAAAACTACATAGAACTATGAAGGATTTTAAGCAGAGAAATGATATTATCAGATTTGTAGCTGAGAAAGATTTCTATGGTAGCAGTGTACTAGACAAATGGGAAGGGAGGCAAACCGGAGGCAAAGAAAGTTTAGTAGCCTACCTCAGAAATCTGGGAGAACTGATGAGAACCTAAACTAAGACAGTGGCAGAGTGAATGGAGAGAAAGGGATAAATAAGAATCTACAGAATTTGGTAAAAGTAGATGTGGTGGAGAGGGGCTAAGAGAGAGGAATTTAGAATGACTCCCAGTTATTCGGCTTAGGCACTGTAGGACAGAGTGGTGCCACTTATGGAGCAGTGGTAGAAGCAAGAGGGAATGGGATTCACACAGACGAGAAAGTTTAGACTCAGATACAAGGATAGGAAGAAAGGATGGATGCATCTGCTGATGGTTAGGAAACTGAAGGAAGTTTTACTTGATGTCCTCTATTTTTTCAGCAAAATAAGAGGCGAGATCATCTGCTAAGACTAAGGAGAGAAATGGTGGAGACAGAAAGTTTAGAAAGAGAAGTAAAAGCTTAGGACAACCCTCAGAGGGAGGGGGAGCCCTGAGGATCCAGGTGATGTTGGAAGTCATAAATTTATTCTGGCCCCAAGACACACAGCTGTAGATTTTCCCCAGTAGCACTCAGCAGCCCAGGCATAAGAAGAATAGGGAGGTCATATGGCTGCAAAAACCAGCATGGAAGCCTCATCTTTCTAATGCCAGCAATAATCTTGAAGGATGCAAGCTGGGAAGTAGAAAGTATCCTCACAAAAGCAAGACAATGTCCATGACAAAGCAGCCAGGTGTCCAAGGGGAAAAAAATCAAATACATGACTAAACTGAATATTTGGTCTTTTGTGGCGTCAATTCAGGATGTCCTCTTTAAAACACATAGTGACTACCTCCGAATAGTACAGTCAGCCCTCTGTATCCACGGTTCTGCTTCTGCAGGTTCAACCAACCCCACAGACCAAAAGGCCTACGATGGTTGTGTCTGTACTGAATGTGTACAGACTCTGTCTTGTCATCATTCCCTAAACAATACAGCATAACAACTATTTACATAGTATTTACATAGTATTAGGTATTATAAGTAATCTAGAGATGATTTAAAGTACACGAGAGGATGTGCATAGGTTATATATACACAAATACTATGCCATTTTATATCAGGGACTTGAGCATCTGTGTATTTTGGTATCCACAAGGGTACTAAAACCAATCCCCCACGGATACCAAGGGAGGACTGTAGAAAGCACTTAGCAGATTTCTATTAAGTAAATTCATCTGCATATAATATCAATGTGAAATTCTCTTAATTTTCTACCCAGTGATTCAACAAATACTTGTCAAATAATTACCAGATACATAGCACTGAACTAAGTGTTAGTGTTGTAAAAGAACACAAAAGAATAGAAAATTTTTAGAAAATACATATACAGAGAGAGCGAGTCTCGTCTTTTCCTCAAGAGGCTTACAACATAAATGGTCAGCCAAGACATACACAGCTGGAAAAAAATGTAGAGTATAATATAAAAATAAGTGCTAAATGGAAAGAATGCTGTACAAGTATCCTGAGGGAGAAATTAGTTCAGGAAGAAATGGCTGAGGAAGATTTCACAAAGGAGGTAGAATTGAAGTTGAAACTTGTAAGAGGAGTAAAATGGATAAGACATCTTATAAAAGAACCCCATTATTTCCCAAGCCAGAAATATGGGAGTTACTCTAACTCTGCCCTGCCCACCTACCAGTGCTGCCTCTAATATCTTACACACACGTTCATTTCTCCCCATGGATGCCACTTTAGTTTTGCTCACCATTATTCTAACGCAGGCTCTGACAGGTAAGTATCCTAACTGGTCCTCTACACTACTCCAATCCATTTTCCAACTGCCTAAGTCATCTATCTAATGCAGATCTCACCCTTTGATACTGCCCTCCCTTAAAATCCTTCAGTATCTCTCACTATCAAAGAATAAACCCAAACTCCTTAACGCAGTAAATGAGCCTTTTGTGATCTGGCTTCTGACTACGTCACTAGCCTCATTCCTCTCCACCTCACAGCTCAGTTGCTATTCTCTCTCCTCTGTAGCCTGCCTGCAATGGCTTTCTCCCTATTCTTTGCCTGGCTAATTCCTCCCTATATCTATTCTGACTCCTGCAACTTTTTCTTTGCAAGTTTAAAACCAAGAGAAAAGTTAATAGAATGTACAATGAACATATGCCCTTCATCTAGATCCACCAGTTGTTACACTTTTTCATCACATCTACCTCTCTCTGAACCATCCGAAAGTTACAGACATCATGACACTTAACCCCTAAAACTTCAGCAACTCTCTCTTAAGAACAAAAACAACCTTCTACATAATCACACAATACCATAATCACATCCAAAATATTTAACGTTGATACAATATTTCCTAATATGTATTCCATATTCGAATTTTCCCAATTATTCCAAAATATCCTTTATAGTTTGTTTAACCCAAGAGCAAACCAAGGATCATGCATTGTGCTTGGTGGTCACGTTCCCCCTTATCTTTTAGGACTCAATTCTGGAATCATTTCCTCTGCAAAGCCCTCTCTGACTCCCCCTACCCAGTCTGGGATACATGCCTCTTCTATATGTTTTCATACCACCACTATCACGGTATCACTATGCTATTTTGTAATTATGTGTTTATTTATCTACCTCCCCTATTAAACAATAAGCTCCTTGCGGAATTTTTATTTTCCAGACCCCTATTGTCTGGCTTATCATAGATATTCAATACGTGTTGGTGAATGAAGGAATGAAAGAGCTATGAACCAGAAATATGACTGTTATGGACTGAACTGTGTCCCCTCAAAACTCGTATGTTGAAACCCTAACCCTCAGTGTGACTATATTTCGGAGATAGGGCCTATAAGGGGGTTCATTGAAGTTAAATGAGGTCATAAAGATGGGACTCTAATCCAATAGGTGTCCTTACAGGAAGAGGAGAGACACCCAGGAGTGTGCATGCAGAGGAAAGGCCATGTGAGGCAGCAAGAAGGCAATTATGTCTGCATGCCAGGAAGAGGCCTCACCAGAAACCAACCCTGCATGTGTCTTGATCTTGGACTTCTAGCCTCTAGAACGATGAGAAAATAAATTTCTGTTGTTTAAGCCCCTGATATTCTGTTAAACCTGTGATATTGTTATAGCAGCCCAAGCATATTAATACAATGACCAAAATCTTCATGTCCACAGTTCCTATGAATAACGGAAGCTAAACAAAACCTATACCACTGCTAGAACAAAGATACACACAGTGGACTTCTTCCTCCCACTTCTGGAAAAATTTAACAGAATCCCACAGTTAACAGAAAGAATGACAGAAAGCATCATTCTGACACTCATGACATACATAAAAAAAACCAATCGGATCTTCAAGAATACAAGGAGCAAATTGTTAGTATCAATCACCATTCGTAGCTATCCAACCAGATGGTAAAGAAGATAGAGATACATAGAGTGTAAAGAGCGCACATCAAAAGGAAATCTTTCATGGAGCTTAGAATAACATTACAGACTCACCTGCTCAACTTCTGCTCTTTAAGATATCTGCTGCTAAGTTGCTTACACACACATGTCTATGCTTCCTCTTCCCCACACCGATTGTGAAGATGATGGCAGAGGCCATTGTTGAGTGGTGGTGTAGCTGTCTTGATTGCTAACAATGCCTGGTACAGTGTTCTGCTCCTACTACACTCTTCTTAACTGCGGGCATATGGATCACGGTGGACAACTGACTCATCTTCTAATCATTATCATGAGATTCTCAACAAAACAAGTGACTGGTCTTTAGGCCCTTCCTCAAACATTCTTTCTTACGTTGACCTTTCACAGTTATCATCTGTCATACTTGCAAAACAATTCAGCAAATGAGCTTGCTACTTTTCACTTAGTTCTCTGACACAACAGCAAGCCAAGATTTTCCTGATGAATAAAAATGAATTTTAGTAGAACTTAAATAAAATTATCACAGTAGTCACAGCTATTCTGATTTCCAAATAGGTCATATTAAGAAATTTGGAAACTTGAAAATCTGACCAAATTCTGTGCCCACCTGGGTCCTGCTGCAGTACCCAGAAGAGGACACAGATCCACTAAATTATTCTTTCCAAACAGCTTACAATGTTCCTGTTTGAATTCGCTTTGGTGCTGAATAGAATAAATATAATCAAAGTATTCTCATAGCCTGAACTGATAAAACATCAGATAAAGCAAGCAAAATAGCTGTTAGATCAAAATCTTGATCATACTTGGGACCCAACACTTAGCTGCTATTATTTTAAGGTATTAATGAATCTCTAAAACTCTTTTAATTAAATCTAATACCGGGTGCTGAAAAAGCTAAAATCACTGGAGGATTTTTATTTGTGTGCTTGTTTTTCAAATAAAAAATTAGACCAAAAGAAAAGAAACCAGAAACACAAACAGGACCGGCCCTTATGCACAAACATACACAGGGTTTTTGTTCTTAACAGCATCATTTACCTTCTGCCCTTCTCACAAAGCTTCTCAATCTCAGCTTTCAGATCCTGCTCCTTCTGCAAAAACTCCTTCTTTTCTTTCTCTATCTTCTTCTTTGTTTCTTCTCGCTTTATTGTTACATCCTGGATAGCCTTTAATATCTCCTGAGTCCCACACAATTCAAGTCACGCACAAATAAAGAAGGAAATGAATTAGATCTTTTGGTCTGAAGGTCATTTTCAACTATCACAAATTAACACGATAACTTTAGTGAATTCAAATTGAACTGAAATTATCTGACTGACGAGTAGTTCCAAAAGCCAGTATTTAGATGTAAGAGAGAAAATTACAATGAAGCAGATTTCAATTCAACAGGAGAAAGAATTTCTAACAACCACAACTGTTCAAAAATGGAATTTACTCCCTTGTGAAGCAATAAACTCTCCATTTCTTTTGTTCAAATAAAGGCTGAAGGAACACCTGTCAAGAATGCTGAGAAAGGCATTCTTGCACAAGGTGGGAGTTTGTTACTCCCAACAAATATGGTCTTGTTTTGTTTTGTTATGGTTCCACTTTATGATGTGCAAGGTTATTTTCTTTCTTTTTTTATTATTTAACAAAAAATATACGTATTTGTAATAAGAAGTCAAACAATAAAAAAGTGATCAAGTTGGGGCCGGCCCGGTGATGTAGCGGTTAAGTTCACACATTCCACTTTGGCAGCCCAGACTTCGCCAGTTCGGATCCTGGGCGTGGACCTACTCACTGCTCATCAAGCCATGCTGGGGTGGCATCTCACATAGAAGAGCTACAACTCTACAACTATGATATACAACTATGTACTGGGGCTTTGGGGAGGAAAAGAAAAGAAGCAGAAGTTGGCAACAGATGTTAGCACGGGGCCAATCTTTCTAAAAGAAAAAAAGTGATAAAGTTAAGTCATCGCCTAATTCACACCAATTCCACCCATAAAGTAAGAAATGTGTTAACTGTTTTGTACTATGCTTTCACATCTTTCTCCATTCTCACACAAATACATGTATATTTACGTATGTATTTCTTTGCTTTTTTGTTTTATGAGGTCATTTTATATACATTATTCTGCATCTTGCTTTTTCCACTTGACATGAACATACTGTCAATAAATATAGATCAAACTCAAAAATAGCTGCATAATATGTATAGATCCAATTTATCCAACCATTCTCTGTTAAAAGTCCATCAGGCTGATACTAGTTTTTTTGTAATTACAAACAATATTGTAGTAAACACTCCATATGTCTACACTTTCATGCAAAAACTTCTATTTCTATAGAATAGACTCCTAATAATGAGACTGCTAGGTCAAAGTACAGTCATGTGTCACTTAACGATGGGGATACGTTCTGAGAAATGCGTCATTGGGTGATTTCGTCGTTGTGCGAACATCATAGAGCGTACTTACACAAACCTGAACGGTATAGCCTACTACAGACCCACGCTATATGGTACTAATCTTATGGGACCACCATTGTATATGCGGTTCATCGTTGACCAAAACGTCATTATGTGGCACATGGCTGTATATGTACATTTTAAATTTTAACTGACCATTCCCAGTAACTTTTCCAAAAAAGCGGTAACAATTTGCACCCCTACCAATGTCTAAAAAGAGCTCATTTTTCCTCACCCTTTTTTTTTTTTGTGAAGAAGATCAGCCCTGAGCTAACATCCAGTGCCAATCCTCCTCTTTTCTGCTAAGGAAGATTGGCCCTGAGCTAACATCCATGCCCATCCTCTTCTACTTCATATGGGAAGTTGCCACAGCATGCCCTGCCAAGCAGTGCATTGGTGCGCACCGGGGATCCGAACCTGCAAACACCGGGCCGCTAAAGCAGAGCACACGCACCTAACCACTGCACCTCCGGGCTGGCACCCTTTCCTCACCCTTGACAACTTATTTCATTTCTACCAATCTCTTGGGGAGAGGGAGAAATGGTTATCTAATAATTTTATTTATTTATTTTTATTGATGTCATAATAGTTTATAACATTGTGAAATTCCAGTTGTACATTATTATTTGTCAGTCACCACATAAATGTGTCCCTTCACCCCTTGTGCCCACCCCCCTGGTATCTAATAATTTTAATGAGCATTTCCCTACCTCCCATTGTTTACTGTTTTTACTGCCTGTCTCCTCCAACTAGAATAAGCATTCAGTGAAGGCAGAGGTCATGTTTTGTTCACCACTAAATCTTCAGAGCCTAGATCAGGAACTCAAAACTTACTGAATGAATGAATGAACACTAGTGAGGCTGAGCTTATTTTCATATATTTATTACTCATTTGCTTTTCCTCTTCTTTGAATAACTGTTTATGACTAATGTATGTTACCTTCCACAGCAAAAGGGACTTTGCAGATGTACTATAAGTAAGGATCTTGAGATAGGGAGGTAATCCTGGATTATCTGGATGGGCCCATCTAATAACAACACAGGTCTTTAAGAGTGGAGAACCCTTCCCAATTGTGATCAGAGGAAGCTGTAATTAAGTTAGAGCTTAATTAGAGAGATGCAATGTTGCTGGCTTTGAAGATGGAGAAGGGGGCCACAAGTTAAGGAATGCAAGCAGCCTCTAGAAGCTGGAAATGCAGAAAAACACACTCTCCCCTGGAGCCCCCAGAAAGGAATGCGGCATGTTGGACTTCCGACCTACAGAACTGTAAGATAATAAATTTGTGCTGTTTTAATCCACTAAATCCATGGTAATTTGTTATAGCAATAATACAAAATTAATACAATAACCTTTTCTGGTTTTTCTCTAGACTGTTTGACTTTTACCATGAATTTGTAGGAATCTCAGAATGTCATGGATATTAAACCCTTCATCAGATGTGCTATAAATATTTTCTCTCAGTCTAATATTGAACTTTTGACTGGTTTTTGTATCACTTACCATATCAAAACTTTTTGTTACATGTAATTAATTAATTTTTTTACAGCTTCTGGGTTTTTTGCCTGGGTTACAATGACTTCTTGCAACTTGAGGTTTTATAAATATTCTCCTAAGTTCTTTCCTAATTTGAAATTTTTTTCCGGTTTTGATATGTTGACTTTTAATCTATTTAGAATTGTATTTTTTAATATAATGTAAGACAAGAGTCTAATCAAATGATTTTCCAGGTAGACAGTCAATCATGTCAACAAAATATATTAAATAAATAATCCTTTTCTCTCTGAACTAAACTAAGAGTGAGAGTTTGGACAAGATGCCCTCAAAGGTTCTTTTTATCCTTAAAATTCTACAATAACCATTAAAGAGTTAAATAATGCTTTTCTATTTCTATTAACTCAGAAACAAAAGTAAAGTTTGATCAGGCAATGCAGCTTTATTTACTGACAATTTTAATATAAGCAGAATACCTGGTGATTCTTCATTTCTTCTTCTCTCCTTTGCTGAAGTTGCTTTAATTGCACTTGGAGCTGATTCTCCACTTGCCTCTGCTTGTCCAGGACCTCCTGATAACGCTCCTTCAACAGGGTTCTCTCTGTCATCATTTTATCCTATTGGTAACAACAGAAGAATAGTTTAATTCCCTAATTTAATTGCAAGAATCTTTCACCACGCGCCTGTTCAAAACTCTGCATTGTGCAGAGTTCTACGGCTGCCGTGTCCAATACTATAGCTACTAGCCATATGTGGCTGTGTAAATTCAAGTTAATTAAAATAAGAAAACTTAAAAATCTGGCTCCTCTGTCACCTAGCCACATTCCAAGTGCTTAGTAGCCACATGTGACTAGTGGCTACCATATTAGACAGCACAGATACAGAACACTTCCATCATTACAGGAAGTTCTATTGTACAACACCACTCTAAGGTGTGGGCTAGCAACCTGCGGCCTGTGTGCCAAATCCAGCCATCACCTGTTTTTATAAATAAGTTTTACAGGAACACAGCCATACCCAATGGCTTACAGGCTGCTTTCACACTACAACAGCAGAGTGAAATGGTTACAGTAGAGCCCCACGTAGCCCAAAAAATCTAAGGTTTTTACTATCTGACCCTTTACAGAAAACATTTGCCAATCCCTGCTCTAGGGAATAAGAGGAAGGAGGCATTTTATTACCCATTAAGAAAGAGAAACAAGAATGGGCAAACACAAACAACAGATCACCTACTCAAAATGTATCCAGAAACAGGATTCCTTACTGGTCATTAGCACTGAAAATTGATACATGCACTAAAGTGGTCTGGAGAACCTGGCATTCAGATCAGGCAAATCGGCAAGCTCTCATATAAAGTAGGGAGTGAAAGTAAGGGTTCTGAGGACCACAGTTCAGTTCTGCCTCCCCCATATTAGCACATCAAGAAAAGCAATGGTTACCTTTCAAAGCGACACTAAGATTTAAAGAGGTTCAATTTAAAACACATTTGGTATAAGTCAGCCCCCGTGAAATTTAAACTGAGAGCATTAAACTGAATTTGTTCATTAAAAGATAATTATTTCCAAATAAAAATAATTATAAGTGGGGGAAAAGTGGGGATAAGTGGGGGAAAATTTATCACATTATGATAAAAAATAAACTCTCAAGATAGGACTTTAGCTTTGGGATAAGCTAGTCCTTAGTCCATATAATGAAATATGACTAAGGCTTCCCAAACAGATGACTCCTCAGCATCACATCTCTATAAGGATTCTGAACAAGGGGTATATGGATAGGCCTCAAAGATCTTTGAACTCTCTGAAATTGGTGTGTATGTATATAAATTTTTCTGAGATGAGAATTCAAAGTTTTCAAAAGATTCTGAAACAGGACCTTAACCCAAGAAAAGTTAAAGAAAGGTTAAGAACCAATCCAATAGATGAAACTAGTAGATCAGAAGATTCTTTTCTTTTTTAACCACAGCTCTCTCCCTTTACTTCTTTATCTTTATGGTACCTTCTCTATCCTTGATGCAGCTTTAGAAACAGGAATGGAGGAAAAAAACTCTAGTCTCATGGAAAGAAGTCTCAAAGTACATACTATTAGCATATACAAATGAATAACTTAAAGGCATACAGTAAATTACTTGATCCAATTCATCTCATATTAACAAGCCAAAAGGCTGTTACACATTGTTACTTTGTTTCCTCAGTGGCTAACTGGTTCTGAGAACCAGGAGTCATAATTTCAAATCGAGGCAGTGGGTAATTACCGTAAATGCATGAAAAGGGTAGCAAATAAAACAGGAGCCAAGTTTCTTGTATTGCCACTTAGCTTAATATCTGCCTAGTTCCACCGCCTTTTGAAAAGCATGTGGGCCACACCACCACCCAAAAGAACGCAGCCAAACAAAACACAATCCCGGGATTCTTTCAGCACAATGGCTTGCCAGTTTCCACATCTGCTTCCTGACTGATACTAAAGCTTAAGTTGGCCCCTTCAATTGCCATATAGTCATCCGAACTCCACCTTACAATGGTGGGGACAAAATAAATACTCTATGTAAAGTGTTTAGAGAAAGTGCTCAAGAAAGGTGACTCCTCCCCGTTCCATGGAGGTTTTCTCCTGGCCTGGTTTTCACCCGCACATCTCCATTAGGTCTCTCATCTCAAGGATCTTTTTACTTGCCTGTTATAAATAACTCCTGAGTTGCTACTCTCTATTTAAAAATTTTTATTGGTCTCATCTGATTAATGTACTCCAATAACTTACTTGTTTCCTTCTGTCCCTCAATTTCTTCAACTTGAACCAAATATCCACTTTCTTAGCATAATGGTTGCTACAAGCACTTATCCTCCTTTTTCCACTCAATTAACACATTTTACCCTAAAGACCTCTTCCTGATCCTAGGGTGTCTTTCCCAGTGTTATCCCTCCTCTTGAAAAATAGATATTTAGATATACACACACTTAAGAGACAGAAGTTTTTGCCACAAAATGCCAGAAATAGATCAAGGGGATCATTTTGACAAAAATAAATGTGCAGTTCTTTAAGTTTTAAAAACCAATTACCTAGGAATAAAATGGGAAGATACAACTAAATAATACATAAGAAAAAGACTTGATGGAGTTTGGCTGAAAGCTCAACGGTGTGACGAGACTGCCCAAATAAGCCAATGTAAGCTTAAGAAACAGTGTCTAGAATGAGAGAGAACGAGAGTCCCATTGTATTGTGAATTAATTATACTGTATCTGGATTACTATCTTTAGTTCTCAGAATCACATTTTAAAAGAAACATTAATAAGACGGAACATGTCTAGATGAAAAAGTAACCAGGATGATGACTGAAAAACTGAAAAACAAATCAAGAGAAGAAAAGAAGAATTTTAAAACATCTAGGGATGTTTCACCTGGAAAGGTTCAGACTTGAGGGGTAAGGGGAAGAGGCACTAAAAAAACTTCAAATACATGGAGGGCTAACAAGTAAAACAGGATTTAGATTTAATCTACATGGCTCAAGAGTTTTAGAGGTTCTGTCCTCATCTCAGAATAAGATCTAACAATAAGAGCTATTTTAAAAATGTAATAGGCTGCTTTGTGAGTAGTGAGCTTCCCATCCCTGGAAGTGATCAAGTAGAAGTTAGCTGACCATCTGTCAGGGATTTTATAATTTTTATTTATTTTATTTTTTCCCCCAAAGCCCCAGTAGATAGTTGTATGTCATAGCTGCACATCCTTCTAGTTGCTGTATGTGGGATGCGGCCTCAGCATGGCCAGAAAAGTGGTGCGTCAGTGCGCGCCCGGGATCTGAACCTGGGCCACCAGCAGGGGAGCGCGAGCACTTAACCGCTAAGCCACGGGGCCGGCCCATGTCAGGGATTTTATAAAGGAAATTCCTGCAACTTTTCCAATTGAGATGATATGACTCCAGACCTGCACTAATGTTCTCATATATCAACAACGACACTTCAAATACTTACCAGATTCTTTTCAATATCTTGATCTGTGTTCACCTCTGAGTCAGCTGTCTTAAAGTCAGTCTATAAAGAAAGAAACAATTATATTCAGAACTGTTCAGAAATATTTTAAAAGGCAGAATTACTCTAGTACTTTCACCTGGAAACCTGCCACAAGTAACTAAGAAACTAACTTTTTGGTCTTTGCCCTTAATGGTTTCATAGCAAGCCAAGCACTGTAGGTCTAGCAGACAGACACTGACATCCATATTGCATTAAGCATTTATCCCACAAAATAACCTAAAAATGACCCAACAACTGATGGAGAGACAGTCTCAAGACTGAGAAAAGAATTTTGCCCCCTATAACCTATTGTGCCCATCCTTCCTCCTATGACAAAGCACACCAGTCACTAGAAGGCAGGATACACTGCAGTTCTTAAGATGAAGGTCAGAGAATTAACAAGGATTCCTCCTGCAAGGACAAAGATGGGAAATGTGAATGCTGATGACCTACACTCATCAATCACTCAGTGAAAGAGATTATACGGAGGTCATCAAGTTCCTAGTCCACAATTAGTCACTAGCTCCTGGCTGTATTCTTTATTGAACACCAGAATGAAGTCACTGCATAGCACTGTATGCAAGTAGCATGATAGTCGCCAGTAAAAAAAACAAGACAGAATAGTTCTCCACCAACTAAGAAGAAACGTCTCCTACTCTCAAAAAAACATAAAATAAAAAGCCCAAATTCCATTTTAATAGTAGAAACTTGATACTTGACCTGTACAGCAATGTTCTGAGAAAGCTTCAGGGAAGAGCTATCCTGATCATCATCCTGATCCACTCTGACTCCTTCAACCCCATTTGCTGGAGGCACTACAGGTGGGAAATCCAAGCCTGTGTCCCTGCTCCCTTCCTTTAGGATGGAGGCTTGTGGGGATTTCTCTTCAGAACAATTCCCGGAGGCAAGCTGCTTTGTATGGCACCCTGCCTTAAAAGACCGAGTGACCGGATGGAGGCTCTCCCGGAGGCATGTGTCCCCCTCCTCTCCTGCTGTGCTGGCCACGTCCTTCAAATCAGACTGAGACCCACAGCCAGAAAGACAAAGGGCTGTGGCTATCAAGTTTTCTCCTAAAACCGCCCGGTGCGCTGTTGAAGTGTCACCTGCTGATGAACCAGGATTCTGCTCTGGGTGTTCCAAATGGACATTTCTGTTATTCTCCTTGGTTATCGTTTGGTTACTTACACTCGACAGAGGCGAGTTCTTGTGCTTCTGTGCAGGGTCTTTGGGGCTATCAAAAACATAAAATAAAAAGTTTTTCTCTTCACTCAATCTTAAAGAGGATTGAATATATAATACTTTTACCGTAACCACTAGAGGAACAAAACAAGACTATATAAACCCCCCAAATTATCAGAACGAAAAGGAACTTAGTTTCTATCCAGTGATTTTTATCTCACATGCAGGGAGTATAGCTTGGTGGTTAAGAACCTGGGTTCTGGCAACAGTCTACAGTAAATGACCACATGGTACATGACCACACAGTACATGACTGCAGTAAATGACCACACTGAAGACTCAAAAAATTTTTAAGGGCTAATTTGAGTAACTTTTGAGGATGCAGATGAAACAGCCTAATGCTAGTTAGAATATTTCATTTAGTTACACATAATATTTTAATAAAGAAAATACTAATTTAGAAATATTTTTATTCCACTCTCATGTTTCACAAAAATAATCTTCATTCAAATTCATTATACAGGTCTTTGACCAGAACCACCTTTTAGGTTCTTCAACAGTCTTCCAGAGCATAGCACCTTCACCTCAAGTTGTCTGAAGCACAGGCAACTTTGAATCCAAAATTGAAGCTGTCAGTAGAAATTTTACCCCAGATGACAGGTATACACATGTATAACTCTGGGATAGTTGTTTTAATGTTTGTCACGGCCATTTAACATCCTGCTTTTTTAAGAGATCTTTAAAGTCTATTGACAATGACATCCAACATTCACAACTGTAAGTCCTTCACTCAAGAATAATGACTAAAACTGTGTTAAATTTCTTTTTCCTTTCTTTTTTTTAAACTGATTCTGTCAACTGATGCCCTTAAGCACCTCAAACTAGCATTGTCTGAGGCTTCAGGTCACTGTGCCCTTCTTCCCTCAATAGTACCAGCTGTTCAAAATAAAACAATGGAGAGAGCATCTCATGATATGAAAATCTTTACAAACACTCTAAGCTGATTCCTTGTTGGGAGTTAATGGGTGGGGGACGACACTTAGTCATAAATGTGGGCATATACAGTACCTGGGTGTGAATCCTGACTCTGCTATTTACTAGTTGTTTGATTCTGGGCAAGTTACTTAACTTCAATAGTAAAAGAGAAATAATCTTACTCATCTAACAGGATTATCACGAGGATTATATGAGATAATGCATACAAAGTTCTTAATACAGTGCCTGGCACATAGTAAACACTCAATAGACCTTAGACGCTGTTATTATCACTAGTAGCATGCGGCTGATTTTATTTATACAATGAAGATCCATGCTTATAGTAAACTTACTTAACATTTTTCCCCATTATCCATTCACTA